>NC_088776.1:51404703-51879526 GCF_954871325.1 Gordionus sp. m RMFG-2023 | reverse complement strand
TAAGAGAGATTTTTTACCTTGGAATTTTAGGTAAAATTTGATCAAAAAACTTGTTCGAGCATTTTCATAAAAATCTTTATATAAGAAAATCTTCAGAGATCAAAAGCCTTGAAGATTTTTTATTTTGAAGAAGCATTTCAAACTCTGGTTGAATGCCATCTTACAGCCAGTGATTTATTGATTTTTTTAAAAAAATATAGAAATTTAATAAATTTACATTTATTCTTTATGCTTTAAATTATGAATTTATAATATTGTTGCATTTTAAAGTTAACTACCATTTTTATGATTTTTATGACCTTTGGAAAAATTATATAAATTTTTAAATAATAGTTTATGAAATTAATACTAAAATATTGACTTTAATTTGATAAAATTTATATAGGATATTCACTAGAAGTTTGTAATAGGCTGGTGGGCGAGCTAAAGGATTTAAACATTGTGCTGGCGGGTGAGTAAAAAATGTATTAAAACAATGGGTACTAGCGAATTAAATTTATTTTCTGTTTGAAGATTTTTTAAAATTTAGAGCAAAAAATCTTTTATGATCATAAAATTAAAAAATTTTTTTTTAAAATTTGTAATTTCAAATCATATTTTTTATGCATAAAAGTTACATAAGTGTTTTTACCAAAAAAGTAAAATTTTGACAAAAAAGATAGATAAAGATGCAAACTAACCAATCAAATAATTCTTAAATAAATGGGCGGGCGAATTTTTTGAAAAAAATTATAGGCGTGCGTTCGGATTGAAAATTGGTTCTTTGCAGTCTGAAAATATTTTTCATTATGAAATTTTTGATATAAAATATTTCTTTTTCATTGATAGGCCATTAAGAAACATTTAAAAAAATTGAGCAAGGCGCAAAGATTATAAACATAATGATTTCATTTGTCAGGATTTTTTCGTCTTACAACAGGTTCAGCTTCAGATTGATTAGAAGGTAATTGATTTTGATATGATAGATCTGGATCAGGGATATTCATGAGCCCGCCCGCGATACATGGGCCTGGTTATTTTCCGTCCGGCCTGTGTTTTTTAATACACTTAAATATTGTTTATTTTTATTAAATACGATAAATTAAATTTTTGGCTATGGACTTGGGTCGGGTTTTGAAACTTATTATTAGCCTGGGAATTTTTTATATATGAACAGGGCCTGGACTAAAAATTTTTACGACGGGCTTGGGCTGGGGTTGACCAAAATATTAAGGCCCATCGAGATCTCTGATTTTATGCATCACCACAAACATTTCCAGATTCATTGTCATTTCTACAAATATCTTTCAATACTTTAAAAATTTTAACCTTAGCGTTATCTCTTATCCAGGTTTACTTTGAAAATTCAATAGAGAAACAGCGGAATAATACGTTAATCAATTAATATATGCATAATATTTTTTTAAAAAATTAATTGAATAATTATGCATATTTAATTCAATATGTTCTATTTTGTTTCCTTCTTTTCAATCTTTATAATAAATTTTAGTTCAGAAAATGAAATTATAATAAATAACATGCAAAAGGAAAAAAGACCTAAATTATTTAACCCGTAGGTAATTTGAATCACGGAAGATAATTTTGCGGAAAAAAATTCCCGTAGTAAGTTCACTGGCAAGTCGACATAGAAAAATTTTATTGACAAATTATTTTTTAGAATGCAATAAAATCCATTTTTAATGGTAAAATCACATGAGCATCTCCGATCTACTATATATTATCCTTACTAGTGAACCCAAAACTATAAGATTGGCAAGTCACGTTCTTATTGACTAGGCTACAGACGCTTTCCGAAAATTACGATTCTAAAAATATATAATTATAACCCAAATGTAACCGTCTCGATCCAAATAAAGAATGAATAAAATATACTAATCCGTTCAACATGCCTTTGGTAAAAAAAATATTCAAATATAATTCCCTTCCTCAGAATTCGGGGAATTATCTTCCGCTTGCCATGAAAAAATTGATTATTTTTCACTTACGAAAATTAAATGTCCAAAAATTCCAAATACGAATAATTTCGAATAATAAAAAGACTATTATTCGACGAATATTTTTTTTCATTATCTTAATCGTAAAATGCGAATTGAATAACGAATAATTCGTTTTAGGCTTACTATTATAACACGAAATTTTTAAAATGCCCGGAACCAAATACTAATATATTTCTGAAATTAATCTTTATCTTTTTATCATTGTAAAAAATGATCAGATATTCTTTTTTTTGACGTTTACTTTCGACGCATACATATATTGTAAAACAAGGTTGAGAGAGTACTATATATAAAATGGCCCAATGAAAGTAATGAGAGTTTTTAAACAAATTTTACCCTACTCTTTCTGCCCCCTTAAATCAACAATAATAGAAGAAAAAAAATTCAGATCAAAATTATCTAAACTTTCCTATTTTTTTCGAATGACGGTAGCGTTTTCTTAATAACATTCCGCGTCTCATCATTTTCAATGACCATATATCTCTTAATAACTTTTCACACCCTATCAATTTCAATGACCGTATGGCGTCATATCCTTAAGCCCCCGGACAGAAGTCTCTGGTTTAATTTAATTAAGTTTGAAGGAAGTAAAGATTAATATAGCATCCTGATAGATTCCAGATATATTTGGCTATTAACACGATAGTAAATCGTTGTCCCACTTACAGATCTTTCAATATCCGGAAGAATTTGTGAGTAGGAAACATTACATCAAATCTCTTCACAACCCGACCTGCCCCTATATCAATGATAAACCTAATAAATTTACGAACGAAGATTTACCTTTAACATTTAATTAATGCTAATGCGTACCGTACCTTGTTTGGTAAACTGCTTTTAATGACATACTTTGTTGTAATTTATAATTTTTCTCAATATATAGGGTTGTGCAGATTTAATGGAAAACATTTCCATAAATTTTAATTCTTTTGTAAATAAAATCATTTAACTTATAAAAATTGATATATTTTGACAATTTTTTGCAAGCCAAATAATTTTATTTTCAAATAAATTGAAAAATATGAAATGTTTTTCATCAAATCTGGTCAACACTATTTTTAATAATCATAATATAGACATTATAAAAAGGTTAATTGGAGAACAAATACTTTCTGATAAAACAATTTGTATTAAGTTAATTGCTGGACCTGAACATTTTTAGTTGTAAAAATTATAATTTTTTTTTTAAAAACCCCTTTATTTAACACTTGCGATTTGATAAATAATTCTCGGTGCTTTTGAAAGGTAATAAATAATCAATAAAAATATTTAAAAATGAAATCGATAAGTTTTATTGATAACTTGAAATGATATAAAAACATGAAATGAAAAGGTATTAAAATAAATGAATAAACAATTCATTTGATGAATTTATTGATCAAAAAATAAAGTATACACTCTTAAAAAAACAAGAAGATTCTTATATATATTCAGAATATTTCTCGAATATCAAGAAGAGATGGTATAATTTATCCTTCAAAGTTTTTTAATATTTTAGTCCACAAAGTTGAAGACTTTACAAACAAGGTTGGGAAATTTTTTTTTAAAAAAATAAAATAAAATAGATTTTCCAGATTAATTATACTTCTTTTTTCAGAAAAACAATTAAGCTACCATTGTAAAATTTTTTTAGGTATAATAATTAGATATCTATTACATTTTTAAATAGAATAAAGTATTTACAAAAAATACAATATTTGTGAAATGAAACAGTTAACCGATATGCATTTATAATAGAGGGCTGCTTGGCTCCCAAGTTATCTGATGCAACTTTTGAAAGATTCGGCCCGGCTCAACCCTTAATAACTTTTACCCGGTCGACCCGTGAAATATTTTACATAAGTTTTCCTGCCCTTCGTAATGATTTTTTTTATGAGTGATTAAAAAACTTCGCCATCTCTAATGTGTAGTAATGATTTTTTTTTTTTTTAAATTAAAACAAATTTTATTTTTTCTAAAATAAAATAGGAAGGGACGAATTGAATATCGGCGCTGGCGACCAAGGGATTATGTTTGGATACGCCACAGGTAATAATTTGTTTGTTATAAATAACCCCATTTCATCCCTTTTAAATTATTATGATTACTTTATTAGCTAGGTGTTTTTATAAATTGAAATATTTTCGGTGTTTTTTAGAAGAAAATATTTTCTTTATCAAGTGACTTAATTAAATACTTTTTAGACGAAACGGAGGAATGCATGCCCCTCACACTCGTGCTCGCCCACAACTTGAACAAAAAGCTTTCCGAGTTACGCCGGAACGGAACCCTCAAATGGTCTCGACCCGATTCCAAGGCACAAGTAATAAAACTGGTTTTTATAAAGATCTTATCAAATAAAAGGAGTAACTAGATTTCATTTGGGGTTATTAACTCGATCTGAATGCTGCTAACCACATTTTGATTTTTTTTTAGATTGTGGAGCTCGTCCTGATTTTCCTTCACTAATCATAATTTTTGAATCAAAAGCTGAATTAATTTTTTCTTCTATTTTAATTTGCATGGCGTATTCATTGATATGATATAATAATTATTATAATTGTTTTCTACCAAAATTGTTTTTGATTTAAAAGAAGAAATATAAATCACAGGTCATCGTTCTTGCTATACTAATTAATAAACATCAATTTTATTTACATATTAGCATGAGATACAAATTTTTTTTTTAAAAAAAATTCCCAGCCCTAATGAAATATTCTCTAATGTTGTTTTTAAAAATTAAAATTACATTGATCTTGGTAAATATTTCACGTTTATTTTTGTTTTTTATTATCATTTTCTACGATATATTTTTACCCTTCAGATAAATAAAAAAAAATATTTTTACCCTTCAGATAAAGAAAAAATTTTTTTTTTTAGTTTTTTGCTACCTTTTTAATTTTATTATCTAACTTCTTCAATCACGTTTTAAGAATATATTGAATTTTTTTTAAAGAATGTTTATCTTAGATTTTTATTCAGTTTTAAGCGTTTCTAATATTTGACATTTTATTTAGTGCGCCCCACAATTCGAAACAAAAAATAGTAAACTGCCTTCATTTAGTTTAATTTTATAAATCAAATGAATCATCTACCGAATTTCGGATTGTGGAACACTTATTACTCGTGCTATTTATCTTCACGGCATATTTAATATCCCTTTTATGAAAAATATAAATTATATTTAATGGAGGCCTCTTTTCACCTAACTACAATTATATTATTATCTAATTAATTATATTATCTAATCGGACATTTCGTCAGGTCACTATAGAGTACTCTTTGCAAGCCGGATCTTGCGTTCCGCGTCGCGTCCACACCGTAGTCGTTTCCTGCCAGCACGATAACGCAACTTCATTGGAGAAAGTTCGACATGACGTCACGGAGCTCGTAATTAAAGTGGTAATCCCGGATCGTCTTCTTGATCAGCAGACTATTTTGAGAATCAATCCAGCGGGTGAATTTATTTTGGGGGGACCTATGGTAGGATTTATATAAATATATTGCCAATTGGAGTGCTCCACTCGACATTTTCAAAATTTTTGAGTAAGAAGTGTAAAAAATGTTTCATAATGGGGATAGTAGGGCAGAATAAAATCATCATCACTTAAATAAGTACTATTGACTTATATTATTTATAAAATATACTATAATATTTAAGAATATAAAATTAACATATACCTTGATTGATTCAATATTAATTAGATTAACAATTTTGACTGTATAAAATTCAACAACAAAAATATGATAAATAAAATAAAAATAAAGAATTTTTATAGTTGATCTGAATTAAAGACTCGTCTTAAATTATTTATAAAATTTAAAAAATATTTTTTCCATATTTTTTATGAAAAAATTTAATGTAACGTTTTGCGTTACAGTTACTTAAAAAAAGAAATGCGTTACTCGTTACCTTTTGTAATAAGTAATGGATGAAGTTCCTTTTCCTCAAAAAGGTAACGACGTTCACCGACGTTACTTTACAGCACTATTAACTATAATTAAATTCTTTTATTTTCAAGGCCGACGCCGGCCTGACTGGTCGTAAAATAATAGTAGACACATACGGGGGATGGGGTGCCCACGGAGGTGGGGCATTCTCGGGCAAAGACTACACCAAAGTGGACCGATCTGCTGCTTATGCTGCCAGGTGGGTAGCCTTATCGCTGGTCAAAGCCGGACTTTGTAAAAGGGTGCTTGTTCAGGTTTGAATATATATGTTTTTTATAGCACAATCAATGTCTTGAATTTAATAACCCCTTAGCTGATAATCCTTTGATTAGCTTATTAGATTTAATATATATTTTTAATTATTATATGGCCACTTGATTGTTGCAATTCTATTACTTATATGCCTTAAAATTTTTCAGGTTTCTTACGCCATAGGAATCGCCGAACCTCTCTCTATAACCGTCTTTTCTTTCGGGACATCTAAAAAATCCGACTCCGATTTGCTGGAGATTGTCAAGAGAAATTTTGATCTTAGGCCAGGCAACATTATCAGGTTAGGGAAAATAATAAAATAAATTCGGCATTAATTAGGTGTTGAAGATGAAATGTTAATAATACTAACATTACGATAATTTAAAAAATGAGTCGTTATTTGAATTGGGTGATCAAAAAATCTCATGGAATTAATCTTAGGTCACATCAAGCTTTAGGGATCATAATAGAAGATTGGAAATGTTTTTGGGTCAAAATCTATAAAAAAATAGTTATGATTATCTATTATTTTTGGCTTATCAGGAAAAAAAAGGAAATTCTTTATTTATATATATTGCTTCAACCATGAAATTATGACCACCTTTTTTTTTAAAAAAAATTGTTTTTTTATCTCCTAACATATCGTTCTTTAAATAAACGCAAAAGCAATCCATCGGTCATACCGCGAAACCTCTTAAGTGACCTTTTTAAAATTAGGCGATGGCAGAGGACCTATAAATATATTTCTACAAAAAATAACCTATCTTTAAAATGAGTGATTTTGCAGTGTGATCGGCCGAAATTCGATTTTATATTTTGATATGTAATAATTTAACGCATCATTAGTTGCGAAATATATGGGTCTAATTTACATATTTAATATTAACTTGTTATCTATGATAATTTTTAAATACTAATTTCCTGATAAGCCCAAATTCGATCATTTAATTGTTTCATTAGTGCTATTTATTTATTTTTTTTCAAAAATGCTTATAATTTTGCCAGTAATATTTAATAATTTTTTTTGCTGCTATTAAAAAAAAATCAACAATTTTAGATTGCTATAAAAAAACCTTTTATTTTTCACCTTTCCTGGTAATTATTACTAACCCCACACCATCTATTTGTTACACGCCATTAACATTTTTTGCTACTGAAAAAAAGATATCACATAATCATTATATAATTATGAAGAGGCGAGATTACTAAAGAATTAAATAAAAGGCGAAATACTCATCTCCTTATATTAATAGATTTATATCTTGATTATTGTATAGTTCCAACTAGAGGTCTGCATTGGGCTGGTTTTTGAACCATAAGCCTGCCCACTTAATATTTAAAAAAATTTAGCCCGCTTCCAGCCCGCTCATACTTGTCAAAAAATACACCCGCCCGCGCATTAGTTTAAAATTCCTTACCCGCCGGCCCATTAGTCTAAAATTTTTTACCAACCATCCACTATTTATAAAAATTTTAACCCAAACCCGCTATTATAAAATTTAATTATGGCCATTAATTTTTTAAGTATCTAATAAAACTATTTCAGCATTACACCTCTACAAGAAGTTTTATAATTATGGAAATTACTCTTAAAAAAATATTCAATTTAAATTATGTATGGATAATTTATTTGATCAAATAAAATACTTATGAAAAAATATAAAGATATTATATGTAATTATAATGCGAAAATAAAAATGAATCGACTTTCTGGATTCAAACACATTCTTCTTTGTTCTAAAAACTCCAGCTATGCTAAATTCTTTTTCAGAAGAAGCACTAGTTGCAGGAATTGCCAATATTTTTCTTGCTAATCTTGATAGCTCTGAAAAATCTCTTGTTGTTTCCACCAAAGTAGTTTTAAATATACAAAAGAGTTTTAATGATACCAAAAAAGGACATTTTAATATTTATTATCCAAAAAGTTCATAAGAACCATTTTTTTTATTAATATTTACTTAAATGATATTAATATTTTTTAGCCCATTCGCCCATTGCTTAAATTTCCATCTTCCCATAGTTTAGAAAATCTTTTAACCCGCCCGCCTGCCCGTTCTTAAATTTTTTTTCCATGCCCACTTAGATGTGCGGACGTGGGCGGGCGGGCCGAAACCCCGCCCAATGCAGACCTCAAGTTCCAACTTCTTGGTCGAAATGACATGTATTTGTCGATACACAGTGTTCGAAATGGAGTTTAAATAAAACCTTACAATAATAAATGATAGGTTTTAATAGATATTTATTTTACTGTTTTATATTTATATTGATTTTGGGTGCTTAGGAGTATAGAAAACTATTGATATAATTAAATTTAAATTTCACACAAATAAAATCGATTTGTGAAGGTCATTTACCACGAAAAAATAAAGAGGGAATTGTGTCGAAAAATAAACGCGAGAGACGTTTCGAAAATAATATCCAAGTTGATATCTATGATACCCTCTATTTACTTATCTGCTGCCATCAATTAAAATATGAATTCTTCAAGACCAATTTTTTTGGGGAGCATGACGCTCTTTATACTTGATTATACTTTAAAAAAAATAAAATATTGTGAGTAATTTTACGTTGGGGATGAAAAAAGGAAATCAATCTGTTTCTTTTCGCATTTGGGTCTTGATCTATACCTTGTAATCAGTACGGACTATAGTTGTGCAATTGCTCTATTTTTAGTCGAAATCTTATACAGCACACTTTCGGAGAAACCTTAAATAAATGAATCCTTACCTCAATGCCTAACGATCATCAAAAGCCTGTAAATTGATGAAATGCTGGTTCGTGTTTTTTAAAGCAAAAAAATTTCTCCCCCACCAATATATGGATTGATAACCTTTTTCAGACTTAACATATCGTCATTATTTTATATATAAAATAAATTTAGTTTATTTAAATATTAATGGTGACATAAATCAACAAAAAATGATACTTTCTTAAATAATGAGAAATCGACATTCATTATCGCGATAAGTATTATTGATCCCCTTTTCCTGATCTACGAAATCTTAACTTTTATTCCATCACGTGGCTCACCCTAACTCACGAAAATATTGCACTTTTTTTATCGCCTGTTTGAAATTTCTAACTTGTTATTTAAAAATATTATATTAATTATGCTTTTAAAACATGCGCATCACACTAACGCCAATAAAAATAACTACTAACAAACTTGAGATATCTCATATCATATTTTTTTACTCTTCGACAAATTGTCTGCCACAGCTGTTTTTGAAAACTTTACTTTTAAGGAGTTTTATTTAGGCTCTATTGTTCTTGCTTACTAAAAGTAAAGTTTAATTTTTTAAAACCAAAATGATTTAAATAAATAAATCATTTAAATTTCTTTAAATAAATTAACTACAGAGAACTAAATCTATCCAGACCCATATACCACGCTACCAGTAAATTCGGACACTTTGGTTCCAAAGAATTTCCTTGGGAAATTTCTAAAAAACTGACGAATTAAAATCAAACCAATCACATTTAAAGCTTAAAATTATTTTTTTAAAGTAATTATGGGAATATAACACTATTATTCACATTGATTATTATGTATTATATAAATTATCCAGTATATATTATTAATCTGGCTTCAATTATCTATTTTTTTAAATAAACTACAAGATAATGAAAATTTTCATAAAAATTATCCTTCCAAAATAACTTCCCCCATGAAATTTTTCCGCGCAAAAATTTTTTATATACAAAAATAAAACAAATTGCCCAATGATTTTAAAAAAAATTTCTTTATTGAATATAAAATATTTTTGGGAGATTATGATTTGATCCCATATAGTCTATAACATTTTAAATGATCCCAGTGAATTGACTTTTTGAATATTTCCCTATATTTATTATATTATTCTTTTTGAAAAATTTTGTATGGTTAATAATTTTATTGAACATTGAAAAAAATTTATTGCTTGTTGGAGGGATGTTATTTAAAAAAAACATTTTTTCTAATTGAATATTTTGAGTCATCTCCCCCCCCCCCAATTACGTTGGCATATAATCAATACTTTAATCATCGAGCACCATCCATAATTTACTGTCCTCATTATATTATATGATTATTTCTAATATTGAGTTTACAACGCTAAATGCAGTACAAGAAGTATTACGTTATGTTCTAAAATATTTTTTATTGATGTTATATATAACTAAACACACACACACACAAGATATTATAAAATCTAATTTATATAATTTTGCTTATAAATTATTGTTATTTGGGAGATGTGTATTTTTTTGAATTAATTCCCGTTTTACGCAATGGTTATATATATATGAAAATAAAATTTATTAGGGATTTTCACCTTTCTCTCCAGCAAACAAAAAGTAATGCAGTTTTCTTATAAGCATTTTAAGATAATTAACATTTTAAACCTAATTATTTTCTCATATCTAAATTTTAATCTATTGAGATTTTTTGTCAATTTCTGATATATTGAGTTTAGGGCTTACCGATCCACAAATTTATCACCGATCCGATCCGATATTTATATAGATTTCTATTTACCCTCTATCTTTGTATAATGTCATGAATATATCAATATTTTCTACTTTAAAAAAACTAACTTTCACGTATGATTAAGTGTATTTTATTTTATTTTTCATAAGTTAATATTCTCATTTAAAATATTTGCAATGTTTATGGATGAATGTAGTGTGTTGTTAAACAGCTTCATTTAGCCGATTTTTAAAAAGGGCAAATCAAAAATTTAACCAAAATATACTTAACCTATACCTCGAAATATTACCAATAGAAGTTCAAACCTTTCGGATATTTGTGGGAAAAATTATTAAGCATGGGAAATTTACTCTTGGCCAAATTTTGAGTTAATCGTTTTTAAGATTGGTTAAATCGAACCGTTTACACTAACTGAATGTAACTCGTTAGATATGTTAAAATCTTTTTCTTTTTGCAGAAATGGTGTAAAATTCTAAACATTATTATGAAATTATTTATAAAATTAATTATATATACAATTATAAAATAAACAATAAAAAAATATCGGATCGGACGGGTTTTTAAAAAAGATCAACCAGATCCAATATTTTTTGAAAACGCTAAATATCGGCGCCGATCCGATATTAAATCTCGCCACAGTCCTAATTAAGTTGGACCCAAATATCTATTTTAAGTTCTGTTGTCTTTTTCATTCAATTTAATTAGTTGTGCGATGAATATCTGCTACAAAAATGTGTATCAAGCTGAATAATATAATAATTTTAAAAAGACAATCCACTTGGGTGAAAATGCTTTATATAACTATTTTATTTTATAGAACAGATTACCTAAAACGTTGGTTGCACTTAATATTTTGTAAGAGAAATGAGTTAGAAATTCATTATAATATATGTGCTGTTAACATGCCATTTATTTTATATTTATGAGATTGTAAATTTTTATAACCCAACAAACAGGTGTTGTTTAAAAAAAATGAATTGACAAAAAAGGAATGGATGCTTATTATTTTAATTAAATTTAAGCCGTGTATAGAATGAATGAGGTATATAATAAAAGGGAATCCTTGAATTTATTTTTAAACAATAAGATTACTGTTATATACGATTAATTCCTCTTCTTATTTTATTTTTTTAAACCAAAATGGACTTATGCAAATCAAAAAATTTTATTTGAAGGTTAAATCTACTTTGTTTGTTAAATGGCTGGCCCAAGATTTTTGCCATAAGATATTACGCAAACTTGGAGATTTTGCTCATAGATGGTAGAAAGGTTTGGACATCTATTAGCGGAATCTCGAGATTTAAGTAATAGTATTTTGGCGAAAATCTTAATTTTTAATAGGCTAAAGGATTTGATTTATCGAAGAAAATGCATTTTGCAAAAAATATGCATATAGAACACTAAAATACTTAACTGACGATATATGAAATAAAATATAACAGCTAATAAATATGTAAAAAAAGGAAGATTAGTCAACAAGTGTGAAAAAAAAAATTAAATTACATATATTAAATCAGCTCAAAAAAAATGAAGATGTTGCGATATCGGACACTTGATAAAAACGGGTTATATTTTGAAAAAACATTAACCTTGTCATCATACCACTCATAACTAGAGCAGGTGGCATTTATCGGTAAATGGCCTATATTGAAAAATTATTCTAGGTGGCATGCACGTCCATTTTTTTCAAAAATAACAATGGTCCTAACCCAAATATGCTTATTTTTAGGAAATCAGCTGATAAAGAGTTTTTAAGCGAGTTAACCCTCCCGAACATCAGGGCTTTGCAAATATCGAATATACGCTTTTTCACTTCGATATCCGCGGCTCGCTGAAATTGTTGATCCGATTTTTCGGTAATGATGATCAAACTTCCGTCCCATCCAATTTTTAATTTTTAGGACGGGATACGTCCCAAAGACGCTAAACTTGGAACGCGACTCCTTGTTTTCTTTTTTAAATAGAAAAATACAATTTTTGAAAAATATGTAAAAAATATTTGGTAAAGATATTCACTTTTTTTAACAATAAAATTTGATCATAAAAATTGTAAAAAAAATTATTCGGTCTTTTTTGAAAGACGCGCATCTCAAGAAGGCTGATCTTGTACGGGTCTGCACTCCGGACTCAAGTTTGATCATCTGTTTTTTCGGCCTAGTTGGTAATAATTTTTTAAGAAAAAAATTGCAAAATACTTTTTGTCCAACCCGGGCAGACTTCTGATTTTCACGGACAGATATGTATCATGAATCATGAGTTCAAAGTTCGGATCGGATAATTTGCCATAGTTTAGTCGTTATTCTAATCCTATTCATATGATTTGGTTTAATTGATATAATATTATTTTTTCACAGAGTACTCGATTTAAAAAGACCAATATACTTTCACACCGCTACTTACGGGCATTTTGGCAAACCGGAATACATTTGGGAAAAGCCAAAAATTTTGCTGTAGAAATGAAATAATTATATAAAATAGTTTTAATTTTTATCTGTAATACAACACTAACAATTCCTGAAAATACCAAAATCTAATCAACCGCGTTATCAGAATACAATAATTATTTCTTGGTAAATATCAAATAAAATTTGACATAGAATGTGGAATGGTTCTCGATATATCTTTAAATAATTTTAACTTAATCCCGTGATTATGCATATTAGGATATACTCATATATTATAATAACACGACGATTCAATGTGATTTTTAAATTTTAATGATTTATAGTTCCTATTTCGCGTGTTTAAAATGTTTATATTAATTTATATGTACTTTCATGAGCACAAGCATATTTGATTGTTTATTATTATTAATCAAATAATAAAAAAATATTTTTAAGTGGTATTCTTAGATGAAGAAAATTGCCTTTTTCAACAAATATAAGCTAAAAAAATATAAATTCACAGAAGCTAAATTAAATAGTCATGTTAATATAATATTTCGAGTTCAATTCTAACACTATTTATCATAATCTATTTTAACAACAAAATTTTCATAATAAAACAATTCAAATAAAGTTTGAGGTTGTAGGGGTAATTCAAAATTGGATAATGGTTCTGATTTTATCACTAAGTTCATCTTATATTTTATCTTCAATATGACCAATCTTACATTTTGCAATTTGATTGGGGTACGAAACAAACAATTGGAAAAATTTGCAACTAATAAATATTTTAGTAGGGGACGAAGTTGCGGCACTATCTTTTTTGGTGGCTATAGTTAGCGCGCTACCTTTTTTTTAATTGTAGCTAAGTAGCTTTTATTATATAATTTTGAAATTTATATTTTCGAAATTTGTAAACCCAAATCAACTTTTATAAAATATTAAAATTGTCTTGTACAAATAATAAAATCATTCGATTCGATTTGTCAAATATTCTATTCGAAAATTAAATTTTATAAAAATATAAAAAATATTTTGCAAAAAACTAATAGATAGATATAAATATGGTATAAAGATTCTATTAAAACTAAACTAATTCTCTTCAGCAGATCAGAACAGAAAATAAAATCCAATAATTTTATAATGTTATCCAAACAAAACTTGAACAATTGTAGCAGGCGCATACTCAACAGGGGTAAGGAAGGGGGAATACCCCCCAAGCCAAAAAATTTAGATATAGGCTAAAATATTTTTCAAAAATATTACTGATTCCTACCTCTTATAGCATATATATTCCAATTTGCATTTATTTATCACATTCACATAAATAAATAATTACTAATTTATTCTATGAATATCATTCTAAATTTTCCTTAGCTTTATATATATATACCATATTAAATTTCCCATCAAATCATTTGAAACCTTTTCATTGAAAAACTTAACTTAAACATTTCACAAAAAAATTATCGGTTCGATTAAGATTATGCGAATAGCTGAAAGCATTATATTGGATCTTAAGGAAATTAAGACAAATATAAATGATGAATTTCATAAATTATGTCATTATTTAATCAAAATCATAGCTCCATGAATTTAATTTTGTCTACTTCGACCCATCGCTCCTACTAATTTATCCAATCAGAATATTATAAATATATCTCCCTCTTGGATACTTTTGTCACTCTGAATGGAAGTTTCTTGATTAATCAGGTAGGAAACACTTTACAAATATTATTACCACAGAATCTTTCCGAATCTATTTCAAATCTTGATAAAGAAAAAACAAATATTTGGCAGATTTTTATTGTGAGGAAGTTAAAATATTTCTTGATATATTACTAGCTAAATGCAAACTATGGTATAAAAGGTTAAATATGGTTAATAATGTTAAAATGTTATAGATGCTTCGCCTAATTTCTGACATACTTAGACTAATTTCCTAATATAATAAATTATATATTTTGACAACTCTAACTATTGGTACTTCCAGGGGCCCCTACAACGAGGGGGGAGGGGGTCCGAAGCAACTGCTTCAGTAAATTTGAGTGGGGGTACTTTTTTTTACATCCATCATGATCATGTGATTTCTGGTTTCTAAATGTAATAATAAGACCCTCCCCCCACCACTTAATATTTAATTTAATATATTGACGGAAATTTTGGTCGATGTTTAGTAAATTTTATTTAATATCTCGTAACCAAGCCTTCTGAGGGAACAGGCAACAAGAAGGCAATATGATGGCCCTTATTAAGCTTATTGCAGATTCTGAACCTATACTAAAAATGTATATACAGCAAAATGAAGAAAGAAAAAAGGATAAAAAAAATAAGGGATTAAAAACGAAATTATATTCAAACCTATTATCATATATAACATAAACATTATCATTGAAACCATGAAAAATATGGTTATAAAAAAAATTTAAAATGAGATTACATTTAACAGGTGCTTTTCAATCATAGTTGATGGCACATACGATGTTTCGAAATCAGAAGCAATAGCTTGATAGTAAGATATGTTGAAAATAGTGAGACGCCGAAGCCTGTTGAAAGACTGATTGACATATATTGTACGGGAAATACCACAGGTCTCGATATAAAGCATAATATAATATCCAGACTTGGCTCGATGAATTTACCCCTTGAATATCTAGTTGGGCAAAGTTATGATGGCGCCTCAAACATGAGTAAAAGAATCAATGGTGTGCAAGCCTTGATTAGAGCAGAGGCCAAAGGCAGCTTTTATTTGGTGTTATTGTCATCGATTAAATATAATCGTTGTTCAATTATGCCAATCAATTAAAGAACTTCGAAATGTTCTAGGAATACTAGATAAGATTTATGTCTATTTTAATGGTGTAAAAAGATATGAGGTACTCAAAAAATTTCAGTGTAATGATCTGAAAAAATCGCAACGATTTCTACGCGTCAAGAATACCACTCGGTAATAGTTCCTTATTTATTTAAATTTTAAATGTTTTTTTTATTTAGAAGCTGGCTATCGTCATATAAAGCTATTGTAATTTTTTTTCAACTTTATGATGCCTTGAGGGCAGCTTTAACAAATTTAAAGGATTTTGAAGATCCTGCCACTTCCACTATCGCTAGTGCTATAGTCTTTAGAATAGAAAAATTTGATTTTATTTTATCACTTTGTGTTTTGGATAAAATATTGTTGATAACAAGTTTGGCTTGTACAAAATTGCAAACCATTTCGAAGGATATAGGGTATGCAATAAATCAAATTCAATTGGCAAAAGATTGCTTGATTAATTTGAGAAGTATAAAATAAATTATTGTCTTAATTATTTTTTAATCTAATAGATAATAACACTGAATTTTTGGATGTTTTTCCAAAGGCGCAAGATTTTATGAAGGAGAGAAATCTACCTTTTGATTTTGAAAGTTCTAGACTTCAAACATTTCAATAAGGAGAGGTATATATACTTTCATCATTAAATATAGAAATTTTTTTTAGCTTTAAAATAGGTGTGTTTTATGCTGCACACGATTTAATTATTATGCAGTTTAACGAAAGATTTAATGATGATTCAATGAAATTTTTACATCAAACATAATTTTTTACGCCAAAGGGAATGGCAGAAAAATCAATTATTAAGGAAGATATCGAGGATATCTGAATTTTACAATTTAAATTCAAGTCAAATTTTCGAAGAAATGCTGAAGTTTAGAAATATTTATAAGATGGCCAAAATGGGGAATGCAATTATTACTCATGACCTAGAGGTTCAAGAATCTAAAGATTTGTCAGATTCTGAGAATTGTAAATTTATTTAATTAAAATATTTTTACCAATACATCATTTAGCTTCTTCTGATGATGATGATGGACTTACGATTCAGATTGGAAAAAGTATTCATTTATTTTACCTTATCGTTTACTTTTAAATTTTTCTGCTTTCCCTAATTTAAGAATTTTATATAAATATTTATTAACCATTCCCGAAAGAGTCATGAGTAAAATTAAATTAATTAAAACAAGACTGAATGTCGAATTTTGGTGTTTTCGATTATATTCACTATAATTTTAATAATACCCTTTAAAAGATTACAAGTTATTTATTTTCCAATATCCGATTGATTGTATTTTATAAAAAATTGCGAGTTTATATATAAAAAATTTGCTATGCAAAAACAAAACATTTTCTATGCAAAATAACAATAATCTATAATATTATTCATACGTAGACGTTCGTTAATAATCATGGGTTTTTATGTTCAAATAAAAATGTAACATTTTGAAGAATTTAGAAGGGTTGGGTGATTAGAACCGTTGTCAAATAAAGAAAGGTTAGAACTAAAATGATACTAAATCAGACTAATATCCTCGATTATATATACTTTTCTATAATATTCGTCAAATAAAGAAAGGTTAGAACTAAAATGATATTAAATCAGACTAATATCCTCGATTATATATACTTTTCTATAATATTCGTCAAATAAGAAAGGTTAGAACTAAAATGATAATAAATCTTTATTAAATAATAAGAAAAAAACATAATCAAAATAAATTAATATAAATTAAAATTAAAATAAGAAATTAAAATAAGATAAAAAAAATTAAAAATTAAGTTCGTAAAATCATAATTTAATCATCATTTTTCGCTTCATAATATCTCCTTATATATCCTTTTTCTTTAATCAACATTTGCATAGTCTCAATTTGTACCGAGATTTAATTCTTGTAGATTTGAATATCTTTGGGCTTCGTAATTTTGTTTAAAAGTAATTTGCCTGTCTGGCGTTTTTCTTAATCTAGTAAATTTGCATGTTACCACAATTACAACACCTTTCCACTTAGATTAGTCCCACCATTCTGCGAATAATCTCCTTTCTTCCGATTTTGACTTTACTGACAAATTATCCTAGTCTTTGCTTGTTTCTAACGGTTTCTAGTAACTAATGACGGTAAACGACTGCCGATAATTTGTCTGCGAGTAACGATGGTTTCCACGACTTCTTGTTTCTAAGATCATCGATTTTTTATCCTATACTAAAGTTTTGATAAGCAACTGGCGATAATTTGTCAACGATTAACGATAGCATCCTGGTCTTGACCACTTGTTCTACCTAGTCGCTTGCCAAGATATCCACGTTGTCTTAAGATCTCTTATACGATAAAGATTTCTTGTATCTTTTGATCCAAAATAAAAAATCCGATCTCTAATTGAGCTCGATTGCGGCATAAATTTTCTAATGACGAAAAGCCGTTTCTCTTTATGAAGATTTTTTGGTTAATCAACAACCTGATATTTTGCTAAATATTATCAACTTAAATAACAGTCAACCGTATATCTTTTATTTAAAGGTGATAACTAAGAATTTTATATTTAGAAGTTACTGGTAAACTAAAAACCATTGGAATTTTGAAACTAATAAAGACTATGATATTTTAGATTTTAGAATTATTATCAAGTGATCACTAGAAATAACTTTGACAAAGAAATAGAAACATAAATTGCGAAAGTTAATATTTAACTAATAGGTTGCTGAGATATAATAATTAAAAAATTCGGTGAATAAGATTAGAATATAACTTTATTGTTAGGAAATAGTTGATTAAATTCTTATTGAAGATTTACGTTTAACTTTTATTTTAAGGGCTGCGAGAGATAAAACAGCCTCAAGGATTAATGTGAATTAGTATATTAGGTTGTAGATTAACCAAAAAATCTTCATAGAGAGAATCGGCTTTTCGTCATTAGAAAATTTATGCCGCAATCGAGCTCAATTTGAGATCGGATTTTTATTTTGAATCATGAATAAGATTTAAGAAGAATCATACAATATTATTCTAATAGTACAAAAGGAAAAACATGCTTTAGAAATATACATATCAGTTTTCAACAACGGTTGTGCGAAAAATTATAATGATTAGATTTCATAAGTTCTTCAAAGACGTGGGGTGAAAACCATAGTGATTAGAATTAAGAGGTTGTTCATAAACGTAAGTATGAAAACTTTTATGATTAGATGTCATTGATTTCTCAACAACGTATGTATGAAAAGAGATTTATATATTTCAGCAGTTTTTTTAAAGACTTGAGTGTCAAAGAGTACATGAGGAAATAAATACACAATGATAATTGTTTTAGGTTTTGATATATATTTTAGAATAGGATTTTTAGATATAAATTTAGTATAGACATGGCTGAAAAGAAGATGAGGATCAATAGCTAAAGGATGAGTACAAGTATCAATGAAAATATGGGTCTAGGCTTCATTAAGGGGAGAGGGGTGATAGAATTTGATATATTTATATAATTTATTATATTTTGCTACGTATTATAAATTTAAGATTTAGTATAATTTACGCCATTTATTAAAGGCAGAATTAGTTTAGAGGAGATAAATGTAGACATTAGGATAAGGTTGGTATAATTATATATTTTATTAGTATATTTGTATTAGGTAGTTTATATTTGAGAATAAATATAAGAAAGTGATAAAATATTTCAGAAGTTATTTAAATAGATTATTTTAGGTAGAAGTAGATTAGATGTGATTACTCGATATCTCAGCAAGGGTAGACTGTCGTAGAAGACCCGGAAGTCTGAAAGATAGATACGATTACAAGAATTAGAGGCAAAAACCAATCAATTACAAGAGAAAGGGGAAAACAAGCAAATTGATAGAAAGTAGGGTCAAGACGTTATGCTGCAATCGTTAATCGCTGACCAATAATAGCCAATTATTACCGAGACTTTAGTCTTGATAGGAAACAAGCTACGATAAATTGTAAAAAAGATTAAGACAGACTAGCAAAAAAACAAGAGAGGAAAAGAAACTGGATGTCATCGATAATCGTTATCAATCATGGATAGTGGAAAACAGGCGTGTATCAAGTTCGTCAGTGGCTTACAGCGATAAAAAGCTGATCGTTTTACAGGGTGACAAGCGACAGATAGAATTCAAAAATTTCAAGCGACAGAGCCTTCGTTAGAACTTAGAAGACAGCAAAAATTAAGAAGAATAAGTCGAGATCGAAAGAAGATTGATCATTCGCAGAATGTTGGGTCTAATTTAAGTAGGGAGGTGTTGTAAATGTTAGATTGAATTTGCATAAAGATTTCTGTTGGATTTTGTTGTACTTTATATGTAATTTGCATAAAGAATTCTTGTGGATTTATTGTTATAA
The DNA here is from genome assembly GCF_954871325.1 of Gordionus sp. m RMFG-2023. Classification (NCBI taxonomy): domain Eukaryota; kingdom Metazoa; phylum Nematomorpha; class Gordioida; order Chordodea; family Parachordodidae; genus Gordionus; species Gordionus sp. m RMFG-2023. Next base: position 51,859,331 of record NC_088776.1, on the reverse strand, counting down.
CGCGTGATAAAAAGATTATATTTGAATAGTTATGATTAGTTATTAGAAGATTTAAAAGAGTATAAAAAGGCAAAATTTTTACGATACAAACAATCTTTGATGTTTTTTTAAATTATTAACTTTTTTAATTATATTTTATTTTATTTTTTTTATGATTTTTACTATTATAATTTTGAATAAAGAATTAAAGTTGATTTTATGAGTACCATGAAAGATTCTTTTCTCAATAATTTAACCATATTATCAATAGAATTTTTTTTATTTAAACAATTTAATACTGATGAAATTATAAATTCTTTCGCTTTCTCTTCCCCTAATTTATCTAAATTATTAATTTAAAAATAATATTTATAAAGTTATATTTTTTGCATTTTATTTATATTATATATTAAAAATTGATGCAATAAAAATTATTTTTGAAATTTATGGGTGTCATAATTATCATTTTTTCAAAGGGGGGGGGATACTTTTCAAGGGGTACTTTTCATGGGGGTATTCTGCTTCATTTGCTCAAAAAGTGTAGAGGCCACTGGGTACTTCTACTAATGAAAGAACATTTTATTCTTTAACAAGAATAAAAATACCTGAAAAGTAGTGTTGTTAAATGGCTAGATTTGGATTAAGTTTAAAAAACAGCCAAATCGCTAGAAAAATATTGCCTCAGCATTGAGATTTTGTTAATAGATTTCCAAACCTTTGTACCATCTATGAGCAAAATCTTTAGGGGCGTTTTTAAAAATCGGTGCAAATTAAGGTATTTAGCCACATTACTGAGAAGTACTACCTCTGAAAATATTATATGGGTGCCCCTTCTTCAAGCTCGTAGCCAGAAATTTGCTATTAGGGGGGGGTAATTTTTAAAAATTAAAATAGTTTTTTGGAACATTAAAAATTTATTAGAAATATTCATATAAAATTTCTTATAGGCAATCAAATGGCAGTTTCGAACACGAAATAATAAATATTATAGCTATATAAACCGGTAAGTAAATTAACAATAAATTTAGAATTAAACATTATATGATGATTTAAAGAGTTAATCAAAATTTGTTCAGTAATGGGGATTAAATCTCAAAGTTATTAGATTCAATCGATTTTCTATTGTCGTACTTCTGAGTTAAGTTGTTTTTATTTTCGGTAATGTATTAAAAAACCTCTCATTTATACTTGTTGTACCTATTGGCATTGTTGACAAAATATTCAGTGATCTTAATATATTTGAAAATCTTCAAAATTTATTTTAAACTGCAATGATATCATTCTTGAAGGATATTAATCTTTCACACCAAAATTTAAGTTCTAAAATTAAATTTTATATCCTCTGAATAAAATTTTTATAAATATTTAATTTTTCAATAGCGAGATTAAATCCTGAGACGGATTTCTAAGTATAATAGTATTAATTAATTTTGGACCCATTTTACAAATAGTTGGATTTGAAAAAGGTATCCAAATTTTATAGTAATATACAATTAAGTCCGCGTTGATATTGGAAGAATTTGTTTATTTAGGTGCTAGTCGAGGCTTACGAATCTCATAATCATATAAATTCTCTTCATAAAAATTTCTTAAAATTCTTGGTCTATATTATCTTTTAGTTTTCTAAGTTATAATATAATAATATTCGAAACTATATCATTTTTTTGAAAAATATTGCATAAATTTGTTGCTTAAATTTATTATCACATTCCAATGCAAAAAAATATCGGCTTCGTATATAATCTGATAATGGATTAGTTTCAGATGAAATATCTGGTTCAGATTATTCTGATATTTCCTATAAGGGCATCAAAATAAGTTTCTCTAGATCCAAAAATGCTATAACGTTTGGTCTAAGGTTCTACCTTGTCGACCATGCTTTTTGCAGTTTTTTTTCTTGTAGTATAGGAAGTCTTAGAAATATTCTATTCAGCAAATTCTGTCTATCTGGATATCTGGACATTTCATACATTCTTTAAGTTTTGCCTAGTCTAGTAATTAGTAGAACTAAATTAAATAAGATTTATAATTTGGTTAATTTAAATAAAATTTAATTTGGTTAATAAGATTTTTACCCATTAAGATAATATAAGAAAACTACTTCGGGATTAAATAATAATACACAAGGAAGATATATTTAAATTAATTTTAACTTTTGGTTAAAATTAAAATAGAGTATTATAACCTATTTGAAATACATTGAAAATAACAAAAATCCTATATATTTTTCAAAAATTTTTGGCCCTCCTGCTGGCTATGCTCTTGCTTTCTCAATATACATAGAGAATTGACATTGCACTGATGAAATCATTGAAAAATTAGTTCAATCTCAAGGAAGAATCAATTTTAAATTATATATTTATTATTTGCATTGATATTTCTCCAATTTTTAATTCGCCTTATTTTTTTTCTTAATACTTTGTAAGTCCATATACATGCAAATTTTTGTGCATTAATCTATATTTCCAACATTTATTTCTTTTATAGGTTTCAAGAAAAATTTAACCCCCCCCCCCACCCCGATTTCCATATTGAATTCCTGCGTACAAGATTGGTTTATGAGAACTTTTTATGAGATATTTCTTCTAATTATAATAAGTTGAAATTCTTTTAAATAATCAAATTAATTAGATTTCAAGCAATGTTCAATTTTTATAATATGCATAATATTTTATCACTATCTTAAATAAAATACAGAAAAAAATCTATCCATCCTAACTTTTTCCATTCCTTTTAATCTTAATAATAAATTTTTAATAAAGTGAAAAATAGAATATTCATCCATTAAAATTTGTTTATTTAACTTTTTATTTTTTACTTGCGAATACGAAGAGGAAGAAATAAAATGTTTACGAATAATTTTAATGTCCAACACAAATAATTTACTAATAATAAAAATTAATAATATGAATTATTCGATAGAATAGTAAAGAGCTTATTTCGATGAATATATTTTTTTTCATTATTTATATTCAGAATAATGCATAATTTGTTTTAGGTCTATTTTGTAGTGATGTTAAAAGTTACTTTTGAAACATAACTAGTTACAGTTACTAGTTACATTGGCAAAAACATAACTAGTTACAGTTACTAGTTACATTTTTTCAAAAGTAACTAGTTATTAGTTAGTTATTTTCAAAATTTTTTGCAATTATTGTAGAAGGAGAAGGTATAATTTCTTCATCATCTAACTCAGAATTCATTTTGTATTCTGTTTCTATCTAGGAGATAAATATAAATAACACTATCTAAATTAGGAATAGAATAATCAATTAATGAGTGAAACATACAGTTCTAAAATGTGTCTAATTTATATATAATTTGATTATAAATAAAAATTCAGGCTAGATCAAAAAATAAATTTCAGAAAGCAATCATTTTTTAAAATTTGAGTAATGTGCTTATGCTTTTGTTAGACTTGGTTCTTGTAAGTAATGATTAATAATTTAATATTAAATTCTAAAATAATCTGTCTTTTTCCTTATACTAAATTTAATTTTTTTTTTATTACGTATGATATGAAGTTCCAATGCTTGTTACTTGACGGAAAAAAATATATTGTGCTACATTTGTAAATAAATATAATATTAAAATTTATTAAATTACTTGAATTTGCTTACAAAATTATGAAGCCCAGCAGCAATGTAACAATTTAAGAAAAGAAAATCAATTTGAACGGGAAATTATAACAATCCGACATTTTCACAAAATTTTAAATTAATAAATTTAATTTAAAAAATAAATTTAATTTAAAAAATAAATTTAATTTAAAATTAATTTATCACAACATATTAAAAATAAAATTAATTATTTGAATATATCTTTAAAAGTAACTAGTTACTTTTGGCAGTTACATTTCAAAAATTATAACTAGTTACAATTACTAGTTACAATTTTAAAAATATAACTAGTTACAGTTATTTTTTAGCCAAGGTAACTAGTTACTTCTTAACATCACTACTATTTTGTAGTAGTGGGAAAAATCTAAAATAAAAGGAAGAAACAAATTAGTATAATTAAAAACAAAATTAATAAAACATTTTAAGATTTTAACGTTTTATTCATAACCATTAACTATAAATACTAATTATCAAATAAAAGTAAAAAACTATATGAGGAAAATTAATAAGAAAGTAAAATAATATAAGAAAAAGTTAATAATTAGGAAAATTATAAGCGAAAAATAAAAAGTAAATAATAATTTTGTATAACAATCTTTTATATCTTTTTTTTTATCTAACAATTATTCAAATTTTATAATTATTCATTTTAACATCCAATTCATCTTTAAATTAAAATAAAGTACAATCTCGTTTCTGAAACATGAATATTACAAAAATTAATCTTCTTTCTCTTGAAAACATTATAACAAATGTTTACATGTTGTCTACAACATATTTATATGTTATTTAATGGTAAAATCAATTTCATTATGTAAGGCACGTTTATCATTTAATTAAAATATATATTCTATTTATTTTTAAATTTACATAAAACCTTATTAAAAAAATTATAATTTATAAATTTATAATTATATAATTAAAAATAAAATTCTATAATTGAGTCCCCAAAAAGAAACCATAATTGTGTCTAAAATTTCTATTTGAATTTTTTGATGAATAAAAAGGAATTCTCTGGGTTCATTTGTGAAAAGTCGTATTTTATTATCCAGATTTTTTAAAAACATAAATGTTGAAGGCGAAAAATGCCCGTTAGTAGAAGTCACTACTGTTAAAAGTACAAGATAAAGGAAGGGAATTGTTATTCCTTTTTAAGGGGGTAGGGCACCATAAAAAATCAATATTTAAATCTAAAATTAGGAAAAATTGGCTAGATAAGCATTGGAATTAGTTTATATAAATTAGGATTAATTTATAGACCAAATATGAATTATAAGCTTGATTGACGGTAAAATTTTGTATCATTAATTCTTTATTCTTTAAAATTCTTTTAACATAATTAATGCTAACCGCTCCACGCCTTAGAAAATATCAATATTCAAAAACAATATAGTGTATCAATGGCTTGGTTTATTTTAACCCTGAATTAAGATCAGTTTTTTTTTTAAAATTACCAAAAAAGAAAGAAAATTTTATTTAAAATTATTAAAAATGAATTTATATGGGCTTCAAAATAAGTTCCACCCCCATCCCACCCCCACCTACGAAGCCCCTACAAAGATTGTAATTAATTAATCTAATATTGTAAATCATAATGTGCAATTTTCAGTTTCATTATAAAAATTAAAAAAAAGAAAGAATAACAAAAAAAACAAATTAAAAAAATGAAGAAAAAAATTGAAATTAAAAAAAAACATTTAAAAAATATCATAAAATGGTCATAGATTAGAATTTCATTTAAAATGCATAATTTATTTGTGCAATTAAAATTTGAATATTTTTTTTATAAAAATCGTCTGCCGTCAAGATATATTTGTATATACTTATAATTTTTACAAGACGTTTTATTACTAATTAATAATAGTATAATCAATTTTATTTAGTATTCCTTTCGAACCAAGACACTTATCTTATTATCCCTGATGCAAATAAAATCTGGTTATGTTGAATTTGAAAAATTAAAGAGTTTCTATGATATCAAGATCAATTTAAAGCCTTTGCACGTTGATGGAATAATTCGGGTGCTGAATAATCTTTATAAAAAAGTATAACTTTTTTGCACATTTAATTAAAAAAAAATACCTATTTTATTATAAAAAAGGTAAGAGATGATATTGGGAATATTGAATATATGATCCAGGCCTTATCGTGCGTAAATGATTTCATATCTTTAGGAAATTTGAAAGTAGGATTGGTTAAAAATTTTAGTAAACTCCTAGACAATGTAATGTAAATAGTTTTGATAAATATATTTGTTGCATCTAGTTATTCGACATCTATCAATATGGATTAAAATGTCATACACTTGATGAAAATCATAAAATATCCCTTTTAGAGATATTAGACGACATATTTATAGTGAGTTATTTTGACCCCCAAAAAAATCTGTGATATATATTTTTTTTTTTCAGAAAATGTTTCACCTATCACCAGAAAGTAAATTTTATATTAAATTTAGTTTTTTCAATCAATCATTTATATAGATGCCTATCAATTATTGGAAAAATTTATGTCATGTTTACATAAACTCGGCCAGAGTTACCCTTCTACAATTGACATATTTGTTAAAGTATAAAAATAAAAATAAATAATTACATTCCTTAATTTAGCTTCTACTAAATATTGACTTATTTCTATTTAAAGTTAATCAAAAGTGTTTTAAGGATCGTCATATAATTAAATCATTTTTCATTTTTATAAATTTCCTAAAAAAAGATTTCCAAGTTATTGCAAAATTTTTCCGGATTAGTCGATGACAAAATAAAGGACAAAGCTCTTGTTTTACCAGAATATTTAGCTCAGATGTAAATCTATCAAAATATAATTTTTTTTTATTAAGGCTATGGCCTCAATATAAAATTATATTAGAAAACTTTCGTAACCTTAACTAAAGCTATTTTTAATATAAAAATATAAACATTTTTTAAACATAATTATAGAAAATGTTATTATACGATTTGATTAAATTTTAAAAACTTCATAGAGTTTTTTTATATTGCGAATATTTAAACCAGATATAGGACAGAGCCTAAAATATTTTGATAACACAATTTTGTTTAAGGTTGCGGCCAAAACCTGTTTAAAAAATTTAAATTTTTTTAAAACTTTAAGGATACCAAGTCTAATTTCCTGTTTTGATAAGTTTTGGAATTAAATTTTTTGAATGTTTAGGACACAGTTTAAAGAAAATGATTGTTCCCATTTTTTATTTTTTGCAAAGAATAAATTAAATTAACCTAATTGTAATTGGGCTATGGTTGCTATTGTTCAAATAGAAAATATTCGAGCAGTGATAAAAACATATTTAAGGTGTGTTGAGCGACACTTTTTTCATCGCGTTTGAATTTACCTATCAATCAACTAATAATTTTATACCAAGAAAGGAGATCATTTTAAGACCAGGATTTTTTTTTGGTCTGGTCCGGGTTTTTATTTATTTTTAAATCCAGACTTAAATTATTTATTTAAAATTTAATTATATTTTATGGCCCAGTTTGGGTTTTAAAATTTGGACATTTTCTTTTAATAAACTATATTTTATAAATTATTTCAAAGGGAAAATTGGAAATATGAGAGAATGGATATTAAAATGATCCATTAAAAAAAATAAGAGTTTAAAATTATTTCCATTTTAAGGTCCCGGTTCTGATATTTATAATCATGTCATATTACGGTCATTGAGGGACTCTTATTTATACGATCGGTCGAAGAGGGCCTTAAAATTAAAGTGGTATACTTTTAAAACCAGGACATGCTCAAAAATAAAACGTGCTTATTTTTTAATAGAGTAGTTAAAAATAAATCAGAATGATATCTATTATTCAATTAGGGAAATCATGTAATGGACAGTTCAATATTTATTTACTGCTCTTTAATTTTTTTTTCTATGAAACAATTTGCGAAATACTGTCAAAATTTAACTATATTATAAAAATCTAGGGCAACCCCAGGGCTGTAAAAAGTTCAATATTTGAGAAATACGGGCTTCCCTTAAAAACAAAATTCGGACCGGGCCATAAAAATTTTTTTTTAAACCTGGGCCGGGCTTAAAAATAGGAAATTTTTTCAAAATCCAGGCCATGCCTAAAATTTTAACGTCCATAGGCCTCTAAAAAGAGATTAAAACATATATATCAAATTTATAACATTAAATTAATTCTTTTTTTTTCTTTATATATTACAATTAGAATATCGCTTCCTCAACTATTAACCCATATAGGAGGTAAGCAATTAAAATTATTTAAAGATAAAATGGTTTTAGATAGAGTCTACAGGTTAAAGCAAATTGAAACATATTTTATTGTTCAAATTTATAACGTTTTTAAAAAGAGTTTATGTTGGTTGGTATCTTGCCAGGTGTTTAATGTCTTGTTTAATCTCCGGAAAGTCTTCTTTTAATTATTATTATTTTTTTCATTGGGAAGGAATATTAACATTAAGTTATTTTTATTGCAAAATTAATTATACTGTCAGGATCTATCTTTTCTAAAGCAGAGGATTCGAATCGAAAAAGGGAGTTTTATTTGATACTCGCCCCACTCCTCATAGATTTTAATAAAATAATTATTTAGTTGTTTTAATACATTTTGATTTGACAACAAACTATTCCAAAATTAGCCTCTAAAAAAGGCATGCTCTCAAAAATAAGTTCAGTGGTTAATCAAATGTCATACAGGTGAGAAATATATTTAATAAACGGTAAGAAAATCATAAAAAGTAACTTGGAAATAGTTACTTTTGTGGTTGGTTGCATTCCGAAAAATATTACTAGTTTAGAATTTTTGAAAAGTAACCTGTTAAAGTTACTTATTTGCACAAATATAATCAGTTAACGGCTTGTAATTAGTTACTTTAATAAAAGTAATATTCTGTATAAATATTTATTTTAATTCCCTATTTTTATAATTCATTTTTCAATAATTTTATTATAATTTTTCTTAAGGTTCAATAATAAACCCTTTTTTTTATAAAAGGAAATATTAATGCCATAAAATATTTTTTTTACCTTTACCAACAGATTATGGAATACAGAGTGGTTTGGTCAAAATTCTATCCGCATTAATACCGACAGCCCGCAAGCACGAGTTAGCTGTTAACATGTTTAAGGATCAAAAAACTTTGTTACAAAATTTCGAATCCCTCGACGAACATAATTTCATTAAAGTTTGAATAGTTTTTTTACCCTACTTCCTAGTCAGATCTACCTTTCGTATTCAATAAACGTTAACCATATGTTTTTTACTAGCCTTATATTTAAATATATTACTGCTTTACAAACTGTAAATTATCTAGTTGGCAGAGTCTATCTTAAGTATTTTTATTCTTATAATTATCAGAATTTTAATGAGTTTATTACTTTTAACATTTAGTTTTATATATCATAATTAAAAATTTAAATAGAATTAGTGAAGGTCAATGGGTCAGTTTTTTTTGTTTACCATAGTTTGAACCGAATCATGGTGGTTTAGTCTTTAGAATTGGTCCTGTAGTTTATTTCGATCTTTGTAATTTTATGGTTAGGGATCAATAGAAATTTCGTTTTTTTAAAAATTTATTTTACATTATATCGTTTTATAATTATCAAATTAATTGTATACATAATATTAGAATGCTAGTTTTTTTCATCTATCTAATTTCTATTCATACACAAATATATAATTTCATTTATACTTGTTATAATATATCATTTTATTTTACATTAACGACGTTAGGGAAATATTTAAATGTTACGTTCATAAATAGAGAATTCACATAATTAAAATATTTAAGATTTGTTTGTTTGTGTGCAAATTAAGAATAAGTTCCATTATCTATCTCTACTAACAAGATGTTACTTGTTAGAAAACCCTTACTTCAACCCCTTCAAATACTTAAGCTGCAATCTATAAAACTACTCCCTTTGAAAGTTCTTTCAATATAATCGTCAAAATTTTCTTAATTAAAATATTTTCAATATAATCGTCACAATTTTATTAATTAAAATACTTTCAATATAATCGTCAAAATTACAACAAATTTCATCAGTTTTAAATTAAAAAAAAATATTTTTTTTACTTCTTAATATCAATAATGGCGTTTTTCTACAATTTAAAAAAAAAATATATCAAAACATTCTATGCTATTTGAATTTTATTATAATCTAATCAACCTTATTTATATCGGTTGATTGGCAATACACAATATTAATATATAAACATACGTATATAAAAATACAACTACTTGGTCATTCAAGCAACTGTGAAGAGTAATTTTCTAAAGCAAGATGACAGTAACAAAGAAGACAGATAAAGCTAAGAGTAGAATATCTAATGAAAATGATTAATGAAGCTGATATTATTATTCTATAATATAAATAAGTTTAATGGTAGATTGTTTTGCCAGTATCCATATCATATCACATAATATATATCATATCCTGCTTTATTATTTCTTTATTCACAAATAAATAAAAAATATTCAATTTTATAAGATGTTAAAGTTACTTTTGAAACATAACTAGTTACAGTTACTAGTTACATTGGCAAAAATATAACTAGTTACAGAGTTATTAATTACCGTTATTTTTCAAAAGTAACTAGTTACTTTATACATCATTCATATAACGCATTTATTTACTAAACGAATTTATTTAATATAAAAAAATTATGATATACAAATTATAATCATTTGTTTAAAAAAAAATATACAATTTATTTATATAAAAAAATAAGTAAACCGAAAAAAATATCGGATAATAGAATATTTATATTTACATCTAATAAAAATATCCTATATATTTGCATTGAAAAAAAAAACATACTTATTTTTCATAAAAATTTGAGTTTATTTATTTGCTTTTAACAACAATTGGATTTCAAAATTTTTATCTAGGAGACGCGCTCGTTTCTCTCCAAATATGAGCTTCCCTAGACTGAATAAACGCTCTACAGCAGCACATGATATAATAACAACATTATATTTAATAAAGAGTATTTTTAAATTTGGAAAATCGTCATATAAAGATAATGTGCTGTTATTGGATTTATAAAATTTTCAATAAATTCATCATTATCAATAATATTTTGACGCTTTAAATCAAAAAATCTAACTACTAATGATGTTTGTTACGAACATGAGCCATTTGTGTTAGATTCACCGCGAGGTATTAAAGTATTTTTTAAATTTAAAATTTCCATCTTTTTTGATCTATTCTTTTCTTGCCTTATCCAAGGCCAATCAGTTTTAAATAGTGGATGAAGAATAGCAGCAATTATGTTATCATTATCATAAAGATTATGAAACCTATATCATTGTATTATTAATTTATAAATAATAATTTATTTAAGTTTTTTTAATACTAGCTAATATAGCATCTTTTAAAGGTTGACAATATTTTAATTCTTGAACACCTTCCAGACAGATAAGTATCTGTGTTATTGTTGGGGTATAATAACCTAGATACACATATTTTTCACCTTCTAATATATCAATAGCTTTAGCTACTGGTTGCAAATCTAATTTTTTTAATTGAAATTATTTATAAGACATTAATTTAAATTTACACTGCAATATTCTTTAATAAAATCACGATCTTGTGATGCAAATCTACACAATTCTATCTAATTCATCACATAATAAATCGAAATCCAAAGGCAATTCATTTATAAGTGATGATATTTAAGATAAAGATGTATAAAAAGAACCCCATCTTGTTACAATGGGATATGGCAGCTGAGAATGTAATCTCTTTTTAATTTGCTCAGCGCATGGCCCAGATTTGTTTTGTGTATTCCACAAACGTTTACATTTAGATATAGCAACCTTATACACTTTCCTATAATCCTCATTGTTTAAAAGTATTTTATTGGCATCTTGTGTTGTCACTATGTTTAATGTGTGACAGGAACATCTTCGATGCCTGGGAAGGTAGTCGAAGTCATTTATATTATAATTGGTTAGCCCAGAAGAAGACATTTATATTATAATTGGTTAGCCCAGAAGAAGACATTATATCTTCTATTGAAATGTATTCAATATCTGAATCATTATCTTCCTTTATTTAGATTTATACATACATATTTAAAAGTTACTAGTTACTTTTGGCACTTACATTGGTAAAAATATAACTAGTTACAGTTACTAGTTACAATTTTTAAAATATAACTAGTTACATAAACTAGTTACAATTTTTAAAATATAACTAGTTACATAAACTAGTTACAATTTTTAAAATATAACTAGTTACAGTTATTTTTTACCAAAAATGTAACTAGTTACCTTAACAACACTAAAGAATATACTGTTTAATAACAGGTATTTTTACGCAAACTAAAAAAATGTCGGACCCACGTGACCTAGGCAGAAATTTTGATATACCGGATTGGCTTGAGCCAGTATTAAGAAATAGCCAAAAATATGATTAAAAATTGAAGTGTATAAATAAAATAGGAATATACATATTATAATATACTAATTAAAATAATAAATAATTTTTAGTAAGCTTTACAAAAATCATACGTATATTTATATTGAACATCTTCAGCAATGTAGAACTTTTCTAAGCACCTTTAACGGATCGATCCCTCAAAACAGGCACGTCTATTCTTACGATTGTTTTTCGCTAAATTTCGGAAAGTTGATGGAAATAATAAAGTTCCAAGATAATGTGACACAATTGTACTTGGATTTTAACATCACAACCAGTTGTTTCTCTTTCCACGTGGCATATAAAGTCAGTGATTTTATAAAAATAAAAGAATGCTTATATTATATATATTTTTTTGCGCCTATATTATTATTACGTAAGTGGATTCTTATTTTCATTTTGAAGATCACGGATATATATTAATCTAACCGTATAGTAGACTGAGGCCTCCTTTAGAATAGTCATAAAAATAGCACGATACCGCGTCACTTACGAAATGCATCATATTAAATTATTCAGCTATAATCGTTTAAAAATAAATTGCTTATTGCTCGAGCTAGATCCCGGTTCCTAGGAAGGAGGCCTAAAGTTTAATTCATAGTGCACATGATGCGACAAGATTGAACATCTGATCGAGTTTATAAAATCTTTTAAATGACATTTATTTAACTATCCTATATATATAATTGTTATATTATCATCAAGATTGGGTTAGGATTAAGAACAAAATTAAAATTATAATAAAGAAAAATTGATAAAAGATTTTTTAAATTCTATCGGCTGTTAAATCGCGTCGCATTATGCCCACTGCGTATTCAAAATTATTCTCACAGGCCAATAAAAATAATGAAATGATTATCACATACCCACTCATTTTTATCCAATTAAATATTTGTTTTTTTTAACTTGAATTGAATGTTATCTCGGTTGGTGTAATTATATTTAACGTTTATGGATTAGCAGATCACTTTGCTAAAAATGATTTAATTTTATTAAATAAATTTTTCTGATAATTTTTATGCCGATCAAAAAAGATAATAATTATTTGGAAATAATATTTTACGATGAAATTCATATTTATATATCATGTCCTAAAATAGCTGATCATTATTTTTTTGAGATATATGGTCATTTTTTGTGAATAATTAAATTCTTTTTATTTCTTTAAACATATTTGTTAAAGGAGTTTGATCAAGAAAGGTGGGAAAATTTAGAAATATACAAATATCAGATAGCATCTATCCATGTAGCAAGTTTGAACCTCAATTTCTTATTTTTTAAAACTTTGTATATAATGTATTCTTTTAACACAAGAAACGCTTTACTGTTACTCGTTACCTTACAAAAAAGGAACGCTTTAATTGCTATTTAAAAAAAGTAACTTCTTGTACTCGTTAAAAAAAACTAAATATAATATATAAATTTTTAAATATTTTTTTTACTAATAGATAATAAAAATAATATAAAAATAGTATATTATAAGATAAGTTCTTTTTGTAACAATTTTTTATTTATTTTCAAAATTTTGAACAGATAAACAAGAGCATAGGCATATCTAGGATTTTATTAAGGGTGGGGGTAATATTAGGTGAGGATTTTTTTTCAGAAATTTTATTGATCTTTAATTCCACTTATTGTAGGCCTTTGCCTATACTAGTTTTTATAAAAATAATTTTGTTTCACTTTTTTTTTATTAAAATATTTTTTTCTAAAAATTTTGAATTATAGTCGATATTTAAAAAAGTTATTAACTTTTATTAATTTTTCTTTCAGATTCTTCCTTACACTGATATATTGTATAAATTTCTTGAGGAGTGGGCAGGGGGGGGTGTAGAGTTGAAATTTTTATTAGCTTAAAATGATGGAATTGCGATGGAGGGGGATTTTCGCCCTTGGTTATGCGCCTGCAAGAGCAATTAGTGTTAAACACACATTCAACTGGCGTTGAGGATGAGAGAGTTGTATTATATTTAATAAATAAAATTTATTGGGAGAATTTATTAAAAATATTTTAAAAATGTTTTTTTTAGAAAAACTTATCACCATCTTCACATGAACTTCAGATCCTCGTCAATTCGTTTTTAATCTTTATCAGAATTTAATCTAAATTCATGTAGACTTCATGTCTTGATTTTCTTTATTTGTATAGAAAATGTTTCATACTGGGGCCAGGGAAGAGTTAGATAATTTTAATCTAAAGAAATAAGTACTATTATTGACATATTTTCTTTATAAATAATATAAACTGTAATATTAGAATATTAACTAACATACCTTCATTGATTTAATATTAATTAGATTAACAATCTTGAATGTATAGAATTAAACACCAAAAATGTAATAAATAAAATAAAACTGAAAAAATTTGGGGTTGATTTGAATTAAAAGGCTTAAGCTATTTTTAAAATTTAAAAAATAATTTTTTTATTTGCCTTATAATTACTCAAGGAAACGCTTTGCTTTCAAGATGTTAATTACAGCACTGTTTATATTACATATCTGATATCTCCTAGCCGGAAATCATATGAATTTAAAAAAAAAATGAAATCTCAATAATTTGGGTTGCTGATATAAAGTTTTCATAACAATATTATTTACATTTTCCATATAAATTTTATATGAAATTTTTTTTAAAAAAAAGGTTGGAATCCTAGAATAGATTTCAAAATATATGTAAATATAAGTCTATCAGATATATTAAGAACTAGCGCTGAACCTCAGCCTTCAATTCTTAATAATAATAATAGAGGTATGGGTGCTAAAGATTGTATTAGCATTGAATTGCCATGGCAGGATGACTCGTTTAGCAAGGCGATTGAAGCTATGTTTCTATGTAAAATTACGGTAAATTTCTTTTAAATTTTTATAAGAAATGAGTGAAGAAAAATGAAGGAAGGAAGGTAAGATGGAAGGGGCGAAAGAAAATATAGGAAACAAAATAAATTTTTTAAAACTATGTTTAACAGAACCTTACAACATCTTTAACCTTGAATACCACCATGATAGGCTCAAATTCTTTCACTTCAAATAAATCAGCAAATAATGTTCCGATCTGCAAAAGGTTATTCATCTAATTTTATATTATTTTTTCATAAAATTCCTCAATTTTATTAAAAATGATACATATAAATTTTCAATTCATTTTTCATAATTTTGCAGATTATTTTAAATTTGTTCCTTATAATCATATTCAAATTATCATTTTAAAACATATAGAAATTTTAGCAAAAGATCCGAAATTTCAAGTATTATAATAAATACAGATATATATGCATACAGTATTGTAAAATAGCACGAGAGCTATCGCTATTTATTTATTTATTTTTTAAAGCTCTAGCTAAAGGCTACGAATATGAAGTAGTAGCTTTTCTACTTTATAAATTTTTTTAAAAAAAATTTGAATTACCATTTTTTATATATAATCGTAGGCTGAGAATTGTAATTCCATATCCATTTTTTTCCCAAATATTACAGGAGATGGTTAGGAATTTTTAAAATTTTAGCTGTATTTTTCAATAGTGAAAGACGAGAAATTTATTTCTATTATATTTAACTATTATAGTAGAAAACTTGATGGTACCCTTTAAGTACCAAAATTTTTCTATTTCAGGCATTTAAATTAGGGATATAATCGATCAAATTTTTCACCAGTTTTGGTACCAGATTCTATAAAATTAAAATAATCGACTGAATTTAATACCGGATCTTATAAAAAAATTATTAATCTCTTACGCGTGGATCGTAAATTTAATTTAATAGAAAAAAAAATACATTTAAATTTATTTATATATCTTCAACATCAAAAATAACTAATATTTAATCGACCGGTATTCAATACTTTATTTATCCAAAAAGAGACGATTTTTTTTGAGTTGTAACTAGAGGTCTGCATTGGGCGGGTTTTTGGACCAAAAGTCCACCCACTCAATGTTTAAAAAAAAATTTACCCCGCCCGCTCAGCCCGCCCATAGTTAAATATAGGGATGTATCGATATTTTATATCGGATCGGGCCGATATTTCGCTCATTTTAAAATATCGGTTATAGGCAAATATTATAAAATTTTCCGATCCGATATAAAATGGCGCTTTTAACAAAATTTAAAAAAAGTTATATCTAAAAAACCATTTATTTTTATATATAAAATCGAAATACATTTTTATGTTTAATTCTGCAATATAGTTATTTTTTTTCGCATTCTGTTTAAAAAAGTGTTCATTAATCTCTTCAGTATCTGTTTTTAGTGATGCTAGTGATATTAACAGTCCCCATCACCGCCGACATATCTCTGATATAAAAAGAAATCTTCGATATATTAATTTTAAATATTCATTTCAAATTTCATAATATATTTTTTTATTATACTAATTATGTAAATAGATTAATTTTATTACTTATTATATAAATAATAGCAATTGAATTGAATATAAACTATAACTGACCATTATAATATATTTAAATGACATATGTTATGGTATAGTAAAATTATAGATGTTGTACTAATAAAAAGTATAATAAAAATTAAAACCGGTATCTTTGCAGAATACAAAATTAGATATGATATCGGATCGGTTATCGGCCGATATCAATTTAATATCTAAAATATCGGATCGGATGGGATCGGCCTCCAAAAAGTGGTATCAGTACACCCCTAGTTAAATATATACCTGCCCGCCCCACTCATTTGTCTAAAATTCCTTGCCCGCCCGCTCGCCCGCCAATTAGTCTAAACCGCCCATTATTTATAAAAATTTTTAACCCAAGTCCGCTTATAAAATTTAATTATGGCCATTCTTTCAATTTTTTAAGCATCTAATAAATATTTTAGCATTACTCTACAAAAAGTTTATAATTTAGGAAATTAATTTTTAAAAAAAATTATCAATTAAATTATAGACAATTTATTTTATCAAATAGAATATTTATGAAAAATATATAAATCTAAAATTCATATTATATGTAATTATAATGCAAAATAATAAATCGACATTTTTCAAACACGTTCTTCTTTGTTATAAAAACCTTCCAGCAATGCTAAATCCTCATTGAGAAGAAGCACTAGTTACAGGAATTGACAATATCTTTCTTGCTAATCTTGATAGCTTTGGCAAATCTCTTTCTTGTCGTTTCCACAAAGTGGATATCCGTTTGAAGTGTATCCTCTTCCTAAAGTGAGATCCGGATGTCCCGTATGCAATATATGTAAAACTCTTTTTTGAAGTGAGTACGGAATGATTAATCTGCTATTCCAAAAAAAATACTGTTCTATTTTTGTAATCGTTTTTATGCTATTCGGAATAGTAACAGAACAAAATAATATACCGGATGGTTAATATTAGAAACAGATGCACCTAACCAAGTATTTGGAGCTGTACTCATGCAAAAATATGATAATTATAATGAAATTTCAATAGTTTACACCTCAAGAACTTTACAAGATGCTGAAAAGAATTATTCAACAATAGACAAAGAAGCAAAAGCAATAATAAACGGCGTATAAAAATCTCATAACTATTTGTAAGGACGAAAATTTAAAATTTGAACAGACCACAAACCTTTAATAAAGATATATGGTAATAACAGAGATTTAAGCTCATTAACAAACCAAAGATTATTACGTTGGGCTTATAAATTATCTGCATATGATTATAATATAATGTACAAGAATGGCGCTAATAATATAATTGCAGATGCTTTATCGCGAAACCCAATAGAGAAAAATGATGATAGAATAACAAGCGAAAATAAAACAGTGAAATATATAAGAAATCTTACTTATGACACATAAACTCTATCAAGAAAAGAACTTAGAGAGGAAACCGCAAAAGATCCAATTTTAAGAAAAGTAAAAATATTAATAAATGGTACAAATATACAAAATCAAGTACCAGAATTACAAGCTTTTAGAATAAGAATAGATGAAATAGAAAATGATGACGGTATTTTATTTTGGAATGGCAGATTAATCATTCCGTACTCACTTCAAAAAAGAGTTTTACATATACTGCATATGGGACATCAGGGTATTACATCAATGAAATTCATTACGAGACATTATATATAGTGGGTAGTGTTGTTAAACAGCTCGTTTTGAGCCGATTTTTAAAAACGGCTAACTCAATATTTTAGCCAGAAAACTATTGCCTAAACCTCAAGATTTCGCTAATAGATGTCTAAACCTTTGTTCCTTCTACAAACAAAATATTCAGGCTTGCGTAATATTATTCTAGATGAAATTTTGAGTTAGCCGTTTTTAAAAATCGGCTCAAAACGAGCCGTTTAACAACACTAATAGTGGGTCAAAAAACTAGTAAACAGCTGTAGTGGATGTCAAAAACTATACAGAGATATACCAAGTGTTGTCGTATAACAGAGGAATCCGCCCTCACAACCCTAGAAAAGTGAAGAAGAAAAAGAAAAAATCGTAGGAAAACATTCCGGCCAACTACGAACAAGGGAAAGTTGAAACCGAATTAAAAACAAATGACAATATAAAGCTAGGAAATAATAAAACAGTAGAAACAATGGAACCAAGTCAAGGAGGAATTCAACCCCGATATCCAGGGATCGAAGGCCAACAAAAAGATTAATAAAGATACAAATATACAAAATCAAGTATACAAACTTTTAGAACAAGAATAGATGGAATAGAAAATGATGACGGTATTTTTTGGGATGGCAGATTAATCATTCCATACTCACTTCAAAAAAGAGTTTTACATATATTGCATATGGGACATCCGGGTTCAATGAAATCCATTATGAGACATTTATATGGTGGGAACAATTAGATAAAGATGTCGAAAAACTAATAAAGTGTTCTTCACTTAAAAAAACGATTGGTACAATAAAAAAAGAAATATTGTTATTGATCATTTTATTAATTATGATTTTTCTGTTGTTTGTTTTTGAACAAAAATGTCCCGCCCGCCCATTATTTAAATTTCTTAACCCGCCCAACCACCCGCCCGCTCATAGTTTAAATTTTTCTAACCGCCCATCCGCCCGCCCACTTATATGGGCGGGCTTGGGTGGGCGGGCCGAAACCCCACCCAATGCAGACCTCTAGTTGCAACTATACTTCTGTTTATTAATTTTACATATTTTAAATAAAAATTTTAAAATGAATGCATTTATAGATGACCAATTAAAAACCGTTCAAGATTCGGATATTTTCAACAGGACGGTTTCAAAAAGGGAAGATTATGGTATATTAAATTTAAGAAAATTTCTGAAACTAATAATTATTTCTTCTTTGGGATTTCATTTTAATAATAAAGATTCAAGTCTCTTATATAGTTTTTACCCGACAGATTAAAATCTGTATGGATGTTAGCATTAGTATATCTTTGCATTTCCAATAACAAGTAATTTTTATCCAATAAATGTGAAAAAGCCCAAAATATTTATAAACAATATATATGTCATATTGAGATAAGGACCATCGAGATTTACTAAGGCGATTTTTAAATATGTTAAATCTGATTTGACCGGAAATGTATTCTAGCAAGTATGAAGCCACACTGTGAATGTCACAATTTTACTCTGAACCTTTGAACCATATTTAACTCATCAATTTTAATATAAATTGAATTAATACACAAAAATTTAATGATAAAAATTGTCTAAAATTCAGAGGATAGTTTAGTTTACATATGCCAGAATACATTTCGTGTTAAATCATACTTTCCCAAGTTTAAAAATTGCTCTCACTAATGATATGTAAATGTTAAAGATTTCGAATCCCTTTATATTCCGTATCCCAATACGATGTGTATACATTCAATAACATCTAGATTATAAAATCTATATTTGGGAATTATATGTATAAATTTTAATTAAATTAATATAAAAATAAAAATTTTAAACTCTTTTATAAAATTTATATATTAGATTTTCGTATTTAATATAGTTAATTTTTATTTTATTTATTAATAAGTAACTAAGTAGCACACTCTGTATTGCTATTAAAAATGTAGAGCGCTATTGCCATCGCTATTTAAAAAAAAATTAGTGCGCCATTAGCTATCGCAATAAATAAACATTTTTTTTTTCTTTAGATTTCACCTTTTCTGGTGGTAAGCTCCTTCAACATCTCTCTCCACTTTATGTTATTCATACAATCTCTTTTATCTATTTTATACTTCTTTATATTGGCTCTAACTTTATGGCCCCATTGAAGTTTTGGCCTTCCTCTTTTACGTTTGCCCATCACTTCCCAACTTTCAACTTTATTTCCTATGTAGTTCAAAGGCCTTCTCATTGTGTGCCCATACCACCTAAGTCTGTTTACCATTAACTTAGTTTTAATGGGCACTACCTTTAAACAATTTAGTATTCTTGTACTGCGCACCTTATCCTTTCTTGTTACCCCAGCAATCATCCTCAGCATTCTCATCTCCATAATTTGTAGACTTCTCTCGTCTGATTCTTTGGTTGGCCATGTTTTGGAACTATATAGAATAGTTGGTTGTACTATGGAACTGTAAATTTTTCCCTTTAATTTGTGTGGGATTCTTTTGTCAAATAGCACTCCAGATAAAGATCCTCTTCATTCCACCACCATAGTTCTTTGTGTGATTTGTTGCCTCCTCTTGTCAAGCCTAGCGTCGATTTTGCAGTGTCTATTTGAAAGGTCTGTCCAGATTTTTTCACTGACTTGTGAGCAATTTATTTTTTCAATGTTTGCATTGATTGCAGAGGCATCTGTCATTGTTTTTAATTTACCCCATTTGATGCATGGTTCCAGTTTTATCTTGTTTTGAGTGGATTTATTTGAGATGTGTAAATCCATGACTAGTAGCTTTTGTTGTGCGGCGATATCTTCTCCTGGGAATCTTTTAATCTTCTGCGAGAGATTAGCATGTAATCTATCTGTGTTTTCCTAGTACCACTTTCATATATTATTAAATGACTGTCTTTTTTCCTATAGTAGGTATTGGTTAAGGCAAGGTCGAAGGCTTGCGCAAATTTCAGTACGTGCTCTTTCATCCATCACTCCTTTCTCCATATCCAAAACCACCATGATGCCTTTTGTAGCTATCTCTTGCTTTCCCCACATGCGCATTTAAGTCACCACCAATTATGACTAGGTCATCCTTAGGGATTTCCATTACAGCTTCATCAAGGATAGCTCTAAAGTCTTCTTTCTCTTCTTCCTTGCAACCCGTTTGAGGGGCATATACTGATAGGATGTGTAGTATTGATTGACCAATGCAGAGTTTTATCTTCATTAGTCTATCAGAGATCCTGTTGACTTCTACTACTGAAGAGGTTAGGTCATGGCTGAGGATGATGCCGACACCGTTCCTATTGCTCCCATCTCCATTCATCAAAGTTTTCTGTCCTTTCCATTTCGTCTCTTGTATGCACGCTATATCAACTTTTCTCTTGTTCAACATTGATGCCAATTCTCTCGTCTTACCTTTAAGCGTCCCAATATTCAAACTTGCCAGTCTTGTCTTCTTTGCTTTGACCTTTACTTTACTTTTCACAGGATGGAGGTCTACACTCTGCGCGTCGCATGGAGGGAACGCCCTAGCTTTCATATTCATATATCCATTTATTTCTGTCATTTTGTTTATTGGACAGGTATCCTTAGCACCCGTTGTCCAGGCCTGTCGGTGACCGGGGTGTCATCTCTAAGCTCCGAAATTCATCATACCATATGTCTTTACACATCAGTCATCGAAGAAAAACTTTGAAAGTTTTTGTTCCTTACCAGGATTGAACCTGCGTCTTTGTTCATACTCGTGTTTCCAATCGTACATCTTACCCATTAGGCCACCCCGGCGATCGCAATAAATAAACATAACGCTTTATAATTAAACAACTCTGATTACCTATAAAATAAAATATCATGTTATATATTTTCATAAACAAATACAATTTTTACTAAATATTATAAGCCCCCCGACCCAGATTTTAAAAATTTATTTACTTTATAAATTTTTTTTGGCTGTAAAATTGTGTGAATCTTTCAAATTGTAAATTGAAAAATATGAATAGTAAATGAATGTTGAATCCAGAAATATTATTTACTATTTCAATTAGACCCAACAAGGATAGTTTTTCTTGATAAGTCAGGAGATTTTTAAGATACCATTTTATGGTTCTTCTCCAGGTAAACCTACAGATCTCCGATTTATATGATGATTCTAGATTTTATTTTACAGGAGACGTGTTAACGGTAGTTCACAATGGAAAAGACATTTCAAAACCTTCCCACATTTCTCCAGTAACTAGTGATACAGAATCTTATAATTCCAGCCCGGGCTCCAAAAGTAAATTATAATTTATATTTTTTAATTAAATAAGTGGATGCCTATTGAGGTCTGCGAGGCAAAATTTTTAGACCCGACCCGTTGGGAATTAATTGATGACCTGTCCGGCCAAATTTTTAACCGGCCCGGAGTTTTAATATTTTACTAAGGATGTTCGGCCTGTTAAATTTTTTTAAATATAAGGTTTAAACCAAAAAATATGTTGTTGAACACCAAAATAAACGACTATTTATAATCATGGGTAGTAGTTAAATTAAAAACACTATGTACTATGGATTTTCACTTCTATGAAACATCATAATATATTGAGCGAAATGATGAAATCGCGACGCGACGTTAGTTGTGATCTCTCTAGAAATTGATTTTGCGTCGCTTGAGCGAATTGCGCTTTATATGAACGAGGCTTTACATTAAGCCAGTTTTATTTTAAGCCAGGCTCTATCCATTGCCATTATTATTGACGTGGACTAACGAATTCATTCATTATAATAAATTGTACATGCGTTTAAGTAAGTCGGGTCCTAAGAATGCGTCCTAATTGGATAATTTAGTAAAATCATTCGTGGAAATTATTAATACGCTGGAATGCTCGAAGTAGCCTTAAGCGTTTGCGCCCCAAGTAAGACCTACAAACCAGTTGCGTCGCTAGCTCTTATCTTATTTCAAACTTGTGGTCATTTATTTTGATTTAGGTATGTAAATTTAGCAATGTTGTACATTAGAATAATCATCAAAAATTAGTTTATTGCTAAACATTTAGACAAGAATGACACACTCCCCTCAATTCTTAAAGTTGAGACTATATTTTAAAAAAGTCGAGGCAAACTGGTTTAAGGCAAACTCAGTTTAAGTCGTTTAAGGAATCAGCTAAAATGAAGCTCAACACCATACTAAGCACGCTTACCCCTCTCCAAAAGACCTAGGCCACGACTGACAAACTAATATATATTTTAAAAAAGTTTATAAATCTCGTTTTTTTTGTTTTGGTTTTATTATTACTCAAATTATCAATAAACTCTAGAAGGGTTTCATTTTTTTTAAATATAATTTTTTACAAAACGAAGCAAATGTTAGGTGCGCAAAACCAGACATGAGCATATTAATCGAACTGCAAAATAAATTGAGTGAAAAATTGGCTCCTCCAAACGGTATTAACTATGTTGAAATTGTTTTATATTATAATTATATTAAAATGAAATATTTCTTTCAAGATTATTTTTTCATTTTAAAATGTTTTTGTAAATTTTAGGAATTAATTAAATATCCTCTGTAGATTAGAAAGAAATTTTTTAAAAAGAGGATAGATAAATATTTAAAAGATAAAGAAAAGAAAAATTAATTCCAGGAAAGATGATTTTTAATTTTTTTAAAAAAATCTGTTATTTAATCAAATTTGAACTGAATTTACTAAAAATCATATGAGTTCAAGTCAGATAACATATAATATAATATTTGTCGGAATATTTTATGAATTGTAATGCAATAAGATGGAATGAGTGGAATGAAAGATGATGTGAGAAAGAACGACAAAATGGATTCTTGGACGAATGTTAAAGACAAAATGAAAGAACCTAATCCCAATTCAAATATTATATACAACAATAGTAATAATTTAACGAAAGTACCGAATTCAAGCAGGAATTACGATAAAGCTAACAATTCCAAAAAAGTAAAGGTTAATTGCAGTGCTATATAATTGGAATTATCAAGATAAATATAAAAAATAAATTGCCACAAAAATGATATATTAAGCCTCCTCCCCTCCCCCCATTTCACTCAACCCCCAACTCCCACCCCGTCATAATATATAATATTTTAATAGAGCCTAATATTAAATTGTTACCATTATATAAATAAAAATACTCTAACTATAAATATATCAAAGACCTGCAGCGGACCGGGTCATGCTATATTTTAATTTTTTTTAAATACCCAGGTCGGGCCTTAAAATTTTCTTTAAAATTTTTACTCGCCATCATTAGCTATGAAGATTAAAAATAAATGTAAAATATTTTTAAAAAATCCTAGCTGGGCCGAATAAAAATCCGGGCTGTGCAAATGGTATCTCTGCAGATCTCTGAAATATATTGCGATCCATAATTAAATAAATCTGAAAAGAGAAGAAAATAAGGCAGAGGAATGTAATATTTAGTAAACTTTAATTTTCGAAGCTTTAAATTTAAAAATCACTATAATTTTTTTTTTTATAATTAATTTTAAATATTGAAGATTATCTCCATTTTTAGCGATTTTTATAAAAAAAAATTTTTTTAGGAGATATAAGCAAGATTCTTAATTTTGAACTATTAGATTAGAACCTATCCTATTTTTTTAGATTCTTTAAAATTTTATCTTGGATATACGATGGTAATAAAGCATTTTTTTTAAAATGTCATGAAGATCGATAATGACAAATCCAATAAAATGGTCAAACCTTTAAAACTGGATACAACAATAAAGGACGCTAACGCCACCATATCAGCGATTTCTAGCTCTGACATACGCGGAGTGAGTAATAATAATGACAAGGTTAATAGCGATCTCGATGTTATCAATCGTGGACCGTCCAAAATAGACCAAATTACTATTAAAGATGGAAGACAACTTTTACGATCACAAACTAATGAAATCAATATCAGTGATAAATTTTTAAAGGGGAACGAAAAATTCGATTTAATTATAGAGACGGTGACCAAGAATCTAGGGTGTGAAATTAAAAATTCGACAAATAAGGGCGAATCCGATATCATAATCCTTCCCGACAATCTTGGTTCTTCTCAATATTTTCAAAGTGATCCTAAAAATAAGAATAGAGTAGACAACAAAAATTTGAATACCGAAAATATCGGCAAACAAAGTTGGCAACCGCCCGAAAAAATAGATAACGACAATGTTAGAGATATATACGATTTTTATTCCCCACCTTGTAAACATACTCGGTCCCAAAAAGAGAAAGTGGTAGAAAAAACTAAAAAAAAATGTAACAATAAAAAAAACAAAGCTCCGCAGAAAGGGAATAAAAAAATTAACGTTAAAAATAATGGGATGGGGGAATTCACGAATAAACCTATAGAATCGAAAAAGAAAGAGAGCTTTTACGTTAAAACGAAGGAATTGGAAGCGGAATACTCATCTCTGCTCATGTTTGAAGAGAGTCAGATGTCTGGAGATTTTCCCAAAAATGATCATAAGAAGAAAGACGTAAAAAATTATCCTGATTTAAAGATTGATCTAAATAGTAATCGTAAAAATGATAACCAAGATAAATGCAAAATGAGCGATAATAATGACAATTTATTGAGTGACACTAATAAGAAAAAAAGGGGCAAAAAGTTGAAAGTCACGACAACGGCATCGAAAGGTAAGAGCGGGAGGAAAGAGAAGAACGGGAAGAAAGGAAAATCTAGTAACATTAAAATTGCTAATGATAATAATAATAATAATATTTATATGTCGAATGTCACGAACGATAAATTAGATTTTGGCTGCGATAAAAATAATAAAATGGGCTTAAAAGAACACTTGCTGTTAAATGAAAAAGAAAATAAGATAGAGGATTATAAAACTAAATTTTCTACTAATAAAACTATGAAAGTGAATGATTATGAATTAGAAAATGTCGTTATAGAAGATGACAGCGTTTTAGCCTTTTCTCCTATTTTCAGTTCCCAACAAAAGCTGAAAGTGGATAAAAGGGAGAATAAAAATATGGAAAAAACGGATGTTATAAAAAGTCATAAAAAGGACTTGGGAAAAAACATGAAGGTTGATAATAAGGATAAACCATCAAATTTTCCAAAAGATCCAAATTTGAATTCAGTATCAAGGGGTAAAACCATAATAACATATCCCAATCCATTATATTCTTCAACTCCGAAAGTAAATTTGCCAGTAATCAAACGTAAAGGGTACACACCCATAACTCTAAAAGTTAATTATAATAACCAAGTCATTACTAAGCACGTTTTTGATACTTCAGGTAACGAGAAAGAACTGGAAAAACATAAACGACAAAAGAATCCCGAAAAAGAGAAAGTTGTGGAAAAGATTAACGTCTACGAAATAGCGGAGGGTTTAAATAAAGGTGTCCCCAAAACTTATTTAACAACATCTCATGAAGAAAATGATCATGAGAAACTGGAAGGCCGATTGAAAATAACGGGAAGTAAGTTAGAAGCAAACGAGGGTAATAAGATTAGTACCGACCAGAGGAATTTAATCCAACAACGCAAAATAACGATAGAGAGAAAGGTCGAAATCACACTCACTCCGCTTCGCGAAGAAAATGTTTTCGATAGATTTAAGGCACCTCGAACTAATAAAAACGGCGGTAAAAGCGCTTTGATCAATAATAATAATAACTATAATAGTTTAGAAAGTCATAAGGGCACGGATAAGAAAATGGATCTTGACGTATTATTTGGGAGAGATTATAAGAGCAGAAACGCGAAAATTGATTTAAAAAAAGATGTTTCCTATAGGCAAATCACCAACTTAAGAAATAATAATGATAAACATAATGCAGCAACCTACAGAGACTTCGAAAAAAAAACGGAAGCAAATAAAGTATCAAACGATTGTGATAGAAATGACTTTCAAATCCGAACTAATAAAAAATACAATTTGAACATACCAACAGCAGACGGAAAGCGTGTCGAGAAAATCAATAATAATAATGTTATTAGTGAGGCAAAAAATATTATCGATAAAATAAATGGCAAAAATGGTGACCCCAAATCTGGGTCCGAATACGAAATATGCAGAATCCAACAGTCGCAAATGACCACCGTGCGCCCTTCTCGCCGAAAAACGTATAACTCCTCTAAGATAGTTGATAACGCAGATAATTCCCTGTTCTCTAAACGAGATGAAAAGGTTTCAGAGGATAATGCCGATCATTGCATCTTAGATTCGAACGAAAAAGAATCGATTACTAATCCTAGCCGAAATAAAAAAGATGATGCCAAAAAAAACTTCAAAAGAAATTCGAAAATTTCTTCAGAAAAAAATGACGAATTAAAATCGAATAGTAAAAATAATTTAGAAGAACAAGATGACGACATATACAATTTCGACACCGATCACGAGTTATTTAAGAGTCCGGATAAACCAATTACTAAAAAACCGGAAATCGGGAAAATAGATCGTTATCAAAATAAGGGCATATCCTCATTCGCTTTGAATTGGGGTGGAAATAAATTGGATAGAAAAAAAGAAAATGACGCACCCACTACAAATACGATCAAGAAAAATACTAACCATAAGACTAAGAAGAAGTACGAGCGAGAAAGTCAGAGAAAATATAAACAATGTTTGATCAATGTTGTCAGCAGCTCGAAAAACCAGCCGGAAGATCGGAACTTGGGAGATAATGGAAATGAGCAGTTAGTTAATAGGACTAGACAGAGCAAAAGGCTCGCTTTAATAGCTATCAGTAATTGTATGCACGATAGTTCTAGAGGAGGCCCACCACAAAAGATAAAGGATACGTCTGAAGAGAGCTTTGTGAGCTTTGCTGGAAATGACGATCATAACGACAGCGAAATCTACTGTCGGGATAAAAAACAAATTTTATATTCAGGAGAAGATAATGATTTTGATAATGAAAAGGTTAGTAAAATTGGTGAAAAAGTTGCGATTAGCGCCAAAAAGGTATAATAAAATATTTTTTTAATACTTAAAATTGATTTTTCACTTTTAAATAATATCGGATAAATATAATCAGTTTAAAATAGATAAAGATGCTTCTAGTGATCTAGATCAACACAACGTGATATCCATGTGTATAGATTCTGATTCTGAAAGCAGCGCCATTATAGAAGAAAAGGATTATATCGTTAGTGTTAGGTAAAGAATGTTAATGAATTTATGAAAAGAAAAAAAAAGAGTCTCTCTGCCTTTAAAACGGACTTTTCGTAAATAATGCATTAAGTTATAATTGTCTAACATAAACGTAGGATGGTTGCATCTTAGTATGTTATTGTTTACGGAAAGATAATTAACTTTTTGAATTAGTGTTAAAATAAAATAATTATGTTTATTATTAAACAAATTTTATATTAAAAAATTGCGAAAGGAATTCACTCGATTTCAGAACCACAATCGGGGATAAATTTGAAGAATCTATAAATCACCAAGTAAACGTTATAATGGGGGGTTTTTTTTCCAAAATTAAAATCGGGATTAATTGACATTAATACTAACCTGACGGATTTTTTCATTAAAAATTCTTTAAAAAATGTACATGCATTGAAGTCCGTCATTTAAAAGCATTTGGATTAGACTGGCATTTAAACAAAATTCCTTTCAATAGCCCCTATAGGCAATGACATTCCACAAGCTGACTTCCTTCCTTCCATGTACGCACACTCTTAATAAATGATTCATCAGTCTACATTGGTATTAAATTTCATTGGGTTAATAGTTAGTTTGTATCAGAGTCAGGTCTCTAGCTATTAAATTTCATTGGGTTAATAGTTAGTTTGTATCAGAGTCAGGTCTCTAGCTAGCTTGTATAATTCAAGCTTTTTTAAATAATCCTTTTTTGAAAAAAGGAGAATATTCCGACATTCCAAAACCCAAACTTTAAATTTTTAATTTGCGCCCATTTGCCCTAGCTGACTCAAAAATTTCACTGGTATATTTTTGGGGGTTTTTCTCCTTTATACTATTATATATCGGGTAAAACTTATTATTTTTATTAAAATTTCTATTCCATTGATGATTTTCTTTGTAACTATGTTTTATAGTTTTTTTTTCTTGGAATAATTATTTAAATTCTCCCTTAATTTCTTAACTATATCATGAAAAAGAATTTTTTATTTTGATATTTAAAAAAAAGATCAGCGAAAGATCAAGATCACATTCCATTACCGATTCCCAAAATGAGGAAAACCAACACGCTGGTAAATAAATGACTTTTTGTTGGTGTTGTTGATTAATAAAATTTAAATACTACATACACGGTTAGGGTAAAAAGTTTTAAAGTAATTTCGTGAAACTCTTAAGCTGACTAGGTACGCCGGTGAAAATTCAAATTTGAAGCCCTAATAGGATTTTAAAGCACCCTCTTAAAAAAAAATTCAAATCACTAATCATATGAATATCGCTCCTTATCACTAAAATATTTTAAAATTTTGAAATAAGAGATCATTAAAATAGTATTAGATAAGAAATAAAATTAACTAACATTCAGAAATTAGTGCTTCTATATTTTTATTTTATCTTTAGTTTTGATATCAATTTTAGAAATCTTCTTATTTTGCCTATAAATTTTTAAAAATACTGTTTACCAAACGGATCAAAATATTTAGCTAAAATGTACATATTGATTTAAGCTTTATAATTAGTGCTTCCAGAAGTTTGGCAAACTTTATGTTTAGGACTGCCTTTTTATGAGATTAAATTTTTGAATATGAATCTACCATCTTTTTAGATATTAATTGTTCTTTTCTGTTTATTTAATAAATTTAAATAAATTACTCAAATTCTCATTATATTTTGATTCGGTGCAAATGAAATATAAATGGATAAACGTTATTTATTTTTGAGTCGATTTGAAATCCGATATTTAAGACAGCTTAAAGCACGATGCTATAGTTTTATTTCATATAAATGATTTTTATTTATTGTCTGAAACACAAATTGATGAATTAGTAAGTACTAATAAGGCATTACATAGCGTATTCAGATATCTAGTATTCTATCATATATCAATCTTGAGGATTTTATTTATTTTGTATATAATGTGTTTTTCTTTAAACTATCGGTTTGAAGCACTAAAATTTACTAAATGCAATCATTATTGACATGAGTTTCAGACTTAATGCTTCCAGAATTTTGTGACTTCTCGCTTTAAACGTGATATCATTATCTAAATAAAACAGAAACCAGATATCTAGAACTTCTATATTCCGTTCTATTATGCCAATTTTGTTATTATTTTACCAATAATTTTTTCTCCCAGAGGTTAATGTAAAATAATGCATTAATTAAGCACTATAGTTTATATTTTTGATATAAGTTTTAGAACTAGTATTACCAAAATCTTGACTCATAGGCTAAAGAGTGACATCATAGTTTTTATCTTGTTTCTCGATTTATTTTTTTTGATTTACATGTATATTATTAGAAATAAAAAAAATTAAAAAAATACAATTAGTAGAGAACAAGTCAGACAATTCTTTTAATGCTCCTTCCTTACAAAATAGCGCTAAACTTTCGATAAAATTGACTACTCGTATACCCAACAATACCTCTAAACAGGTATATATTATAATATAATACTTTTTTTTAAAATTTTTTAAAATTTATTATTTATGGATTAATAAAGATCAATGTTATTATTATTTGATGATATTCTCTATTTATTTCTAATCTACAAAGTGTATATGTTCGTTTGATTTAACTTCAACATAAAAAAAATAAATAACGTAAGTGAGAAGCTGGTATATCCTTCATTTTAAACTGTTATCATGTCAATCAATAATTTAGGCTAAGTTTTATTTTCAATAATATTTTAACTGAGATTTTTGACGCTGTTATTCTATTTTTTTTAAAATTATTATATTAATTTTTATATCAATAAATTAAATGGCTAATCATAAATATATAAGAACGAAACAGTCTAAACATTACAACACTTTAACTCCTAATTTGATTTGGGTATTATGATTGAACTCGTGAGATGAGATTAAATGAATGAATAAATAAATGAATAAGGCGCGTACGCAGGAATTTGGTCGGGGGGTGGGGAAAATAAAATTTTTTAAATGGAGCATAAATTTATTAGGACTAATAACTTTTCTAATACACAATTTTAAATTAATGTGAATTATAAGAAAATTATATATATAAACCGGCATATAAAAAACTATATAAATATGAATTAAAAAATATTAAACGGATATAACCGGCGGCATTGAAAAACTATAAAATAAATGTGAATTATAAAATATAAAGTGAATATAACCACCATATGAATCACTTAAATGACCCATTAGAAATTTGAATTTTTTGAGCCTTTAAAATTTATATATAATGTAAAAAAAATTTAATTGTTGGAAATATAAATTAATACACAAAATGTTTCTTAAGAATAATTGTATTTTGTGTGGTTTGAGCTAATTTTTCAATTATCTCATCCTTGCTTGGCGTTAAATGCCTATGAATATTCAAAAGATTCAAACCATTCAATCTACTTTCAGAAGTTTTACTTCATAGGTATGTTTTTTCGCCGGGCCGTATTTTAATTTTTTTAAATAAACCCGTGCCCGAAATTTTAAAAAAAAAACACCTGGGCTGGGCCTGAAAATGTTTTTTAAAAAAATATCCGGGCCGGGCTATATATTTTAAAACCAAATATTTGAAATCGCCATTATTAGCTATAAAAATCAAAATCAAAAATAAATAAAAATTCGGGCCGAGCCTAAATTCAAAAAAGCCGGGCCGGGCCTAAAATTTTTTTTTAAAAAAACCCCGGGGGGAAGCAAAAAAAATTTTGAAAAAAAATCCGGGCCGTGCCCTACAAATGGTACCTCTGCAGGGCTCTGTTATTCTTCTTGAGTTGCTAATATATATATAACCATTTTAATACATTGAGAATATAAAAATGTGTTTAAAATAATGCAAAGCATCCATAGCATTTTTTGGGACTATATCAACCATAATTAATCTTTTAATCATAGTTATTCAGCTAATAAGCCATCATAAGATACTTTAACATCTTCATGATAAAAATTTAATAAATAAAAACCATTCATTTATTTGAGTTATAAATATATCTATGAGATGGGGATGGGTAATTTGTTTTATAATACTCTTCTACTGATCTTATATTAATGTTTTGACGATAAGCTTGCTTGCTGCAAGTCGAGGGGAACAAATATTAAACACGTATAGCTCTGCTTTTGACTCAACAATAACATATAAAATATGAAATTCTTCATCAACATTAGCTCTAATTTCCTTGAGTTGTAATAAAATGTTCTCAGCTATTCTCATCTTCTT
Organism: Gordionus sp. m RMFG-2023; assembly: GCF_954871325.1. Taxonomy (NCBI): domain Eukaryota; kingdom Metazoa; phylum Nematomorpha; class Gordioida; order Chordodea; family Parachordodidae; genus Gordionus; species Gordionus sp. m RMFG-2023. The sequence goes on along the minus strand of NC_088776.1, from coordinate 51,827,038 downwards.
AATCAAGTCAATGTCATGTTTTTGAAAAGTAATACATAAAATAATTGTATAATTAAATAATACATTCTAATGAGGAAAAAATTTTGAAATAAGTATTGAATCCAATAATTTTCTTGTTGAGGAAATATTTCTTTCAACCCATTATGATATTTCAGTAATAGCATTAATAATCGGCTCTTCTAACTCCATAAAAGCTGTTACTGCTTGATGGCGGAGACTCGATCTCGTTGGACAAGCTTGCAATTTCTTTCTTCCTGTTAGACAAGGAGTTTCAGAGATAATTATTATTTGACTAAAATTTAGATAAACATTACGCCACTAATGTCTGAAAATGATAGGTAAATATTACGCCAAGGAAAACTTGAAATTGAAATTAATTGATAAAATAACTAAGTAGATGAATGCGATAAATAAATGTAATTAAAATATATATGAGATGGGAATAAATATTAACTAATATAAATTAATATTAACAATAATATTTTTGAAAAATATAATCCGGCACCTGCATTTTTTGGTTGGGGGGGGGGGGGGGATTTGTCTCCCTGTCCCTTCCCCCGCTGCGTACGCGCCTGAAATAATGAATGAAAGAAAGAAAAATATAATCGTCAAATGTTATATTAAACTTTTTAATTAACATAGAATATATGTGATCGCGAAGTCATTGATTTGGATACGTCTCTTAACGACCAAAGTATGGCAAATTATAAATTCCCTGTATCATACTTTTTTTATTAAAAAAATTTAAGATAATCAATAGAAATAATAATGCCTTTGAATATATTCAAATTTAAAATATATCGATATACAAATTTTTATGAAATAAATATTACTATATTGATAGATAAATCAAAAAAAGTAATAGTTATAGAAGAAATGGCAGATTCAAAATATAATTTATCTCGAGAAAGTTACAAAATCCCTTTCAATCAGATAATCGGTAAATATAGCAGCCATTGAAAATTTTGATCATAATTATGGTTCCTTTTTGGAAACACAATTAATCATCATATAATTTTTCATTTTATTATTTTCTATTTATAGTTTATAATTATTTTGTATATATTTTTTTTAAATGTTATTATAAATTAGTGATCTGCATCGGGTATAATTTTTCAAGCCTGGCCCGGCCCCAATCCGAAATTTTTTTTTAAAAATTTTTCCGGCCTGGCCCGAATTTATTTAAATATAGAAATTATTTTTCTAATTACTCAAAATAAACGATATATGTTATATGGCGTCTACTTTCTATAAATAAAATCACATATTTTTATTTTACATAAAAAATTCAACATAAAATTGATAAATTTAGATACATTTTAAAAAATTTCTGAAGCCCCACCCGACCCGGCCCGAATTTTCTTGAAAAGTATTGGGCCCACCCGTCCCGAAGCCCGTTCGGGCCGGGTGCGGGCCGGGCCTACTTTTGCAGATCTCTATTATAAATATTGTTAATAAACAAATATAAATCACAAAAAAATATAATAACATACAAATTACTGAAACGCTCAGATTTTTTTTTTCTTTAATTGCTAGCTCGGAATTTATACCGAATTTCATAGCTATTTTTTAAAAAAATGTTTGATCGTTTCATATATTTTTCTGGGCGATTCATTTTTTAATCTGAAGCTTTCAGTCATATACCTGAGCAATTAGTATTTTTTCTGGGCAACGAAATTTTTCATCTGAGCATTAAGGAAAAATTCTGAGAATTCAGTATTTTGAGAATTGAGTATTTGTTCTCAGCGTTTAAAAATTTTTTTTCTGTATATTTCAGTTTTAATTCTAACCGATTAAATAGGAGCCTTTGATTTATTATCATGTCAATGAATTTTTGTGCGGAATATTTGAGCATGGAATAATTGTCATCACGATTATTTATTTTCGTAAGTAAGAGCTACCGAGCAATTAATGATTGGCAATGTAAAAAAACTTATCGTTAAAGTGAACTTATAAATAATAATTTTAATTTTTTTAAAATAAACCCTATATAATTTTTTTGTAATTCTATTTTTTTTTTAAAAAAAAAACTTTTTTAGAAATAAAGGATACGCAACAACTTACATCTGAAATAACTACTACTATACAACATCATAATATTCAAAATAAACAAGTCAAAATTTAATTTTTTTTACTAACACAATGATCAGTTAATTCTACACACCCTAAGTTACTGATAATTTACCCTTAATATTCACTCCTACCCCCTAATCATAATTAGCAAAAGAAACTATAGAATAAGATTGGAGTAAAATGCATTCCCTATAAAGTTTATTAATGATTTCGAGTCTTAACCCCCCCCCCCCCCCCAATGAAGAAGCTGTTGCCGGTCACCAGATCACATTACATCTGATTACTATGATCACACCTAAATTTGATTAGGAACACGTGATTAAACTATCATTTTAACTAATCAAGTTTCGCGTGTTTAAGTGACGAGGGGTCTTACAGGGGTGAAATTATTTTTATTAGTTGTATTTAATCTACTGATAAAATATTATTCAACTTTACAAAATATTATACAATTATTATTTTTTGTAAAAATATAATATGACAATGTTTATTATAAAATAGACATCAAAAACAACGCCTAACACGATGCTCCAATCAGAGTAATTAACGTATTTTTTCTCCTTTTTCTGAGCTGAAGTTTATAAATAAATTGTAATGAGGTTGAAGAGAGTTTGTTATGAAATAATTTTTTAAAATTAACCATCCTATCCCTCTTCCTTTTGGATAAATCTTGGCTAGGCTACTGATATCACTCACTATATATATAATAAATTATTACATCATGAATGTAATATATAATATAAAAGGAAATCGCCTGATTCGATATAATATCAATCATTTGAATAAATGAATAAAATTAAACCTTCGATAAAATCTTTTAAATAATTGAATTTTTTGATGTTTGAAGGTAAAATATCGACTAAAATCGGGTCATTTAACAACACTAGTCTTGGCTGTATAGACATTTATGTTGAAAACATTAAAATAATATTAAGAATAGGGTTAGATAGCTGTTAAAAGTATATTTGGAAAAAAATGATAAAGATGGCTTGGAAGTCTCCTGTTATAAATCCCTGATCACAGCTAAACTTAGACGTATGTAGCATATTACTACTTTTCAGAGTTAAAAAGGGTATTTTGGATTAGAATTCTATCATATTAAGAACATATGTTACTTAGCTTCCTTCCCCTGATCACACAGTGTCACATTTTTGAGTAAATTTCTTTTTTCAAAAAAAAATTATATAATATTTTTTTTATATCATTTTTCTAAAATAAGGGGAAATTTGCTCGAAAATATAAAGAAGATTTTCTATGAAGAACGAAATTATTTATCTGAGGAAAAGAATGATTGGAAAAATTATTACACCCTTGTCAATGTAATATATTTTTAATAGTTTAATAAATAAAAATTTATTAATTAAATTTTTATTTATGTTCATATTATTTTAGAAACTTATAGAAACCCAGCCATATATTCAAAAGAAATTAGACCTAAAAACCAAAAGGTGCTCATACAATTATGTATACTATATATTAAATTTGTGGTTGGCATTAAATTATTCGCTTTAAAATTTAACTTGGTAATATTTGAAGATAAAGATAGGATATAATATAGGGGAGTGGAAATAAACAAAGGAATGAGTTTATGATAAAAAAAAAGAGAATTAACTTAAATATATAAATAATCATTCTATTATATTTTGAAAAATTTAACATTTCTATAAATTAAGAATGAATGATTATAAAGGGATAATAGAGGAGCACTTTAAAGTCATCAAGTGTGACAGAAGCAAGGAAGAAATTGCTAGACACCAGATGACTATAAAAGAAATAAAAGAAAACCACGAAATAAGCGTTAAAAGACTTAAGAAAAATATGGTATTCATCAAAATATTTTATATTTAACAAATATTTTTCCTCATAATTGTTACTCTTTATAAGTAAGAGAATTACTTAAATATAACGTAAATCACATACAGGGTGGAAATCCCCGCAAAGGAAATCACTATAATTTGATACGAACTTGGGCCATTTAAAAAAAAATTATAATATGAAAAGTTTCCTTAAATCATTTTAATCATTTATTATAATAATAATTACGTTATATTTGCATAAAAGATAAAAGATTCCTTGAATGATTTGAAGTGTCTTATGGCAAATATTTAAATATCTGATCAATGGATGCGATGCCCTCATTTTTACATGTATTGTTATTTGTATAAAAATCATTAATATATGTTTTTATAATTTTGAATATTAAGTTTTTATAAATTTTCATCTCTTATATTGCATCATATATAATAATAATATAATTAATGTTTTATTTCTACAAATTTTAAATCTTGTTTTAGCACACAGAATTATTTTTGGATATTACAAATGTAGAACTCTAAAATTTTCAACTCACACTTAAACTATCGCGTTGTCTTTCTAGAATTGTCTCCACTCGCCTAGAAATTGTATAATAAAAAACTAAATACGACACAAATAAAAGGCTATTTTGTTTATATACATTTAACACTTTTTTATTATTAAATAATAGATAAAAAAATTTTTTTTATTTATTTATTTAATAATTTTATAAATACATAATAATTATAATATTATATATAATAATATTCTTTTTAAATATATAAATAGTAATATTTAATTTTATGAATATAAATAGAAATAGTGTTGTGCAGATTTAATTTTAAACATTTACATATTTTTTTAATTTATCTGAAAATAAAATTATTTGACTTGAAAAAAATTATTAAAATGACATTAATATATTCTTATCAATTTTTACAACTTAATTAATTTTATCTACAAATGAATTAAAAAATATGGAAATGTTTAAAATTAAATCTGCACAACACTGTATATATCTATTTGAATATGTGCCCATTTTATATCAAATCAGGGTAGTGCACACTGTAATGTCTGGGATGCTTAATTCTTGGAAATTAACTATATTTTTGTTGTCTAAATATTTATTCAATTAGTTATGTATATTTTTTTGTTAATTATATTTTTGTTTTCTTTAATTATTTAGTTTAGTATTTTTTTTGTTGTGTTGATTTAAAAAAATATTCTTTTCTTTAGATTATTATTTATTTATTTTTTATCGGCGCTATTATATATTGATAAATAGAAAAAATAAGTCATTTTCTTTGCAAGTTTTTTTAGGAATATTTTTTTTTTGGCTGTCGGGAAGAAACATAATAGAAGGGAAAAAGGAAAAAGGAAAATATAAAAGGAGTTAATATATTTAAAATCTATTAATAAAGTAAAAATTAAATAAAGGTAAAAACTATGTATATATCTTTACTACGTTTATTTTCATTCACTAAATCTATATGGTTTATAAAAGCCCTCTAAGGTCTCTGTTTATAGTAGAAGCGAAAATGTTAAATTATACAGCTAAGATACGCATCGCGTGGGCAACATAGTATTAACATAAACTAGGGCTAAGTTATCATGATTTTATTGGAGGGAATTACCACAACAAGTTTCATTTCATAACAGTTTTTAATGGAATTGAATCGGGCTTTTGATCGCACTCGGAAGAACCTGATCCTTCCAAACTTGAGATTTGGACTAGTATTTATTAAAAAATAGCAAATTTATATACTATTAAATATATACCTCCAAAATCTTGGCTAAACCCAGGATTGGTTCAGTTCGGGGATACATATATGGTATACATAAGTTTTTACCAAGGATATTGTAACTAAGGCCAGCCCTGGGAATAAATGTTTCATAGTTAGTTGCTAACTATTTTTTAAAATTAACAAAAAACTTTCCAATTAAATCCTAGTCTAAGATATAAATATTTGAAAAGTGCTTACTTCATATAATTTAAATTTTAAAAAGATACGGATATTCTATAATTTTTATATTTATTACTTCTATTTAGTCGTTTTCAAAATATAACTCACAACAATAATACTAGAGATTTCATCAGCATTATTGACTGTTATTTTATTTTTGATTTTAGTAAATGCAATCTATTGATAATAAGCCCTTGTGAAAATATTCCCAAAATGACAGGCAATAAAATGAAGAATATAGTTTAATAATATAATATCTAATATGTCCATTGCCATTGTTAAAATACAGGTCTGTATCATATAATAGGTTATTAAAGAAACCTCCCCCCCCCTCCTTCAAAATTTTTTAATTCTGCATTTGGTCATTATATCTCTGCACTATGCTATGGTAAATCGATGAATCTCTTAGAATATTATTTATAAATAATACTCAAATAAGATCCTTTTTATAAACTCCACTCTACATTATAAAATTAATTAAAATTCTTATGATTTTATTGGGAATAACAAATAAGTATTGATTGGAAACAACTCCAAAAATTAGTCCCAAACGTGTCATTAAATGTATTTAAAAATGCCCATACATAGGTGTCAGCTGTAGCGCCATATTATATATAATTATGGTATATTTTAATTTCCATGTGGACATTAATCATACACCCAAAATCCACAAAATGGTAAATTTTCATTATTAAGGAGACAAAGACAAATTCCAAAATAATAGTTTAAAACAACACTATTTTCTTACAATGCTTCAGAATGTGGAGTATGATGATGATTACAATGCAAAACCTTCAACATCTTCCCAAAATGAATCTGTGGCTCTTGAATTAACTCAACCAACCACTAAAACAGAAGTCCCAAATCTAGATATTATGATTCCTTTGCCTATTAGCGACGAAAATATTAAAATAAATTTGATCAATGATAACATTAAATCTTCAAAGATGGAAGAAATTTTAAAGTTATCTCCAATAAAAATTCCAGAAAATTCTCAGATCACTACTCAAAAAATTCCTCAATCACCCTTTACAGTTTATCAGATAAAATGGGTAAAATGGAGAGGTAAAGACTTTCCTATAATTACACAGAATGAAAATGGACCATGTCCTTTGATTGCTTTAATCAATGCTCTCCTATTGATGGAAAAATTTTCTATTCCAAGTATAATTGAAATTGTCACACCTGAACAATTAATTGAATACATTGCAGACTATATCTTAGCAAATAAACCAAAGGTTTTTATTGAAAATAAATTTAATATAATTTTGACATAAAAGCTATTTAATAAATCAATGCTATTAAATATTTTTGATCTAGAACATTCCTGACGAACATTTAATTAACTATGAACAAAATGTTCAAGATGCTTTAGCATTGCTACCTAAATTGCAAACAGGGTTAGATGTCAATATTAGATTTACTGGGTAAATTTATCATAATTTTTTGTTTAACAATTATTAGTTTGGTTAAAAAATATGTCATATTTAAATAAATCATTTACTGAAGACAATTTATAAACTCCGTTTTAAACGGAAATATATTAAAGCATGTATAAAGTACCTACCGATTCTCAAACAATTTTTAAACTTCTGTCTATTCATAGTTTATATGTAAAATCAAGAGTAGTTCAAAAATTTATATCTAAATTGTTTGAAATTTATATGATTCTTATAGATGCTAAGATGCCTTCCTAATCAATTCATTTTAAAATTGCCTATAGTAAATAATTTAAAATCAAGAGATTATGAATGTCAATGGATTACTTGTCCCAATACAACATAAATGATATTGAATTTACACTTTATTGCAGATTTTTTAAATTAAAGGGGGGAGATTATAGGAGAAGTTTTTCATGCCTGTTATACTCAAATTTAATATTAAGTGATGATATGGTAAACAAATTTTGATATTGTATTTTTTAAAATGATTAATTAAAATTAGATTCATATTTTTTTATTTTTGTTTGGCTAAATCAAGGTTTAAAACAAAATCATTACTTATTAAATATAGCAAATAGATATTTAATATAACATATTTATTTCCAATAAGCTGACTCCCCTACATATCCATTAGTGTTATAGTTTAAATGTAAGCGCTTCTTTTTTTTCTATTTTAAAAAATTTACATTATGCTCACTTATGAATCTTATTAAATAAATGAAATAACACCATATCATGCCTTTTAAATTTGAAATATTTTAAAATGTGTATTTATAAAAAAAAATTTGACCTAAAGACCCAAAGATTTTGAATACACCCCAGAATGCATTATATTTGATCTACTTAATATTTCATTGTGTCATGGCTGGATCATAGATCCTATCAATGAATCGGCAACAGCTGAATGCCTTTCTAACTCCACCTACAATCAAATCATAGACAAAATCATAACTAATAAATGTTCAGTTGACTCTAACCTCGTTAATTCTGGTATGTAATATTATTTACTCATAATTATTACCAAAGTTTTTTTCTTTAAAAAAATATTTATTTTTACCAAAATTTTACATATTTTTAGATATTCTTCCTTTTTTTTTAATGTTAAAATTATTAATCGTTTTTATGAATTTTTATGTAGCATATTAGAAAATATTTAGACATTAAATTCACAATTATCCTTAAAAATGAAGTATAGATTATTTATATCCACTAAATCCTATATATCTTTCTTCATTTTTAGCATCACATTTGATGAATAATGCCATGATATCTTCTTTTATCACTCCTAATGATAATCTTTTAAAGTCAGCCTATACTGCTTGAATAACTTTAGCTCTGCCTGAAGCTATTTTACTCACTGTTTTATCTCCTCAATCAATTTTTGAATTTTTTAAAAAATACTAATCAAACCTCCCTTTGGAATATATTCAACTATTACAAAATGCTGACTTTACCAGTGGTTATGTGGTTATAAAGGGTTGGAAACATTACCAAGTCGTAACCTAAGTAACCACTTATCAGATGAACAATTAAGTGTTGTGATAGGCCATTGAATTAGGTGTAACATAGTTCAACCTCATACATGCATAAAATGCAAGGTATTAGTTGATTCAAAGGGATGCATGATCTTACTGTAGTCTAGGCATACAGTAATTAATTCGTTATTCGCCATTCTCTTATGAGGACCTGAATACCAAACATCATGAAGCCTGCTAATTTATCTTCAGATGATGGCCTAAGGCTAGATGGTTTAACTTTAGTACCTTGGTCTTTAGGTAAATCCTTAATTTGAAACTTTCATTTCCAAAAAATTTGAATTCTAACCACAATGATATAGCTGAGAAGAAAAAAAATTAAATATTTGAAATTGACAAATTATGATTTTTTACCAATCGTTATCTTTTCTTTTGGACATATGTCAAGCAAAACTTTAATTTTTTTAAAAAATATAGGTGGTTAAGAGTCCTTAAATCAGAATCCCAAAGAATATAATTTTTTTTAAAACAAAATATTTAAATTATTATTTTAAAATATAATTATTCATATCTTCATTTAATGAGTTTTTATTATCTTATAGTTTGATTGGAATATGGTTATATATATATATATATTATAAATGAATAAAAAATTTACAGGTAAAAAAAATAAACTATATAAACACTTGCCATATCTTAGAACATTATGTTATTAATATTAGAAATGAGTTTATTCCAAACCTTTATAATATATCATAATACTAGACTAATTTAATGTAAGTATGAAATTTGAAACGGGATTAATTGAAGATCATTTTGATTACTTGATTTATACTATAAAAATAGGCAGAGAATTTTGCATATTATATTAACACTTTTTTTGTGTCAGTCTAGTTATAATTTGTGTAAATGAGTTTAAAATACTTTTGTGCAATTAATTCTGTGACAATATATCCAGTTTTATTTCACACAATTCCTAACGTAGGATTGAAAATTGCAGTCATACTCAATTTAAAAAATATATAACTTATCAAGATATTTAACCTAGTTTTTCTTTTTATGCATCTCATTTATAAATTGATTGTATTTTTTTGAAAGCCCTAATAGCAGAGAACTTCATACAAACAACGTCTCACCAATTGACTTACTATGGGCTCTGCGAACTCAACTCTGTTCTTAAAGACGATGAAATGGTCGTTCTCTTTAGGAACAATCATTTCTGTACTCTTACAAAACACAAAGTAAAATATTTTAAAATATTTAATTAGATAATTCAGTAATTTTTTGTGAAGGCAACAAAACCGAAATAGGAATTCTGGAGTAAAAAAAAATAATGGGATGGAGTGGGGGAATTAAAAATATATAAAAGTGGAGGGGGGGGGGTAAAAAAATTGAATGGGATCAAAGAATAACGGAAAGAGCTAATATAATATTAAACCAGATGCAAATCACAGTAAAATATAGAATTATTATATATTGCATAAGGATTTAAAAAGTTAATCAAAATAGCTTTCATTGAAAATTTAATCTTTTTTTTGTAATTGCGTCAATTTTTCAGTAATTTGTTCTGTATTGTGGATTACATCTCGGTGTATATTTAATAAAGTTAGTCCATTCTATCGATTTTAAGATGCCATACTTTTGAGATAGATTTTTATTCTCTATAATGAAGAAAAGATCCTTTCATTTGTGTTTGTACTAATTGGTATTGTTGTCAAAATATGCTGTAATTTTAATAGATTTGGAAAAAAAAATTCCTGGTGGATCTATTAAAATTAATTTTTCATACCAATATTTAAATAATAATTGATTTTCAGTTACATTTATATCCTCTTCCTCTGAAAAAATTTAGGTAAATATTAAGTTTTTCAATATCAAGATTTAATATCTTAGAAGGATTTATAGGCAAAAGTATTTGTAAATTGGATGGAGTAACACCAGAAAAATTATAATTATTGGTAGAAATAAATTAAATAGAATTTTTTGGTTGATAAAATTTTCTTCTTATAATCATCAGTTTTTAAGGTTTAAAAAAATGTAAGAAAATATACTTCAGATTATCGTTGGGTATATTATTAATACACTAGGAGGAAATATTAAAATTAATTTCAACTTTTTGCAATTCTCAATTCATGAAAACCTTCTATATTTTTTTCAAAAATTTTAGTTATGGGGAGAGTTGAGGGACCCCCCCCCCACCCCCAGCTGACTACGCACTTGAAAAAACAAAAAGATAAAAAGGATAAATGTTAGGGGAATTTAAGCAATAGAAAATAAATATTTTTTGTGTTTTTAGATTTTATTGGCCTTTTGCACATTTTATTGTGAAAAATCATTATTATAAAATAGTTCTTCCAAATTGAGCGTTTAGGGTCTCCGATTGGAGCATTTTTATGCCTTTTGATTCGAATGGTATCGTCCAAATGGATTTGGTTTTTTATAATTTAAAAAAAATCGCAAAATTTATGTTTTTATATTTAATAATTTTTTTTACACATTGGCCATGAAATGAATTCTAATTCACTAGTGAAGTAAATTTTTATATATTATATATATTTTTAATGCATGGAATGATAAAATAATGGCAAGATTTATTTAATTATTAGATATTGTGCACCAATATGGAATTAAGCTGATATGGACCAAAATTGAAATTAATATCTTAAAATATTTATATTTTATATAAAGCCAGAAGATATGATATACTTATAGGAAAAAAATCAAAAAGATAATATAACTAAAATCGAAAGCGAGTATTATCAGGCAAATCAAAATATAAACTTTGTGGAAGGCATAATTTCTGAACATTAAACAAGGTGCAAGCACAACCTATAATAGTATATTTGATAGAATCATATTAAAAAAATTATATAATCTATATGAAAAATAGCATTTATTTTTTTCTAGCCTTTTATCGAATATAAATACTTTACATAAAATATTTTAATTTCTCGTTTTTAATGATATTTAAAGTATCTGAAACCTTATGAAAAAAAAATTGTAGCTTTATTATTAGCATAAATTCTATATTAGTGCACAAGATTCTAATTATGAAATAAATTTTGCTGCTGTTTCATCATTCCATGTGCATTAAAAAAATATATGGAATTTTACTCCATTTGTGAATTTGAACCTATTTTATGATCAACATGGTGTGAAATGTTAAATAAATATATATAAAAAAATACTTTATATATTATATATAAATTATTTTTTTATATTAAACAAAAATAAACTATTTATCCATTTTTTAAAAAAATATTATAAACGTATATTTTTTGACCAGTTTGGCTAGAAGCATAATCCTACGTTCACGCGTAATCGCATCGAAGTATAAAAAATAATGTAGAATTATTAAATTTGTATGATAATTTGTATACTTCGCCGAAAATTCGCGATAACTGTTAACACAGGGTAAGTGTTAAAAAGACAAACGCCTCAATTTGAAAACATAATTTCATAATTTATTCTTCAGGATAATCTCTATACCTTAGTAACTGACCAAGGATATCTCTCCGAAAAATGCGTCATGTGGGAAACGCTTCACAACGTAGAGGGGGACGAAACGTTTGTAGATGGCGTTTTCGAGAGGGCGGCAATTCGACGCGAGGCAGTCCCTCTTTCCTCAAATGTTAATCAACCACAGACAGCTGGTGATCGAGTATCGGTGAATGCCGAATTGATGGGCAATCGGGGAAATCAAATTGATAATGAGTATATATATTTTAATCCTTTTTTTTCATTATACACAATAATCAAGGAATAGAACCCAGGGATCCAAACCAAACCTTTAAACCGGTATTTTTTATTTTCTACCTGAACCGAATTGCTAAATACCTGTGAACCGATTCGAGCCTCATGAATTTGTGTTTATAAAATAATATGAAAGTTATTACTAGTATATTGCTAGAATTCTGATTTATATCCGTATTGCTTTAATTGGCTGATAAGTGTCAGTAACAATTTTTATGAACATTTGTAAATTGCCATTTTACAACATTTTTTCGCTTACAATGCCAAGAAATAAATAGAATCCAATTTATAATATTTATATATGACAAATTAAAATGTAATATTTTTGTATACACAAGCTTTAAAACAGGTTTTTAGAGGTTTGAACGAGACCTATATTTTTTTAATATTTTATACGAACCGAACCTGAACATTAAATTGTTGTTTTTACTTGAACTGAACCGATATTCGTAGTTCGGATCCCTGAATTAACCAACCTGTTTTTTTAAGAATCAAGTTTATTTTAATAGAAATCCAAAACATTGTTGAAATACGCCCTCGTAATATAATTTAAATTGATATATGAATCAATATTAATAGTTACCTGGTAGCCCTGAGCCTCCAACAAGAACAAAGTGAATTGAACCATCAAAAACAAGACGTTAATTATTCCGGATCAGAAGAATCAAATTCGCGGACTTTCCAGCACATCTCTGACATACCCGACGAACTTTTGACCGAGTATTTAATTGTTAATAAAACTAACCAAAACTAGAATGTAGGAGTTACCGACAGATACTACTTTTTGAAGGCCGATCCGATATTAAATTAATGTCGACCGATTACCGATCCGATATCATATCTGATTTTGTATTATGTACACATACTAATCTTTTTAATTTTTAATGCATGCTTTTACTCATTTCATATGCTTTTAATAGTAAAATATCTATAATTTTACGATACCTAACATAAGTCATTTAAATATATTATAATGATCAGTTTTATATTCATGATCAAATATATATTTTTTATTAATAAATCACTTATTTATATAATAACATGAATCAATTTACATAATATTAATAAACGAATATATTATGAAATTTAAATTAATATATCGATGATTTCTTTTCAGAAATACTAAAATTTTAGTTTATCAGAGGTCAGTCTGTGTCAGCTTCACTAAAAAAGGATTCTGGTGAGATACTTATGGCAGGTGTTGCTAGATATTGACGAGTCAGTTTAGAGAGAGTTGGATATCTATGACTGCTCACGCTCGACCAGTTTAGATATTATCATTTATTGCTTTAAATATTGATTCATTGAGATCGCTATCGGTTTCAAGGGAATACGGACAATTTTAGTGGTATTGTTATTTAAATCAGACTCCTCATTTGTTTTAACAGCATCAGCATAAGATTCCCACAAACTTAATATTCAAGTTGAATTTATTGCTGATATAGATGGAATATCTGCTATGTCCATATTTTGATTTATTTAATACTGTTTAAATGATAATATTTAAGAAAAAACAATATTTATTAAATAGATTAATTATATATATAGGCTAAATGAAATAAATTTCTCACTAGGGTTACTGGTGAAGCATTATAGAAGTAGTTTTTGTTTATAAAGTTTTGATTGAATTGAAAAAAACAGATTGTTTAGGCCAGATTTACTTTTCTTACTAAACACCATTCATTTGATGTACTGAGGGTAAAATCGTTGCAATAAATAAGCAAGGCCTTTTTTTGCTTCAGGTGTCTTTCTAGCATGTAAGAGCATGCCAATATCTTAAGTTTGTGGATGGGTAAATTCAATTGCTTCTGAATAATTTTGAGTATTTTTAGCAATAAATGAATGATTAAAATAATCAATAATTTTTCTTGCTTGAGATAACATATCAATAATCTCTCAGTGTAAAAACTCCTTTTGCTACTAATTGTAGGGAGTGGGCAAAATAAGAAACTTGAATATACCTAAATAGAGTTTGTAAACATCTTTAATTTAATACCTAGATTGTAATCAGATTTTATATTTGATTCATTGTCACGTACAGAATATACTTTACTCTTACTAATATTCCAACTGATCATCATTTGTTCATAATATCCTTAATATTTTTCACAGTAAGTGAATCATTATAAGTTGCAACATGAAACAATTTTCTAAATTTCATTTATCAGATGGCAAGTCAAGCTGATATGCAATCTAACCCAAAGCATCTGGACACACATCACCTGCCCCCCCCCATCTAATTGACACTTAATTTTATTTAATATATCTTGATATATTTCATTAGTCAATGTCAGAAAAATATTTTCTAGACAGGATTTAATAGTTTTAACATACCTTATATTAGTCGATTAAATAATGTCCTCTATAATGGAAGATGGCTGATTATCTAATACTATACAATCATATGGTTGATATGTATATATGGCTTTAAATCTATGGTCTTCAATATCCCATATTTTAGTTTATTTACTAGACCTGGCAATGTTATTTAATTAAATTTACAATTCTTTACCTTAAACTTAAACCTGATTCTTTTCCAAAAAAATTTTTCCTTTCCCTAGTTAATAAAAGTGAAAATTCATCGATGGTTTTAAGGTATTTACTCAAATTAGTTGCGTTATATGTCTTTTGAATTTTCCCACCTCAAGAATGCACGAGTCAACTTTAATACCCAAAATTAGAGCTTGGCGATATTTTGTTAATTTAACACCAAAAGCTTATATAATATATAAAACAGAACAGATTTTTTTGAATAAATTATCGCGCGATTTTATAAATAGAATGCGCAAAAAATAACAATATGGCAGAATGTTTATTAATTAATTTATTATCTATTGTTAAAAAAATATATAAAATGGATTTCGATTTTATTTACAAAAATATATGGTTTACTATTTTTTAAGAATTTTATCACATCTTAATAATGCACAATTATCTAAAAATGAAGAAACCATTTTATCGGATCGGAAAATTTTATAATATCGTCCGATTCGATATAAAATATCGGTACATCTCTACTAAAATAGGAACATTTGAAATAGATGGATTATAAGAAAGAAAAATATTTTGTTAATTAACCATCTTTTTTTAAAGTTCGGACTTAGCTAAAAAGTTTCAAGCTCAGGAAGATTTCATGCTAGCTCAGGCTTTATCTAGAGCAGAAATGGCCGAAAATAATTCTACCAATCAAAACGTTTCTCCGAAAAGATCCAAAAATTCGGCGCAACGCACCCCAAATTTGGAAACATCTGATAACAGTGGTGAAGGGGAAGCAGATGTTAGAGATAATCTCAAGAAAAAGGTATTTTAAAAATTTTTTAAATTTTCCGGTAAAATCGATATTTTTTAAAATAAAAATCTAAGAATTAT
Organism: Gordionus sp. m RMFG-2023; assembly: GCF_954871325.1. Lineage (NCBI taxonomy): Eukaryota > Metazoa > Nematomorpha > Gordioida > Chordodea > Parachordodidae > Gordionus > Gordionus sp. m RMFG-2023. The sequence continues at coordinate 51,811,168 of NC_088776.1, read as the reverse complement.
CTTATAATTTTTTTTTCTCGTTTTATCACAAAATTTATCAGTGTACTATATCGTGAAAACATCAAATCTTACTATTGGTCAAATCATCAAGCCTTGCTATACGTCAAATCATCATTACACTGCAAGATAGAAAATTACCTATTTCTTTATATTTATAAGTTCGATTTATTTTCTTTAGCTTGCGTCTAAAACTTATTTCAAAAGTTTTAAAAAAACTCTAAGGAAATCTAATAAAAAAATTTTTAATTCGTAAATATGTTTTTGATCATATTTTAAATCAATTTTTTTTTATTTAAAAAAAATCTTATTTCGTGTTTTTCGATAAATTTTTTGATGTTTTGGACGCAGCCTTAAAAAAATGTAACTAAGTAAAATTATATCCTACAAAAATAATGCATATTTAACACTTTTATTCTCTTCCTCTTTCAATGTATTACTACAATAAGCTGATAAATTTAATATGTAATTTTGATGTAGCTTATTTATTTTAAAATATATTTTTATCGAAAAAAAATCGAAAACCGGTGATATAAAACTGAAGAAATATTTATTATTTTACTCGATAAAATACCAGCAAAATTATTGTAAAATTATTTTTTGTTTGTTACTTGAATAATCCGAAGAATATTTTACATTTACACATTATTTAAAGCAATATTTTTTAAAATAATTATGTTATGACTTAAGGTAACAAATGTAGAAAAACGGTTGACTTCTATCTAATATTATTTATAGCCCTACCCTCCTCCCCAATTAATGGTATAATTCAATATTGATAGATGGTATTCTGTAATTATATAATTATTGGAAATTTTGTATTTATATATAATTGCTACTTTTAGTTATTATTTTATACACGAATTAATATATTTATCAAATTTTACTTTTAGTTAAATTATTTTTTTTTAGAAAAGAATTAGTAATTTATGTATAGATATTTAAATGTAAAATTTATATGCTTACATTATTATTATAAAAATTATTTATTCTTTCTCATCTAAGTTTTGCTGCCATTCATTCAATTTTGAGAATGATCAAAAATTCCCTTAACACTCGAATTCTCTGCGATTGACATAATAATTTTTTTTAAAGAAATCAAATCGGTTGCCGTATTTATTTGACATTTCAAAATTTAAGAAAAAAAAATTATGCTTCACGGGATGATTTTTTTTGTATTCATGACTTAATTAGTTATATTTATTAGCATTGTGTACATCTATCCATTATTTATAATTATGTTTTTTTATACATACTTATGTTTGGTTTATGACTCAAAAATTATCTTAAAAATAAAAATGACCTACATTCAACCAGTATCCCTAAATTTGGAAACTATAAGTCTCGTTTAGGGGAGGCAATTACCAAGGAAGGGGGGTGGTAAAGTTGGCAAAAATCATTATTTTTTATAAAAAGTATGCCTTCAAAGAAAATAACTTATTAATCAATCGAGTATTCATTTAATATATTTTTTTCTTTGTACAATTAGTTGTACTATTTTAATATATTGAATTGATGTTCATACATTTTATAGTTAAATTTTAATACATTCTAAGCAAATTTAGTGTTTTTATTAACAGGGCTTGATTATTTTAATTTAATTAATTGGAACGTTTGATTACTGAATTGAGCATGGCCAGATAATAACATATATTAGAGGTCAGCATTGGGCGGGTTTTACCATAAGCCGGCCCACCCAATATTTAAAAATAACCCGCCTGCCCATTGTTTTAAAAAAATATACCCACCCGCCCATTAGTCTAAAATTCCTTACCCGCCCATCCATTATTTAAAAAATTTTTTTTAACTTAAGCCCGCTATTATAAAATTTAATTATGGCCATTCTTTCATTTTTTAAGCATTTAATAAAAATATTTTAGCATTACACCTCTACAAGAAGTTTTATAACTATAAAAATTAAGCATAAAAAATAATCAATTTAAATTATGGATAATTTATTTGATCAAATAACTTATGAAAAAAATATATATAATTGAAATTATATGTAATTAATAATCCATTTAAATTATGGATAATTTATTTGATCAAATAACTTATGAAAAAAATATATATAATTGAAATTATATGTAATTAATAATCCAAAAATAATAATATCGACATTTTCTGGATTCAAACATGTTATTTGTTAAAAAACCTTCCAGCAATGCTAAATCCTTGTTCAGAAGAAGCACTAGTTGCAGGAATTGCAAATATTTTTCTTGCTAATCTTGATAGCTTTGGCAAATCTCTTTCTTGTTTCCATCAAAGTAGTTTTAAATATACAAAAAAGATTTTATGATACCAAAAAAGGACATTTTAATATTAAATATCCAAAAATTCATAAGAACCATTTTTAATTAATATTTACTTAAATGATTTCAAATTTTTTTAGCCCATGCGCCCAATGTAAATTTTATAACCCGCCCATAGTATAAAAATTTTTTAATCTGCCCGCCCGTTCTTAAAATTTTTTTTGCCCCACTTAGATGGGCCGGCGGGTCGAAACCCCGCCTAATGCAGTCCTCTAACATATATTGAGCGTATACCGGGAATTAGTTTTGTTAATGATATATTATTATAACTAATACTATGTGAATAAATAAAAACTGTATTGAGTAAAATATTATTGAACAAAAATAATTAATTACTCCTTATATGGGTTATTATATTGGCGACGAGAACAAATGATAATTTTGCGGAGTAGAAATTCATGATTAATGGATGGGAAATTTTGGATATATAAATATTTGAACAAGCGATATTATTATTAATTGTGATTTGCTGATAATGCAAAAATTATAGAAGATATATATGAAGCAATTATGTTTTGATGTTATTAATTTATATGAATTGGATAAAAATAGAGTATGAGGCAGCTGGAAATGTATTAAAGAATATAAATATGACAAAGGATTTTAGATAAATTAAAGAATTCGGCCAAATTAGGGAGGGATGGATATATGATGCATTTATGCACAAACATAGAGGACCGACCGTCAATAATGATGAGAAAAGTAATCAGGAAACAATGGTGAGACTATTTTTTTTTATAAAAAATTTTTGGTTAAAATTTTCAACTGTTTAAAGAACATAATTTTAATATTAAAATTAATAGTTTTAGAATTTTTAAGCAAATGTGAAAATCCAGATATAACAGTAAATACAAAAAAAATCGATATGCATCAACTGACATTTTCGATTGACCAGGAATAAAAATTTCTTCCCTTTCTTTTAGGCATCCTAAATCTAGTTCAGGATAATGCACTCATTTTAAATTAAAAAGGAAAGTTTCAATATTCCACGAAATGGTCATCATGTTCCGTATCTTCAGATATTTTATTTTCTTCAATGCAATTTTTCTGAACGTCTAATGAATGATCTCAAAAAAATTAGACTTATTATGTTTACATAATAAATTATGTTGTTAATATCTTTCTCTTTAATATATATTATACAAAATATTAAATTCGGTTCCTCAGAATATGCCTCATAAAATATAATTGAGGCTTTACGCCTCATAGTAGATTTATAAAGTTAATATATGAATAAAATAATTGGTTTATCTTATAAGGTCTTCTACCAAAGATAAAATTAGATTTCATACTTTTTAATTTTTTTTAAGATTTATGATTGTTAAAAAAATATAATCTTTAAAGAATTCTAGCTTACTGACAATGTTTTTAAAATATATTATAAATCACCTAATTATTTAGTCGCCTTTAATTTGCCCTAAGTACAAATATATTTTTTTTAAATATAAATCTTAAGGTCTAAAAAAACGTGTGACCTCTTAAGATACTCATTTTTAGATATTAGTAATTATTGTGGTGACATCACGTATGAAGGCTATAATTTAATTTGACCCAAAACATGGATATTTTATAGTTATAAAATGTAATATAATATATAATTGATTTGTGTATATGTATGTTTCAAAAAAATATGCCCAAAGTAATTATATAAATTGGATCATTTAGCGATAAAATTTTACAAGTTATATAAATTTGTTTAATAAATAAGTATACATTATAATCTGTACAAATTGCAAATTTTCATATTAAAATAGTATATATGAAATAAATCTTTGGTTCAATGATTAGGTCTGATATGGTTAATGAATATGGTATTGCGATAAAAATATTGAGAGAATAAGTTAACAAAAGTATGTAAAAAGCGATATATAGATTATCTTAATTATTTGCTTTATTGGTTAGATTTGCGATTTATATTTTATAAAGAAAATATTCAAAAACTAATATCTGACAAAGATGGACGTCAACTTTTATCCAGATAACCTGAATAAACCTCGCATTCGATAATTATAAAATATATTAAAATTGTTATTTTTTTATACAAAAAAAAATGAGTGGTATTAAATTTGTAGTTTTATATTAAAAGGAAAAGGTAAATTAAGAAATTTAATTAAAATAATATTTATTTCATTAAATTATTAATCATGACCGGGACTTCACAAAATAAATTTTCAATAATCAACAATAAAAATATGGGAGGGGAGTTAAAACTATTTTGGCAATTCAAAATATTGTAATTTGTAAACAATTTTTTCTTCCGAGAGGCTAAAAAAATTACTAATTTTTGATCTTTAAATTGTCAATAATTTGTAGAAGAAGGTCATTCCCTCCAAAATGAGCGATGGCTTCTCGGATTCTGTAAAATTATAAAATAAAACAATTTTCGTTTCTCTAAAAAAGCTCGCATTTTAATATGGCGCGTTGTCTTTTTAATTGGCAAATGATGATAATTATATAATGTTACGAGGTTAACAAGTCCCACAAAAAAAAATAAAGAATATTTATTTCCATAAATTCAAAAATCCTTCCTTCCCCCATACTTAACTTAATCGTTCCTGTAAAAGAATTACTTTTCCTCCAACCCATTCAAGGTCTGCAAGGTATGTTTAAAAGATCCGCTTTCTTTCAACACCTCTACGCAATAAGTTTTGAGTTGCGGGTCATCCGTTCTACGTTTTAAGATATTCCTGATTCTACTTAACCCATTGGTCTCTTGATTGATGCCGTGGATTATGGGAAACGAATATTTGCCTTCCGTTAAGTCTTCACAAAACGCTTTGTTCTCGTGATACTTTTAATATCCGTATTTTTTTCCCCAAAAAGATATTAATAAAATGTAAATTGGAAAATTTTAATATATAGTTCGTTGTGACCTAACTTGACGAATAAAAATCTTATCTTAACAAGGCTAGACATATTTTTCTAACTGTTCACAAAAGTTTTGTAAATGATCGTATGATCAATTTCTTCTCTAAACAAAACGTAATTGACTACCAATTATCTGGTAAATAATCTCTAAGTGGTAACAAATAATAACAACCTTTACCCCGGTATTTTTTATATTTCTGTAGAATATCATCTATAATGGTTAATTGAATTATGGCAATAATTTGCTATTTTTTTTCTCTTATTTCTCATATGAGCTAATATAAATATTTGTTAGAAAATAAAATTTAAAAAGGTTGTAAATATTTAATCAAATTATAATTGATTTTTTTTTAAAAAAAGCAAACTTTAAAAATAAGCTAGATAAATTAAAATGGGCAAACGTTTTGTTGATCATAACGTAATATCTCTGAACAAGGTGACAATTTTTAAAACATTTATATTTTCATTATTGTCTATGAAAGGTTCTAAATATATTTTTCTATTAAATCACCAATAATTGTACTATTATTTTTATATTTATTCATAATCGTAAAAATGTTTCAAGCTGTCTTGCCAAGATTTCTAAAAATAACTCTTTCTGTAGTGGCGTTATGATATCTGATAGGCGGCATTAGTGTTGTTAAATGGTCGAGTTTTTATGACACGGAACTCGAGTCGTAAAAACTGCTCCGACTCAAGCCGATTAAGGAGTCGCATGAGCCGATTTAATTAGTCGACTCGCTGGGTCAACTCAATTTGTTCAATTTATTTATTTATGTGATTTATATTTTTTTTACATGTATTTTGTAAAATCCATTCGAGTCGATTTTTATAAACGGTTTACTCAAATGTGTAGTAAATTGCTAAATTATGGGTTACTATGAACAAAAATTATAAAAAGACGTTATCTCCATTTTATTTTAAGAATATTTATGTCGAAACTAAGAAGAATTCTGGACCCGAAATCGGGTTCAGGAATTTTATGGTGGAAATTTATCAAAAACCGATTTTCTAAAAGAGGTTGTAAGCCGACCCAATTCATATTACCCCCCTCTATATAGAATAGCTTATTGATGCTGCATTTTTCTATATTTTCATGCTATTATAACAACATGTGTAATAAATAAAAAGCTCATGATATTTTTAAAAAGCCATGGTTCTTGTATGTGAAATTATGATCATCTATTAAAAAATCTTAAACTAATGGCCAAAAAATTTTTAAATATCGAAAATTTAACGGAAAAAAAATATATACACCATTTTTAATGTAAAATTAAAGAATTGTGAAAATTATCACAAAATTTATGCAATTCGTAAAACTTTTGAGGAATGAAATCAAAAAATTTCCAATAACCACATGATCGCATAATATTATTGTATAATAAAAAAAAAAAAATTTAAAAAAAGTATTTTTTAAAAAAAATAATATTAAAAATTTTCCCTAATTTCAGGGACATTCATATGAGATATGCAAAAATATTATTATTTATTTCCAAAAAATAAAATAATAATAAATTTTCTCCCTTTTTAGTCATCTGGCTGGCAGCAGGAAATTTGAATTTTTAGATTATTTTCTTTATTTGTTATAATAATATATCTATGATATAAATTATCAAGATAAGATTAAAATGTCAAAATAAGGGATTTAAAAAGAGAATGTAAAAAAGTAAATAATATAAAAATAAAACAAGGCATATACAAAAGGAATAAGGTTAAGGGATTTAATTAAAAAGAGGATTATTTTATTTTTTAATGGTAATCGTACCTCTCTGCAGGACTGATATATATATTAAAAAGTTATGATTATGAATTCTTATATATAATTTTATAACATTTTTATTTTAATATATAAAATCGCCTCCGAATAAGCGAGCCAGCTAAAAAAAATACCAACTTCGGGGGACAATAAATTTGCATAATCATCGCGTATTTGAAAATAAATGGCCAGGTCATTGAGCAAATAGGTATAGTCGGATTGGTTTGAGCTAAAGAGTTGCATCAATTTGAAGGCTAGACGAAATAAACCCCCTGTTTCTAATTTTTTTTAATGAAGGGGAACAAAGATAATATATTTAATAAAAATTTGAAAATGGAGAAAGTAAAGATGAATGATGGAAAGAAAGGAATAACTTATATGGATTATATAATATTAATACCTATTTTCTAAAAATAAAGAGCATAGAAATAAAATATTGAATCAAATATAGGGGATTGATATATATTTGTTCGATTTAAGAGTTGCTAAAAAAATATTAAATTCTCTAACCCTTCCCCAGTGAAGTAATTGATTTTAAGGTTTTATTTTTAAGTGATAGGCTAATCTATTATTTTTTTAAAAAATTAGCAAATATTTAACATTTTTAAATCCAATAACATAATTCATAGATATATGTGTGCTTAACCAAATTTCATCCTCTATATCATCTTATAAACATTTCAATTCAAACATTTTAAAATTATCTTTTCCTCACTTTTTAAAATATATTTATATTTTTAAAATCATTTTATATAAATGCTTAACTGATAGCATCTAAAATACATTAATCTTATCAAAACTAAAAATAAAATAAAATAAATTATATAAAAATAAAGTCAATAAACTTTTAGCCACCATGGAAAAATATTCTTCTTCAGATGGACACACAAATGAATCCCTCCAATAAATGTCCATTCCTTGACCTCTGTGTAATTCTAAGAGTTCTTCTGGGGAAGAATAAAAAGAACAATAATTACATTACAAAAGTCAGCTATTTAAATTTCAGGTCCCTTCCTCTCTATCCAATTTAATCCTTAAATTACCATAAAAAAATTGAATTAAACCTGTATAAATTTTGATTGCTTGTGCATGGCCCAATAATAAAACCTTATCAAGGGCTAGGAAATATATAAAATTTGCAGCATTTATAGTTAAAGGGCATCCATATATAGTGTGTGCTACTGGTCGACCTCTTCTCATTTTACTATCATCTTCTATATCGTCAACTCTAATTTAGATAAATGTGGAAATAAATATGAATTATTTATTCCTTTTTTTTAGAACATATTGCATTTATATACATAGTTGGTGTCTCTCAACTTAAATATAAATTATACCCTTTTTTATTAGAGACCTGGAGGCAGGCCCAGAAGGGGCAAATAAATGGCATAATTTTTATCTGGGCCCGGCTTAAAATGTTTAAAAAAATCAAAATCCAGGCTAGGCACTGATCAAGAATGTTAAAAATATAGCCCAGGTTATTTTTAAAAAAATTCTTAATTTTATTATTTAAATCAGTTGGTAAATTCATGTAATGAAGTAAATATTCATTTGCATATTTTCTATATCCCATTGAAGCAATTTGAAAAGATCCAGGCTGGGGCATAAATTTTTCAAATATATTAAAGCCTAAATCTTGACCTTTAAGTATATGATTTCAATGTTTAATGAAAAAAATTGAAGTGTATATTTGTAAATATGATGAATAATTTAAACTTACAATAAGCTAGCATTATGTAACATTTGTATGATTTGTACAATCAATTCAATTTTGTCATCTGGTATGTTGAGCCAATGATTGAAAGCCTATTAAAGGTCAATATAAATTGTGTGAAATTAATCATAAGATTTCAAATAATTATAGAATATTAAAGAAACCCCTATTATATTAAATTATTTGCCAGTCATTTAAATGAATATCCAAGCAAATAACATCTAATTAAAACTTTTATAAAAAATTAATTGTATTAGTTATTAACAAAGTAAGGTTGGCTAAAACTATAGATCTCATAAAAAAAAATTGGGGAAACAAAATAAAATAAAATTAGTATGAAATTTTAAATTATACTTGCGAATTTCTCATTTTTTAAATAAAAAATTATATTTTTACTTAATTATTGCTAGATTAGATAAGATATAGAATCAAATTATACTTTAGACAATTTAGTTCTGATCTGTTTGCCTGGAAGTTCAGATATATAAAAATAGGGGGCTAGTAATTTCTGAGACATTTTTTAAAAGCATATAATGATAATAATTAATTACTTCATCAGGAACAATATTTACATTCATTTACAAAAGAATTGGAAACACATGTTATTAATAAAGCCCAACTTGTGGAGGGCTATTGTTTAAAAAAGAAAAGGGGTGAAGTTTTTCATTCATTAATATAAATAAACAATTAATCATAATTCATAATTGAAGAGACCAAAAATCTACTTTATCTAATTGAGACAGTAAGCTATAGAGTTGGACTTAGGATCAACTTTAACAAAACGGTTATTCTTCCCTCCCCAAATGCGCCTTCAATTCAAGATTTTACAGTTGGAGGGAATACAGTGAAAATAGTAGAGAATATAAAATACTTAGGGGTAATCTTGGATAACAAAGGAAGTTGTAAAGATGAGATGAAGATGAGAATACAGAAAGCTAGAGGTGCTTTCTACAGATATATGAAAATATGGAAAGCTAGCGAAATTTCAGTGTTTACTAGATTGAGAATATTCAACTCGTTGATTGTTCCAATTGCATTATATGGTGGAGATATCTGGGAGGCAAACAAAACAGAGATTTGACGGCTTCAATCTTTTATAAATAATTGTCTTCGTACGATACACGGGATTTTCTATCCAAGAGTAATCTCTAACTCGAATCTTTGGAGGAGGTCTACTCACACACCAGTGAATATTACTCTTAAGAAAAGACGGATTCAGTTATTAGGCCATGTAATAAGAAACTCTGATAATAATTTAGTCCATGATGCCATAACATGGCTGTACTCATATAAAGGTAAACAGTACACAAAATACAAAACATTATGGTACTATAAAACTATAAAAGATATAATGGATCTAAACGTTAACATGAAACAATTCATTAAACTGAACAACAATAAAAGATCCATTAAAAAACTGTTTCGCATCAAGAAAAGTTACCTTCAATAAATACAAAAATACATTCTCATAATGTATGTTACATTATCATCACCCATTAATCCTATAGTATATTTACCATCGTAATAAATTTCAAAAAATTTAAACTCATCATTATCAAACATTTCCAATACCATCATACATTCAAATCCTCTCATAAGTATATTTTATATTTCCTTACTAAAAATTGTTTTAATATAGTAAATATTTTTAATGGTAAATTGTCCTCAACCCACCACAACGTAATTAACTTTCACTGTAGTTATTGGGTATAGGCTCTTTTTTTGTCCCATTCCCTTTTATATAAGCCTATAGAGGTTTAAGTAATATTTTTCGAAATGTTGCGCCTACAAGTACGTGCGGCTTGCCCACAAACGTGTGGAGGGCTCCTCATATTTTAACTTTTATACCCAAATTTAATTGTTCCAATAAGATGGAAATGAGGAAAACCTAGCGTAGCTCTGTTGCATTTCAACACTAGAAGGCATAAGCGCTATATATCACGTATCACGTATAATTAGTGAGCTCAATAATATTTTAAAAAATGAAAAGAAAATGGCTAAAGTTTAAGCACTGTAATACTCTTATTTTATATATTTTGTTGCAAATATTTCTCGATTTTTCATAAAATATATTTAAACATCATAGGCAGCGTCGAACAGTTTGCATCTTATTTTTTTGAGGGGGTAGGGGTAAGCGGCTTTAATGGGGGTAGGTTAAAAAAAATTTTGAGGGGGGGGGGAGGTTATCTATTGAATTGACAAAATTTATTGCTGTAAAAATTAATACTTTTATTATAGAACTATTATAATACAATTCATTGACCAAATCTATATATTGCAAACAATCATACATATTGTTTTCCAAATAAAACTTTCTTCTATCCTTTTAAATGTAATATTTCAGCAAGCTCATAAAGTTATAATAATGAATTCATTGTAAATAATGGATGATTTAATTGAATTTATTATCTAGAAAATAAATCCTTTATATTCACAAAATATCGATAGTTGGTAGTAGAGAGATTAATTTAAGTTATCCTTTATAAATTCTTTGAATAGAGTATCATTATAATTAAAAAGATCTAAATAATAATGGGAAAATATCGCCGCCGAAGATGGTGAATATTTTTTAGGGGGGTAGGTAAAGGTTTTGGAAGGGGGTTTGCATCCAGTGAACATCCTGTCATGTAGACGCTGATCATAGGGGTAGTTGGGATTATTCTATGAATTTTAGGCTTTATCTACCAGTCCCCTCATTGACAGGCTTTTGGCTCACTTTTGCAAGATCTTTGGCCGGGTTTCCTTAGCCTATAGAGTACTAGAAAATATATTTATAGGATAGTAAGTTAATTTTAATAAAAACAATTTATTATCATTGGTGGTGTAAAGTAAAGTCTCGTTACCTTCTTTTAAAGGTAACGAATAATGGTAAAGTGTTTCACTTTTTGAGTAACGGCAGGGGTGTATCCAGGATTTTCCTGTAGGGGGGAGATTTAAAATAATTATATTATTATAAGTATAAATATAAATATGTGATATTTTATATTTATTCAGTAATTTAATTATTTTTTATAGAAAATTTTGGTTTTTATTTTTAAAGGGCAGAGATAATATTTTTTCAAGTGAAAGTAGTGTTGATAAATGGTCCGGCCATCTATGAGCAAAATCTACAAGCTTCCATAATATTATTTAGACTAAAATTTTAATCGGGCCGTTTTGAAGAATCGACCCAAAGGTTGATTAACAAATACAAAGTGTAATTTTATAATAATATTTCTTTTCTTAAATTTTTTCTTTTATATCCTTTTTGTGGCATCTCTAATTTTACTTTTCTCTAATTTTTTATCAGCGTTACCTAAAATATTTAGATTTCCATGTAAATTTATTGAATTATTGATTGGCATAGGCATCAACTTCACGGGGGCAGCAGGGCTTTCGCACTCATTGACAAATTTCTATGTTATTTTATTTCTATATTGCTATGCTCTTTCGTCTCTCCTCTTTCTATGTCCCTCACATAAAAAAATTGACAAATTATTATATGATAACTAATAACATTCTCACTATAATGACTCACAAGTTAAGGTGAAATCTATAAAACTGGCTCATTTTACACAATAATAGCAGATGAAGACGTGTATATATCTACAAAAGAGCAGATTTCTACATGTTATTGTTATATGAAAGTGGATTTAAAATATAAATTAAATATTTTTTAGGATTTTGTGAAGCATCGGAAACAAATTCTGAGCATTTATATATCATCAAAGATATATTACTTAGATATGCTTTATACATCAAAAAATGCGGAGGTCAATATTATAATAGAGCCTCTGACGTTGGTGGAAAGATATTTGGTTAAAAAATGCTTTTTTGCAATGAAGAATCAAGAGCAATCTATGTACATTGTGCAGACCACAAATTAAATCTTATGGTAAAAGATTCATTTAAACTAATATTCCCTATTTTATAGTATCAATGAAAGGTTTATTATAATTTGTTAGATTCTGCCAAACATGGAAATATCCGTCTAATATGAAAATGATAATTCAACTTCTTTGGTCATTACTCATTAGAACAATATCGCTAAAATAAATAGAAAGAAATTATGAAATAATCTTAAACTTTTATTGTAAATTACTGATATTTCTCCAAGGGCATGCAAAATAGGTTCTTCTAGATCCGAAAAAGACTGTAATCACTTAATGTCGAAGGTTTCATCTTATCGTGGTGCAGGCTTTTTGTAGTTTAACAAATTCTACCTATTTGGATATCTGGACATATCATACACGCTAGAAGTTTTATCATAGTTCTTAATAGAGATAAATTAAATAGAATATTTTTTGGTTGAAGAAAATTTCCTTATATCCTTCAGGGCTTAAGGTATACAAGAAATAATTATTTAAATTAATTTTAACTTTTTGTTAATATTTAGAATAGAATAGAATATAACCCATTTAAAATAGAATACTTTGCAATTCACAATTCATGAAGTCCTTTTATATTTTTTCAAAAATTCTTGCTACCCGCTGGCTATTCGCCTGTCTATGGGGGCTTAAATACTTTTTAAAATATGTTCAAAAGTTAAAGATAAAAATAATACATAATCTTTAAATTAATTGTAAAAAAAACCAAAAAAAAGCTTGTAAATTTAATTTTATATAAAGCCCGATTCAAGCCAATTTTTAAAAACGACCTGATTAAGATTTTAGCCCAAATAATATTATGTAAACTCGGGATTTGGCAAATAGAGATCCAAAGCCAAACCTTTTAACATCTATGAGCAAAATCTCCAGGTTTACATTATATAATCTTGGTTAAATCTTAATAGGGTCGTTTTTAAAAATCTACCTGAATTGGGCTTTTTAACAACACCTACCCTTATGCCATTTTAAATGGCGCCAGTGAGATTCCTGAACAGCACATTTTTAAATATTATAATTATACAAAACAATTAATTCAACAAATTGTAATCCTCCTTTTGTGAAATAAATAAAAAATGCTTCAAACATGCCTTTAGTGAAGGATATAATATAATAAATATTAATCTTTTTTTTAAAGGTAAAATCTATTTCATAAAAAATATTTATTATCATTCCTGAAAACGATCGTTATGCAGAATGAGCTGTTGATAGTATATAAATGAAATGTATATGAAGGCCAATTTATTTTACAATTTAAATTATATGAATGGAAGATTTATTTGTGTAGATTTCCTCCAAGAAATATGAGTGGTAAGTGTTTTATTACTCATTTTATTTATTATAATGCTAATTTCTCAATAATAGGTTTGAAATCAAATTAACCAGAATACAGAATACCTCTTTTATTTGTATTTTTCAAATGGAAATAAAATAAAATTTTCTATAAAATTACGTTAAAAACAAAGTGTCTTTATTTTTTATAATTTTAAAATTATTTATCTATTATTGCTAATAATTATCTAAATATCTATATGTACAATCAAAATTTTCAGAGTTGTTAAAAGATACTTTTAAAATGGATCTAGATACAGATACAGACACATAGTCTAAATTTATCTAGTAGATACAGATACAGCTTCTAAAAAGTTATCTTGATACAGATTCAATTTAAAATGTATATAGGTACAGATACATTTTTTATTATTCTCTTAGATAAGATTTGAATAAACCTAAATTAGGATTCTATTGTGAAAATTCATGAAATGATCTAAAATATTTATTGACTCGATATCACATTTATCAAAATATAACTAAAATAATGATTTTTAGATATTAATATAATATATGATTAATATAAATAATAATTATATATCATTAATAAAATAATATAATATATGATTAAATGATTATAAATAAATATTAGATTTCAGTAATAAAATATTTTTAAAATTTTGGTCATTAAGACATCCTCGTTTATCTGTAAAGATATTTTTAGCTCTACTAAAAAGTCTTTCAACAGGGGCGCTGGAAGGGATTGTGGTGTTATATTTAATGAATAACATTTTATACCAGGATATTGTTTAAAAATACTAAAATCTCGGCATTCATTTTTGAAAAAATTATTTAAAATTTGTTGATTATCAGAATTTAAATCATTAACAATATCTCCTGCTGTGGGATATTAAAATCGGATATAAAATTATTGGTTTTTTTTACAAAGGTTTATGATTCTGATATTCCAAAATCCTGAGCAGTAGTATAAAAATCTAATATTGATATTGGTGCAACTGTTTCTTCATCTTCCAGATCATCGATGGATTCACTAATATTTTCAATTGGCTTGAAAACTCTATCATAAATAAGTAATATTATGTTTATATTTATAATAAAATAAACCTAAAAGACTTAATAAAGTTTTTGGCATTATCAGTAATGGTCTTTGAGATTTTATTTTGTATGCAATAATCCTTTGCTATAACTTGTAAATTTTTTGCTATTTTATAATATGTATGACTACCAGTCATTCTTTTACAATCCAACGCTACATTTTTTCTTTCCAAACTTGTTGGATCTATATAGTGTGCAGTGACTCCTATGTATGAACTAAAAATTAACATTTCTTCAAACTGCTCAAATAATTTGTTTGTAAATAAATTATTATACAAATTTAAATGTTAGCTATACCGGCGATAGGCATTCCAACAATCTCTGCTGTGCATATTAACGATGGTTCTATTAGATTTTAATGATTTTTTTCTTTTCATTCTCCCATCTTTGGGAAATTCTAGCAACAACTGTCTGTCTGCAAATTATATTTTTTTGTGGAGCTAATGTTTTGATCATTTTTATAAATGATGGATTTTCAACAACTGAAAATGGCGGAATGCTATCTATAATAAAATCAGTAGTTATTAAATCATCTAAAGTGGTTTGGGTTAAAGCCTGAGGTCTCTTGGAAAAAAAATCAATGGACGATGAGAGTCCAATATTTTCTTTAATAGATTTTTTCTCATTCCCCTTTTTTATTTGGATTAAGAGTGTTTGATGTTTTCTCTTAAAATTAAAAATTAAAATTGTAAACATTTATTTAGTATCTATACCCTTAAATATTTTACAATGTTGCAAGTTGAGGTAATGCTAACTGAAATTTGTATATTTTTTGGTAGACATGTCAAACATTTTACTAACAGAAATTTGTTTTCTTTATTTTGAGATATTATTTTAAAATATGGTCTATAAATTGGCCATGGAATGTCGTCATTTTCGTCATCAATATTAATCTTAAAAATTAATATATTAATTAATATAATAGAATAAAATAAAATAAAATAAAATACCAATTCCATTGCAATTAAAAATGGCAAATTCTTGAGATGGATTGTAATTTCAGAATTTGCTTGTTATTGATAACTCGGACATAATATTTTATTAATATTTATATATTCTTTTTTATATGTAAGTTTTAATATTTTACATATATATATAATTTTTTAATATATATATTAATATTAAGTTATATGCTCATGTGAAATAAAATAAATTTTACATTCAAGTATTTTTATTTATAATATAAAAAAGCGTTATATAAAAGTATATCAAAATGTAACTTAAAAAGTATCTAAAAACAGATACAGATACCTTAAAATAATATCTAGATACAGATACTTTAATCAAAAATCTATCTAGATACAGATACCTATCTAGATATTTTAACAACACTGAAAATTTTACAATTTTTTGCCTGACATCTGGTTAAATAATGTATTTGCGAAAATATTATTATTGATAGTTTATGAGAGTAACATTTCATTCTTTAAAATATATATCAAATTATTAAAATTATTAAATACTCGGCAATGATACCAATTAGTACATGCACAAATGAACAAATGAGAGGACTCTTCCTTCATTATGAACAAAATTAATACATCTTAGAATTGATTGAATAGACTAGCGTTACTCATCGGGATCTAATCCTCAACACAGAATAAATTATTAATTATTTATGGATGATATTTTGATTAACTTTATAAATCATTATAAAATGTTTATTTATATTTTATTGTGATTTACATATCGGTTTATATAGTTATAATATTTTTTAACCGCATTATGCTCGCTCTTAATATTTTGAATTTTACAATATTTTATTAAATTTTATATGGTGAATAGTTCTAATAAATTTTATATGATTAGTTCTATTAAATAAATTTTTAATACTCTAGAAAAAATTATTTCAATATAAACCCCCCCCCCCCCAGTGGCCCCTACAACCGGGGGGGAGGGGGGGTCCGAAGCAACTGCTTCAGTAAATTTGAGTGGGGGTACTTTTTTTTAAATTTTTTTTTATTATTTAATTATTTTACTGTTTTGTTACATCCATCATGATCAAGTGATTTCTGGTTTATAAATGTAATAATAACCCCCCCCCCCCACCCCAGATTACATTTAACAGGTGCTTTTCAATCATAGTTGATGGCACTGATGTTTCGAAATCAGAAGCAATAGCTCTGATAGTAAGATATGTTGAAAATAGTGAGACGCCGAAGCCTGTTGAAAGACTGATTGACATATATTGTACGGGAAATACCACAGGTCTCGATATTAAGCATAATATAATATCCACAGTTACCCCTTTAGATGGGCAAAGTTATGATGGCGCCTCAAACATGAGTGGAAGAATCAATGGTGTGGCGGCCTTGATTAGAGCAGAGGAGCCAAAGGCTGCTTTTATTTGGTGTTATTATCATCGATTAAATTTAATCATTGTTCAATTATGCCAATCAATTAAAGAACTTCGAAATGTTCTAGGAATACTAGACGAGATTTATATCTATTTTAATGGTGTAAAAAGATATGAGGTACTCAAAGAATGTCAGTGTAATAATCTGGAAAAATCGCAACGATTTCTACGCATCACCTTGAATTCATAGTGGCGCGATTGCGATCGCGATTTAACAGCTGATTGATTTTTAAAATCTGTTTATGAGATCAATTTTTATTTATTAATATTAATTTTATCTTTAATTCAAATTTTAATAATAATCTAAGAAATAATGATTTTAATAAAGAATAATTGATCTCATAAACAGATTTTAAAAATCAATCAGCTGTTAAATCGCGATCGCAATCGCGCCACTATGAATTCAAGGTCAAGAATACCACTCGGTAATAGTACCTTATTTATTTAGATTTAAAATGTTTTTTTATTTAGAAGCTGGCTATCGTCATATAAAGCGATTGTAAATTTTTTTCTACTTTATGATTCCTTGAGGGCAGCTTTAACAAATTTAAAGGATTCTGAAGATCCTGCCACTTCCACTATGACTAGTGCTATAGTCTTTAGAATAGAAGAATTTGATTTTATCTTATCACTTTGTGTTTTGGATAAAATATTGTTGATAACAAGTTTGGCTTGTACAAAATTGCAAACCATTTTGAAGGATATAGGGTTTGCAATAAATCAAATTCAATTGGCAAAAGATTGCTTGATTAATTTGAGAAGTATAATATAAAATATTGTCTTAATTACTTTTTAATCTAATAGATAATAACACTGAATTTCTGAATTTTTTTTCAAAGGCACAAGATTTTATGAAGGCGAAAAATTTACCTTTTGATTTTTAAAGTTCTAGACTTCAAACATTACAATCCAAAAAGGAGAGGTATATATACTTTCATCATTAAATATACAAATTTTTTTTAGCTTTAAAATAGTTGTGTTTTATGCTGCACTCAATTTAATTATTATGTAGTTTAATGAAAGATTTAATGATGATTAGATGAAATTTTACATCAAACATAATTTTTTTACGCCAAAGGGAATGGCAGAAACAATTATTAAAGAAGATATCGAGGATATCTGTGAATTTTACAATTTAATCAAGTCAAATTTTCGAAGAAATGTTGAAGTTTAGACATATTTATAAGATGGCCAAAATGGGGAATGTAATTATTACTTATGACCTAGAGATTCAAGAATCTAAAGATTTGTCAGATTCTGAGAATTGTAAATTTATTTAATTAAAATATTTTTACCAATACATTATTTAGCTTCTCTGATGATGATGATAATTCAGGGACTTACGATTCAGATTGGAAAAACTATTCATTTATTTTACCTTATCGTCTACTTTTAATTTTTCTGCTTACCCTAATTTAACAATTTTATATAAATATTTATTAACCATTCCCTACAACCTCATGTACTGCCGAAAGAGTCATGAGTAAAATTAAATTAATTAAAACAAGACTTCGTAGTACGGTAAGGTTCATTTCTCAATAATTTAACCATATTATCAATGGAAAATTTTTATTTAAACAATTAAATATTGATAAAATTATAAATTCTTTCGCTTTCTCTTCCCCTAATTTATCTAAATTATTAATTTAAAAATAAAATTTATAAAAGTATATATTTTTTGCATTTTATTTATATTATATAAAAATTGCTGCAATAAAAATTATTTTTGAAATTTATGGGTGTCATAAAATAATTATCATTTTTTCGAGGGGGGGGGTGTACTTTTCAAGGTGGTACTTTCAGGGGGGGTATTTTGCTTCATTCGCTCAGAAAGTGTAGTGGTCACTGCCCCCCTCTCCTAGTAGGAAATTCCTGGATACACCATTTTTATGAGTCGCTCTTGTTGAGACAGAGATTTGTATATTTTTTGACATATTTCATTTTATCATTTTTTAAATTTTTGTTGGCATTTTTAATCATTTTATTCCTTTATTTTTTTAGTCATATATTTATAACTGAATTGATAATTTGAAGAGGAAAATTTAATAAAATTAGAATTTATTTTATTTAAGAATATTAATTAGGCCTAAGTTCATACAATTAGTGTTGTTAAACTAATTGATTTGAACCAATTTTTAAAAATTGCCTACTCAATATTTTACCCAGTATAATATTATGCAAGCCTGAAGATTTTTCTCAGATAAATTCTATATGGAAACAACATTTGCAAAATTCATAATTTTATATGCACAATAAGTTTTATTCCTGGTGCAATATGTTTTAATGTATGATGAAGATTCTATTGTGCTATAGTCTTTTAATTATTAAAAATTTAATAGCTAAAATATAGTGTTTAACCTATCGTTTTTGACATATTTTTATCAAAAAATATTACACCATGAATATTAGGCTGTGGAAACTGGGCTTTTGGCCTGGTAAAAGTGAACCGCCTCCATATGTGGGATTAGGGTGTGGGGGGGGGGTCATAAAATGAGGCCATTGGAAATAAATTTCCCACGCGGTTGCATCATCGCCAGCAGTCCATATCTGGTTGGAGCCCCTTATGATACATTTAACAATACTATTCAAAGGAAAATTATCAGCAATATTTGAGCGAAAATATTTAAGAATATTTATTAAAAGAGTTATAGACAAAATAAATGCACATAATAATAATTGTTTATAAGAATTCGGTCCCTTCTATCTGTGTATCAGTTTGCGTAAGTACTCGGATATTCTATCCAAAGGGCAAAGTAATAATTGGGGGGAGAGTTGGCAAAGTAATAACTGGCGGAAGAGTTGGCAAAGTAATAACTGGCGGAAGAGTTGGCAAAGTAATAACTGGCGGGAGAGTTGGCAAAGTAATAACTGGCGGGAGAGTTGGCAAAGTAATAACTGGCGGGAGAGTTGGCAAAGTAATAACTGGCGGGAGAGTTGGCAAAGTAATAACTGGCGGGAGAGTTGGCAAAGTAATAATTGGCGGGAGAGTTGGCAAAGTAATAACTGGCGGGAGAGTTGGCAAAGTAATAATTGGCGGGAGAGTTGGCAAAGTAATAACTGGCGGGAGAGTTGGCAAAGTAATCAATGTCGGAATTGTGGGTGGCGTAATAGGGGGTAGCATAAAAGGAGGTAGTGGCAGCATGACTGGCTGATTGCCAAATTGAGGAATTGGATCACGGAAAACGTTTCTGTCACCCCGAGAGTAAATAGTGTTAGCCATGCCAAAAAATATACCCTCTTTATAATTTTTGAAGCCACCAATCTTGGACCAAGGTGAGCCATAACATCCCCTTTTCCCCCCATAACAACTCTTTATAATGTTCAGAAGAACCTTTTTACGTATGATTTTAGGCTTTCGGTGGTGGGAAGAGGATTTTTCATAATGCCTTTTGCACTTGCCTAACTTCATATCCCAATAAGAACAATCCTTTTTGTCTTCGGTAGTAGAGGTAATGGGGGAAGTCGTGGTATCCGTTGAAGCTTAGTTTAAAGTTTTATGATTTGAATTATATATAATAGATTAAATAGCTATCAATATAAAATTTATTACCAGATACCGAAAGTGTTGTTGAATCACTACTGCTATACTTGCGGCTTTTTTTATGCCATCTGCTTTTTTTACCTTTATGGTTCTTTTTATTTTTCCTCCGCTTTTTATTTTTTCCTTTTCCGCCTTTGATATTTTTTTTGAGTAACCATTTCTTGAGATCATTTAAATCATCATCATCACTGTCGACATCTGTTGCTGTTGTTATTATGATAGCTTTAGTGGTTTCTGTCGAATTCCCGCTTTTGTTTTTATTTTCGCCTTTGCTTATATAGTCACCCTTGTTATAGCCATCTTTGCTATAGCCGCCTTTTTTGGATTCTCTATAGTAATAGTAAGCATCCTAAATGGCAAGAA
The DNA here is from genome assembly GCF_954871325.1 of Gordionus sp. m RMFG-2023. Lineage (NCBI taxonomy): Eukaryota > Metazoa > Nematomorpha > Gordioida > Chordodea > Parachordodidae > Gordionus > Gordionus sp. m RMFG-2023. The sequence continues at coordinate 51,790,010 of NC_088776.1, read as the reverse complement.
ATTGTTTAAAATTATTTCTATTTTAGTTAGAAATTTTGATATATTTTTAAATATCCTTAAATTGTCCGATTTGTAATATTGTAAAAAATATCCAATTTTACAGGATATGTTCTGATCACATAAATACTAACAATTAAAAATGCTATATTGATATAATGAATTCCATACTGTGCTTGTTGAGGCTTCTAATGTTGTAGTCGAGTAGAAGGTAACAGTTGAGGGGGAGCTATAAGTTGAGGGTTCATCTGTTGTTGTTGTTTCCTCATACTGATAATCTCCGCTGCTTTTCACCTTCATAACTTTGAAATTGCACCTCAATTTTCCAGCTAAGCAATCAGAGACTGGTAAATAATTTGCGTAAAACAAGGAATTTAATTGATATTTTTTATTTTAAATTAATTTGGGATTTACATTTCAGAGATGTAATAATGAATAGAAAATGCCATAAAATTTTGTGTTCAAAAATTCTAATAGTAAATACTATATAATTTTTTTTTTTTCAAATAGTCCGTAAATTTGTAAAAAGTTATATTACTTGTTCCTTTAAAGCCAGATTTTTTTCCGCCATTACCAGAACCCCTGAACCCGTATGAAGGTACTTGTAGAAAAGATTGGGACTGAGTTCGATAAGGTTGGGGTTGAGAATCTTAAATTTATATAAATGTTTAAATGTATAATTGCAATTATAATCAATTCATATTTTATAAAATTATAAATATTTAAAAATATATATTATAATTTTACCGTAGCCTTTACTGCCATAGTAATAGTCCAAATTTTTTGAATAGATAGATGATAAATAAACTAACTAAATTTGTGAGTTTTTTTTTAAAAAAAATTAATTTACAAAAAAATATAATTTAATTGAATATCGATCTAATTTAATTTATAATAAATTTAAATTAAAAGTTTTATACCGTAAAGATTAATAGGCAACTCAATTGCATTGTTTGTGACTCTCCTTTATTCAGAAACCTTAATAATTAAAGTTTTATATAAAATCATGATTCATTTAACAATTTAAATTTTTTAAACATAGTTTTTGATTTTGTGTGATTTCATACTATAATTATATTAGAAATCTTAATTATTCAAAAGAAAATTTTTTATAATATTTTGAAAAGTAAACAATTGTGTGTTATTTTTTCGACTTCCCCGAAATTTAATCAGCGTAAGCTCTATAATATTTTTTATTGAATTCAATAAAAGTGACTTTTGAGCATGTTATAGGCACGTAAGTAGCGTAGGGGGGGGGGCAGATAAAAAATGAAGATACCTAAAATATTTTTCAAAAATATTATTGATTATATTAACCTTTATGATTTTATAATGATCATTCCTATCTCTCTCTTATTAAATATATTTAATTACAAATATCTACTAATTTATTCCATCAATTATTTGCCTATTCAAGTTTTTTTGACATAATATTTATCTACCATTTTTAAATTTCCTGTCATCAAATAATTAAAAAATTTTTTTACTTTTATATAAGAAATTTTTTACACTTATTAATGATGGTAACATTCCTGATCCTAGAATTTTTAAATATTTTATTTTATACTCTTAGTAATTAAAACCACTCTTCTAATAAATACAAATAATGGAGGTACAAGTGGAAGAATAATTGTTGATATGAATAAAAGTCAGGATATAGGGCCATCGCAAATTTTACTAAATAATAAATTGTGATCACTTATATTATATTTTATAATTTTCACAATTAATCGAAACGAGGGCACAATGACCATCCATTAAGATATAGCCAATTTGTTGGATAAAGATAATATTAGCTTAGAAGAAAGACATATTGGGGAGACCGGGGCCATACGTCAGGTGTTTTTCCCTTTTAGGATAAAATTTTAATTATATATAATTAGATAAAACTAATTATAACATTAGATAATCTCATTTTAAAAAATAAAAAATTACCTGGGCTTCCTACCTTCTATAGTATGGACGCTATCAAGGTTTAAGTAAAATTAGTTCTTATTGGTAAGATGACAAGCCCTTCGGGGTAAGATATAATATCAAATTTACATTAATTTTATAATTTTCATTGCTATAATTTGAATTTAAGTTTACCTATTATTCTAAATAATTAATTATAAATCCAATCTATCTTATAAAACATCTATAAGTTTAAAAAAAAATTATAAATTTTGAATTTTCTTACTTTAATTTTAATGTCGAATTTTTAATTCCTTATTTTTTCTACTCTTGATTTAATTATTTAAATATAATCTCTATCTAACGACTGTAAAAATTAACCACACATTTCATTAATACAAATTATATATATATTTAAAAAAATTAATTATCACAATAAGGGCACACAGAAAAAAAGATCATTCCTAGTACAATTAGAATGTGCCCATTCAGGACATTTGATTTGGCACACTTTTCTCGTTTTTTTTACTATATTGTTATAACTTTGACTACGCAATATACAATTCCAATCTTTCTTTATATTTTTTATCTTTTTTACATTTTTACATTTTACTAATTTATTTCATATGGAGATGCGGTAATTATTTCTGATATTTTTTTTCCCCTTTTGTCAATAGGAACATAACGTTTCGGCATTGGAATAACTGAATTTGAATTAAATCTATAAGAACATGAATGAATATTATTATCATTTAATAGCTTTTCAATATACCTATGATTCGAATTTAGCTAATTAAGGAGTCTAAAAATTTTAGATATATTTTACGATTAAATTCTATTTTATTTGCCATTTTACTCCCTGATGCTTTACCCCCGGGGTAGTGAGTTGGTTTAAAAGGCTCTAGAATATTGCCAGATAAGCTTAAAAAACCTGGATTAAGTTTATAGGTAGCCTAGAAATTTAGGGAATATGGCATAAATTTCATTTAATCTGAGGGAATACTTTTGATTCAAAGCCAAAAATTGTTTTAAAAAAGTTGATACAAAAGGGCTATAAAATTGTTATTGATCAATATCTTTTAAATACGGAGCTCTTACTAAATGAACATAAGATAGATAATATGTAATGAAATACATCTTTTGAAATTTGAAACAATTAGCTCTAAAAATGAAAAGGTTATAGACGTTTACCTTCTTACCCCACTTGCCATAAGGCCTTGTTCTCCCCTCTTCTTAAAAAAGTATTAAAGATATTGTAGTTAATGATTGTAAAATAATATTTATAAATGTTTATATTTTACTGCCTTAGGAGTTAATTTCATATTATTTTATATTATGCTCAATTGATTTTAAATGTTTATATTTTACTGTTTGAGGCGTTTAATTTCACATTATATTATGTTCAATTAATTTAAAATATATATCTGACTGTTGGATTATATATTTGAACACATAAATATCGAAATAATTTAAGATTAATAAAATTAATTTTAATAAAAATAAAATTCTCGTTCAACTAGATTAATTCTATCATTTCAATTCTAACCTTTCCCAAGCAATAGTATCACACCCTAACCTAATGCCTACAGATATGTATGATAAGTATTTTATTTAATAATAGACTTGTATTCCACCCAATTATCAATATTCATAAACTATTTGTGATAATAGATAGTTTAAATCAAAGCAGCTATTTTACCAGATGGTTGGGGCTTGCATAATTTATTCAAGATAATGGACCATGTTGCAAGATATGTGTCTTGTTTGTCCCAAGATATACTGGAAGAAATTTAGTTAAGCTTAACAGACTTGTTAAGACTCCATTCAACAGACACAAAGATACCTGAGAAATTTTTGACAATCATCAAAAAACAAATTATCACAAAAACTGTGAATAATTTAAAGTGGGAATATGATTCCCTTTTCATCATACATTGATAGAAATAGGATAAAACTAGCACAATAAAATAAAAATAAAATTAATTATTGAAGCCATTCAGTATTGTGTATAGGGCCTAGCATTAAAGGACCATCTGGGTTCAGGAAGTTTGAGTCTCGATAATAATAATAATGAAGGTGTCTTATAAAATTTAAGCCCAGGGGATTTCGCATTCATGAGAGTCATAGCAGTAATATATATGCTATATTTAGCCCCAGGATTCAAAATATTTTTGAAAAATGGATTAATGAAATCGATTCTGCCCCATATTTCTCAATTGATGAGACCACAGATATTTCTTGGCATTGAACAGATGTCATTTACATTGATACTCAAAATAATACTATTATGGAAATGTGTCTTCAATTTATTCCCGTTTCAAGCATGAATGGGTATGCTTTAGCTGATGTAATATTTGAGAATCTTAAAAAATTTAGAGTAATAATTAATCTCATGATAAAATTAGTTTTTTAAAAAATATAGCTGAATATAAATTTGATACGTATACAAGGGCATGATCGAGATCGTGCAATGAGTGGACAATTCTGTGGGCTTCAGTCATTTAAGAAAAGAAAATGTCCATAGATGAAGAATTTTATATTTTATATATTCGTGTCGACTCAAAAGCAAAGCTTTACGAGTTTAATATTTGTCCCCCTTGACTTGCAGTAAGGTAAGCCCATCGTTCAAACATTATTATAGGGTCAGTAGAAGAGTATTATAAAATAAAAATCTTTATCACTTAGATACATTTATGACTAAAAGGTTCTTAATTCATCAGACAGCACCTACGAATTTGCAGGTACCACTTCCATAAAATTCCGAATCTTTTTCCAATTTCGATAGAGAAAAGTTAAATATATTTCAGGTTTTTATTCATGAGTATGTTAAGTATCCCATGATGCCTAACTATCCTAATGTCATCTATGGTATAAAAGATTAACTATAGTTGATACCCAAAAAATATTGGATGATTTGCATCATTTCAAATATCTATTAGACTATTTTCTTAATGTATTAAAATAATATATATTAGCAATTCTTTTCATGTGTATACTACAACTAATGAGAGAATATTCTCTTTTTAAGAATAATAAAAACATACCTAAGAAGTAAAACTTCTGATGAATGGTTTAACTCTTTTGAATATACATAGACATTTGATGCCAAGCAAGGATGCGTTAATTGAAAAATTAGTTTAATACCAATGAAGATTGGATTTTACATTTTAATAATATTTTCGCAATTTTATATTTTAATGCGTTATATATTTTTTTAATGAGTACAATACTTTATCAGTTTTATTATACATATAAAATACAATTATTCTTAAGAAATTTTTTAAGTATTAATTTTTATTTTCAAATATAAAAATTTTTAAATATATTTTATATATAAATTTTAAAGGATCAAAAAATTTCAAATTTCTATCTTGCGTCATTTATTTTATAGCAGAGACCTGCAGAGGTACCATTTGCACGGCCCGGCCTGGTTTTAAATTTTTTAGGCCCGGCCCGAATATTTTTTAAAAAAAATTTTTACGGCCCGGCCCGGATTTAAAAATTTCAGGCCCGGCTCGGAATTTTTTAAAATTATATTCGACCTGGTATATACAAAAATTAACCTATGAGGTATTTTACCATATTTTTCAGCGAGTATTATCGCTTATTATTTAAAAAATACATGTAAAAAGCTAATATTTTGAGAATATTATATTGAATTTATAAAAATTATAAAACTGTTATTTATAAAAATGGATATTTTGAGCATATACTATATTTTATATTGCATTTAGAAAAAAAAACTAATATTCATAAAAATGGTAATAATATTTGTCATATACTATATTTTATATTACATTTAAAAAAAATAAAACTAATATTTAATTTATAAAAATGGAAAATATTTTGAGAATATAATATATTGTATTTAATTTACTATTTAATTTATAAAATAAAAATAAATCGCTATTTAAAAAAATGCATGTATAATAAATAGTATTTTGAAAATATAATCTAATTGCACAATATTAATATAATTTATTTTATAATATAAATTTTTAATAAAAGAAGATAATTGTATTATATAATATAGTAAAAAAAAATAATGAAAAATGTTGGATTATAAACTTTCATGACTCAAGGTAAATATAATAAATGCAATAAATATTTGACAGTTTGCAAAGTAAAAAACCAGCATGATTGACGAAACCCTATACTCAAGAAAGATATTAAAAATTCACAAATTATCATGAAGAAAGAGAAGCATATCTACCTTTTCAGGTTGAAGATTACTTCTTCTTTCTTCAAGAATTCTCCCAGTAGTGGAAAAATTCCGCTCACAGCTTGCACTTAGAAACAGGAATTGCCAATTTTGCTAAAATTGGAAATTCGCTTTGATGAGCCGCCCACCACTCTAACAAATTATCCACCTTAAATGTTTTATCTATTATTTATGTAATTATAATATTCATCATCGGGTATTGACATATTACCAGAATTACCATCGCCCCATTTGTCATAAAACGATTCAGTTTGTTTAACAACAGTCGTAATTTGACTGGTCGATGGTATTTTATTTACTTCCTGAGCCTCTTGTAATTTAATATAATCTTTTATATAGTTTTCCGTCATTTTACGATCTGTCCCTGACTACATACGTAATTGTTTGAATTTGGGACAGAGAAAAAGAGAAATAAAATGATACTTGTGTAAAACAAATTTTTCAATTAAAAAATGCTTTATATTAAGTAAAATCAATTTTATTTCTCCTTTTCGCTTTGAAAGGTATTACAAACTTTAAGAAGTGATATTCCTTTATTTGATTGTTTTGGTAAAATATATATTCTAAAAATTTAGATATGAATTATAAAAAAAATATTAATAATACTTGAATATTGGGGCTTATTTAAGATATTCCTTTATTTGATTGTTTTGGTAAAATATGTTGTAAAAATTTAGATATGAATTATAAAAAAATATATTAATACTTTGAATAAATTTGCAGGAAATTAATAATTAGATCGATCTGTGGGTTGTTAGGTAGTGTTAACCATCACCCAATATTATATTAATCATAACTTTAATATGATATAATATAACTATTAACTCATAATGTAAAAATTTTTATAAAAATTAAGACCCGGCCCGGCCCGGGTTTAACAATCTTAGGCCCGGCCCGGCCCGGATATATTTTAAAAAAAAAATTTTAGGCCCGGCCCGGATATGTTTAAAAAAAAATTTTTTTGGCCCGGCCCGGATATATTTAAAAAATTTAAAATACGGCCAGGCCCTGCCCGGGCCGGGTTAAGGGCCGGGCCTGCAGGCCTCTGTTTTATAGTGATTCATATGCTGGTTATATTCATTTAATATTATTATAATTCACATTTATTTTATGTTTTTTTTATATATGCCGGTTTTATATGTTATAATTCACATTAATTTGAAATTGTGTATTAGAAATAGTTCTTTAGTCCTATTAAATTTAGGAAACTTAAGATATTATTGAATAATAATGATATTATCGGAAAGAAAAATTTAATCATCACCCTAGATTCCTGCGTACGCGCCTGACATGTTAATATACTTAGAAATATACTATTAATAAAGAAAGTAGGACGAAAGTTATAATAATGGTTTACTTGGAACATGTATACGTATAAAACTTCTATATATTTGTATCGTTAGTGAATAATCAAGATTTTCCTTTTCCCAAAATAGATTTGCTATTTATTTTTACAAAATGTTTTATTAGTAAGTGAAAGTAAATTTAAAATACCGTTTTAAAACTTTTATAACTATCTTATATATTTTTTAAGTAAAATTAAAACTAATATTATTTTAAAATTAAATCAGAATTTCATGAATAGTTACTATTATTTCTTTTAAATAAAAAAAAAATATATATATAAATTATGTTTTATAATTATACGATTTAAAATATCTTTCCTAAAATTGGTTTATGATGTGGTTACTCGAAAAAAACTTTGACCGAGAGATATAAAAGTGAACATAAAAAATATCCTTATAGTTAAAGTTATGTTCCTTAAAATTTATAGTTTCTTATTATATTTATTTTGTGAATAGAATAAATTGTAATAAATTAGTATATACAGTGGTAAATAGGTCATTTGTTTTATTTAATTAAGGGTTATAATTTTATTTTATACTTGTCAAGTTAAAAGATGTTTTATTGCAATTGAGCTCACACAAACACTGGTTAAGTAATAAATTATTAATCACAACCTTGGCACAGGATCACATCATACAATCAATATTATATTAATATATGAGGTTTTCTTTTATTAGATTCACTTATTGTTGGCCTTAGGCTCTATCAAATTTTTATAAAGATAATTTTGTGATTTCACTTTTTTACGCAAATGAAAAAATTAGTAACTTTTACTAACTTTTCTTTCAAATTCCTATTTATAGTGATATATTATATACATTTTTAAAAGAGAGGGGTAGGTATGGGTGGGGAGGGAATTTTTTTTATTAGTTTAAAATGATAGAGAACATGAAATTTCCAAAGGGGAGATTTCTCTTTGCTCTTCCATTCATGGCTACGCCTATGGTAATCCTATTTAAAATGACTCTACTGATTATGAGTATTTTTTAAAAATCAACTCATCCATCTATCTATCTCCCCAAAAAAGAAATTAAGAACTAATTGTTAATTAATGAATATAAGTATATATGATTAATTATTTGATTTAAACATGGCCATAATTATTTAAAATTAAAAAATTTGGATAATTTGTTGTAAAACAGGCTAGATTCGATGGAAAGCGGCCTGACGGAATCACCTGATTCCATGGAAATGGGTCCAATTTCTCGTTTGGACTGGGGTTATATGGCAAACGTTTTGCGCTTTTGTGAAAAAAATTTATCTTATAAAATTTAACTAATCGTATTATTGGATTACCTCATCATTAGGCTATAAAATAAAATAAAAACATGGTCTTTCTATCTTTTATACTTCTGCCCTATTAAGGAGTAGTAAAAGTCTTTATTTTTACTATTTAACAACGACCCTGAGTAACATGGTTAGTGCTTCAGAGTAAGATGACAAATATCAAATTTAACCTAAAAAATATTTTTAATTATAATTGTTATGATCTTTATTTTTATAAAAAATATAATATTTAATTTTTTAAATTTTTTTTCTTCCTAATTTATAGTTATTTTAATTTGTTTAGGAAATCAAAAATGAATGATTAATTAAGTTGGTATGAAATGAAAAACATAATATATAATTTTTTAAAAAAATGAATATTTTTTAAAATAATAGTCTTAACAATAAAGATACATATAAAATAGATAATTCCTGGCTCAAATAAGACATGCCTATTCAGGATAATTAGTATACATTATATCAAATCTTCACACTTTTTGGAAGTACAATATTACATATCTCTAAATTTAACCCCCCCCCCAAACAACAAAACAAAATTTTCTTATACCTATCCCCTAATTTCTTTAGCAAAAATAGGAGATCGAGAAACCATTAGAATTAGCTTATAAAAACTATACCTCCTGTCCTCCATCTCTCTTTCTTCATGTCCCTTTCACACTTATTATATTTCAATGATGAAATCGTGTCATGCTACCAGGTCTATCACATTGATTAGTAGACTACTTTTTTTTAAATATATCGTACTCAACTCTGCTACCACAATACCACATTTTTTGAAATTTCAGAATATCCCAAAATTTATCATATTTTATGGTTTTTAAATATTTTATATAAAATAAAACTATTATTTAACGGTATTTATTGTAACCTTTTTTATTCTTGGGGCCTTGGTATTATTTATAGGCTTCTTAAAAGCATTTGTTAATTATTGATAGTTTTATAAGATAAAATCTTGGATTCTAACAGTGGCGTAGACAAGAGGGAAGGGGGGGGGAATTGAGCCCCCCATAACCTCCATTTAAAAAATTTTTCTTATTGCGAATAATTATTATTTAAAAAACGGTTTCCATTTATAAATAAAATAATATATATGATATGAAAATGAAATATATTTTAAAAAATAAATGAGAATAATATATATAAAAATTATATGTAAAAATATTAAATAACAATCATAAAATAAATGCATAGTTAAAAGGGGGTGTTAAAAATCTATAATGAAATTCTCTGCAAAATTTTATGCAAAAATTTTAAAATAATTATTTTCAATATAGAATAAGATGTATTGAGTAATCATAAAAAATGGGAGGTTTGGGGAGCGATTTTTTTCTTTTTTCTACACCGAATTTAATTTACAATTGACTAAACATTGATAAAATTTTCAGAATAATGCCTTCAGTCGTGTATTAATCATAACTAAACATTGAAATATATTTTAAAAAATAAATGAGAATAATATATATAAAAATTACATGTAAAAAAATTAAATAACAATCATAAAATAAATACATAGTTAAAAGGGGGTGTTAAAAATCTATAATGAAATTCTCTGCAAAATTTTATGCAAAAATTTTAAAATAACTATTTTTAATATAGAATAAGATGTGTTGAGTAATCATAAAAAATGGGAGGTTTGGGGAGCGATTTTTTTTCTTTTTTCTACACCGAATTTAATTTACAATTGACTAAACATTGATAAAATTTTCAGAATAATGCTTTCAGTCGTGTATTAATCATAACTAAACGTTGATAAAATTTTCAGAATAATGCTTTCAGTCGCGTATTAATCATAAATTTGGCCAAAATTTTGTTACTAATATTTTATTCATTTAAGTTGACTACTAAGTTAGACAAATAAAGCACAAAATATCGGCAGATTTTTAAAATTGGTTTGGGGGCGTAGCCCCAAAAAAATTTTAACCCCCCCCCCCATGGATTAATTTTGGCTATGTCACTGTATGCTATTGTTTATTCCTTATCAATTTGATTGATTCAAATCGTGAAATTGAAATTCTAGGAAATATTTTGAACTAACAAAAATTCTTCATCATTTTTTATATGATATAAAGCCTAAATATTAGTAATAATCACAATAAGCCTAAGAGATGGTGAATTATTTTTTTTTATTTTATGTGTCTGTAAATTTTTTATTTATTTAGTGTTATAAAAAAATTTACATTTCTGATCTTTACCATAGGAGAAAAAGGGGCTAAATTTAAAGTTTTGTTTGACTATTTTCAAATTTTTCTTGCATATTTTTTTTTAAAAAAGAAGTAAACAACACATGGATCCAAACCGAACTGTTAAACCGCTAAAAATCGGTATTTTATCGAACCTGAACCGAACCTAAACCGCTAAAAAATTTCAGCCGAACCTGAACCAAACCGCTAAAATGCCTCTGAACCGGTTCGAGTGTCATGATTTTATGCTTATAAAATAATATGTATGTTATTATTAAATTTGAATTATATTCGAATAATTTTAAAGATTATCATCAATCACATTGATAAGTGTCGGTCATAATTTTTATAAACTTTAGTATATTTATATTGTCATTTTACAACATTTTTTTAAATATTTTAAGTTTATATATTATAATGCTTAGAGAAAAATTAAATCCAAAATATTATTATAAATGACACATCAAATCTGATATCATATTGGCAGTGCCGGCTACCCAAGAAAGATGTTTCAACAATTAAATTTATACTATCTCCTTATAGATGTAATTTGAGTGAGACGAATTTTGAAAATATAATAATTGTTAGGCTTAATAAAAAAAATTAAGTAAAAAAAAGTAAAATATTGTTCATATTTAAATTAATCATTGATATATATTTATTTTTATATTTATAAATTAAATTTTATTTTATAATGTGCAATTAATAAAAATGCAGGATTTTATTTTTATTAAGAAATAAAAAAAAATTTTCCTTATGCACAATCCTAATGTAGGTTTGAATACAAAAGTGTTCAAACCGGTTTTTAGAGGTTCGAACCGAACCGATATTTTAATTTTTTACGAACCGAACCTGAACCTTGAACCGTTATTTATATCTGAACCTGAACCCGAATTGAATCGATATTCGTTTCGGTTTGGATCCCTGAAACAACACCAACTTTGATACAAAATTAGTAATATCATATTAGGTGAAAATAAAATTCTTTAAAATGATGCAATAAATATTTAGTGGTTCATGAAGATTTAGAAATTTAAAACAAATTCTGAATATAATTTGAATATGATTATTTTATATTTATCATGTTTATATTGGAACTAGTTATTTCTGACACTTTATTGATAAAAATATATAAACGTTTTACCTTAACATTTATTTACTATAAATGATAAATAAAATTCAAACAAAAGTTAAATTTTTGCTGATTACAATACAAATCCTGTATCTTTCTTCTTTATATATAAATGTGGCCAAAATTTATTAAAGGAAAGGGCACTATTAGGTGGATTTTCTATATATTTTATTGAAAAGATGCCCACCTATGTAGGCCTTTGGCCTCGCTGGATAAAAAAAAGGAATTTTGTGTTTTTTTTATTTCTGAAAACTCTTATATAGTAATTCTTTTAAAAAAATTATTAACTTTCACTGGAGATGGTGGGGGGGGGGGGTGTAGGTTTTCTCCACTTTAAATTCAATTATTTATTTCTAAAGGGGACTCCTCACCTTCTTCGTTAGGACTATGTCCTCATCCTCATATATAATTTGCGAATTATGATGCAATTTAATTGAACATAGTATTGTGTTGCTTGTCATACAAGTTTGAGTTGCCTTGTCCTACATTTTGTATTTATTTTATTTTTCACGGCTAACGTGACCATTATCACGTCATTATGATTTATACTATAATATAATATTTTGAATTTTATATTCGAATTTGAAAAAAATAAATAAACTCTCATTGACCCCGAATTCCATTTATTTCCTTTTAAGAGATGCAAGTCATTCATAGTGGGATCTGATCCCACACGAATTAATCGATTTTGAAGATATGCTTATGAGATCAATTATTTTTTATTAAAATCAATGTTTCTTAAATTTTTATCTTGAAATGTAAAATTGATCTCATAAATAGATTTTTGAAATCGATCAATCATGTCAAATCGGATCCCAGCAGATTAAAGATTAGTAAACCCGATATATTTATATTATATAAATACAGTTAAAAATGTGCAAGAATGTTGACCAATCAAATGGCACATTAAATCCCTCATCAAAAGATAACCAAAGAAAAGAAATATATTTCTATTATTATATAATATAAGATATTTAAAAAAAATAAATAATTATAAAGTAGAAATGAGTTGTCTGTTAGAATCTGGAATGATGCCAAATAATTTAAGGTCAGCAAAAAACGATCTGACTTATATTTAAAATAATGTAGACATCTTTTTTTTTTAGATTTATTTTAATCAGAGTTGTTAACGCTCCTTTTTAAAAGTAGCTAGCTCCCGCTCCAAGTAATGGAGCGCCAATCCATAACCGCTCCTTTGATTTTCATTTTTTTTAGAAGGTACACGAAACAAAATCATTTTATAAAAAGGTTTTATTTATAATAAATGATCTATCAAAATATTTATAATCTTTTATTAACTTTTAAAAGTAATAAATTTTCTAAATTAGAATCTCACAAACATCCACGTCTCTCACCTAAGACCTGTTTTGCAATACTAAATAAACGCTCAACAGGAGCGCTAGAGGGAAGCGGGGTATTGTATTTTATAAAGATATTTTTTTAAAAAAAAGGAGGTTGAACAAGTAATGAGAAAATTAAAATAAATATTAAAATATATTTAAAAAAGCATCATACCCAGGCTCAACTATAATTTTTTTTTTTTTTTCTCTTTAGCTTTCACCTTTTTTGGTGGTAAGCTCCTTCAACATCTCTCTCCACTTTATGTTATTCATACAATCTCTTTTATCTATTTTATACTTCTTTATATTGGCTCTAACTTTATGGCCCCATTGAAGTTTTGGCCTTCCTCTTTTACGTTTGCTCATCACTTCCAAACTTTCAACTTTATTTCCTATGTAGTTCATAGGCCTTCTCATTGTGTGCCCATACCACCTAAGTCTGTTTACCATTAACTTAGTCTTAATGGGCACTACCTTTAAACTATTTAGTATTCTTGTACTGCTCACCTTATCCTTTCTTGTTACCCCAGCAATCATCCTCAGCATTCTCATTTCCATAGTTTGTAGACTTCTCTCGTCTGATTCTTTGGTTGGCCATGTTTCCGAACTATATAGAATAGTTGGTTGTACTATGGAACTGTAGATTTTTCCCTTTAATTTGTGTGGGATTCTTTTGTCAAATAGCACTCCAGATAAAGATCTCCACTTTAACCACCCTTGATTAATCTTATTAATAATTATAACCATTTTAAAAAAATTATTCCAAAATAAAAATAAAAATAAAAATAGTTATCATTTTGTATTTAAAAGAAAGGTTTTTTACTTTTAAATGCTTTTTTAGATTGAAGCTGCTCACTTTTGAAAATGAAATACTTTTACTTAAACACAAAAGGCATTTTGCCCTTAAATTTGTTTGATCATTTGGATCAACATCTTTTAGAAGTTTAAAATATTTTTTGTAAGATGGAAATTCGATTTTTTCTTCTATGATCTCTAAATCCATAATATCTAATACTATTTTTTATCTATAAAATGAATATTAATATGACTTACAAAGATTTTCCAAAAAATTTTCTATATAAAAATGAAAAACTTGATGTTTAATATTTAAAATGATTAGATGAAAAACCAATATAAAACTCGGCTCAACATTTATTAATGGATAAATTTAAATAAAATAAAATTTCATTTTTATTGAATTTTAATTAAAAAACATTATTAATATTTAAAAAATAATTTAATGTGGAACGGCGCTCCTCCTCATTTTTAAAAAGGAGGGGCGGGGCGCTTTAGATGTTTTTGAAAAAATGTAACGACTCTGATTTTAATTTATATTGCCATAAAAATAATTTCTCATCATAATTATATTTATAATATATTCATGTTTTGTACTTCTCTTTGTCTAACTATCAATTTAATAATCCACAAACAACAATATCTTAAAATAGATATTATTATATATTATCATCATTTATAAAAAAACTTTTAAAATCTGCTTTGCTGGGTAAAATTCTGGGTAAGATTTTAAAAAATTTACGAAAAATGGCTATTCTTAAATATAACAAAAATGATTCCATGAAAAAATGATCAAAAAATGTTTTTTTTGAATAAAAAAAACAAATGTTTTAAATAGGAACTCTTTAATAAGAAATCATTTATAAATGAAAATCGTATATTACATGTTTTTTTATATTATATTATTTTTAACATATAATTTAAAATAAATAAAATGAAAGTTTAAAATAAAAAAAATTTTTTTTAATAATTAAAAAAAAATATTTCAAAAAAGGGTTCGGAGTTGGGTTCATCTAAATATTGAGGATTCGGGAGGGTTTAAGTTCGGTCATCCCTGATTTTTATTCTATAATGTTCTCTTTCTTAAATTCCAGTAGATCAACGCTCATGTTTAGTTTAAATGTTAGAAGAAAGTTAATAATTTTTTTAAAAGAATTTATTACAAATGATATGAATCATAATCTTACTGCAAACAATAAATAATAGAGCTTGTGTTGTGACAAATATTGCCTAACCCTGCATTCACAGTTAACGCGAATTTGCGGCAAAGTATATAAAAACGAAAGAATTATTATATTTATATCATATTTTGCATACTACGCCTGCGACAACTGTGAACGCAGAGTAAAGCAGTCTCTAGCGAATTGGTTATTTTGTTAATTTTTTATATGGTTAGAGACTTCCTTTGGTTTAACTAAGGAATTTGAATTTACTAATTATACTCTAAAAAATGACAGAAACAATATGTGTTCCCACTCTAGCTTTTGTTTTAGCGTGCTGCCATTTTTTGCTTATTTCGTTAATAGCATTTTTATTTTATAAATGATTTAAAGCAAGAATCTCTACTAATGAAGCACTCAAGAATAATATAAATTCCATCATTGGTGCTTATATAGATTTACTAGCAAATTTAACTTCAAAGATTTCTTTAGCGTATGATTTTCATATGGCGATTAGCAAAATTAATTATGGAATTTAAATTTAATGATTAAGCACTAAATAATGGCAAAAACCGAATGTTTACTAATATTTTTATTTGTTGTTTATTTTTGTTTTTTTCTTCAATAACTTTTTTGTTTTAATAGGATCTACTAAACTGATTAAAGTACTAACCTCTATTAACAAAGCACTAAAGAAATATAAATAGTTGGTGCTTCCAATTGTTCGGCCAACTTCACGCCTAAGTTGAGATATCATAGCTTATAACTTTGGGGTTAACCAAATTAATAACTTAATTTAAATTTAACAATTAAGCAGCACTAAATAATGGCGAAAACCGAATGTTTGATGATACTAAAGATTTTGTTTTGTTAAGCTATTTGTTGTTTATTTTTGTTTTTTTTAATAACTTTTTTATTTTGATTAAGGCTACTAAACTGATAAAAGCGCTACCCTCTACTAATGAAATACTAAATAATGATATAAGTTTTTCGATAGTGCTTCCAATTGTTCCTCCAACTTCTTCACTAAATCGTGAGTCATAATTTTAATTAGGCATATAACTATTTTTTTGGTTAACTAAATTAATATCGGAATTTAGATATACATTACGTTCACCACTAGTTTATGTCAACCAATTGACATATTCAATTATTTGAACAAGAATGTTTAAGAATATTTATTTATAGGGTATACATAAAAAACAACTAACATATAATTTTAATTGTTTATGAAAATTCAGCTTCTTCTATCTGTGAATAATATTTCGAGAAGTGTTCGGGCATTAAATCTGAACTTAATAACACTGGTCTAGAAACGCCATTATAATATAATGTCTTCCCAAGTAATCTGGGTGGCCTAGTGAAAATTGGTGAGTGAGTTGGCATAGCAAAAATTGATAGACGAGTTGGCCTTGTAGCAATTGATGGGTGAGTTGGCATAGTAGGATGAGTTGGCATAGGATGAGTTGGCATAGTAGGATGAGTTAACATAGTAGGTTTAGTTGGCAAAGTAAAAATTGTTGGGTCAGTTGGCAAAGTAAAAATTGTTGGGTCAGTTGGTAAAGTAAAAATTGATGGGAGAGTTGGCAAAGTAAAAATTGTTGGGTCAGTTGGTAAAGTAAAACTTGGTGGGAGAGTTGGTAAAGTAAAAATTGTTGGGTCAGTTGGTAAAGTAAAAATTGTTGGGAGAGTTGGTAAAGTAAAAATTGATGGGAGAGTTGGCAAAGTAAAAATTGTTGGGTCAGTTGGTAAAGTAAAACTTGGTGGGAGAGTTGGTAAAGTAAAATCCGTTGGGTCAGTTGGTAAAGTAAAACTTGGTGGGAGAGTTGGTAAAGTAAAGATTGTTGGATCAGTTGGTAAAGTAAAACTTGGTGGGAGAGTTGGCAAAGTAAAAATTGTTGGGTCAGTTGGTAAAGTAAAACTTGGTGGGAGAGTTGGTAAAGTAAAAATTGATGGGAGAGTTGGCAAAGTAAAAATTGTTGGGTCAGTTGGTAAAGTAAAACTTGGTGGGAGAGTTGGTAAAGTAAAAATTGTTGGGTCAGTTGGTAAAGTAAAAATTGTTGGGTCAGTTGGTAAAGTAAAACTTGGTGGGAGAGTTGGCAAAGTAAAAATTGTTGGGTCAGTTAGTGAAGTAATAATTGGTGGGAGAGTTGGTAAAGTTGAAATTGACGGGAGAGTTGGTAAAGTAGGATTTGACGGGAGAGTTGGTAAAGTTGGAATTGGCGAGAGAGTTGGTAAAGTAAGAATTGGCGGGAGAGTTGGTAAAGTAGGAATTGGCGGGATAGTTGGTAAAGTTGGAATTGGCGAGAGAGTTGGTAAAGTAGGAATTGGCGGGAGAGTTGGCAAAGTAATCAATGTCGGTATTGTAGGTGTCGTAATAAGGGGTAGCGTAATAGGGGGTAGCATAAAAGGAGGTAGGCTGGCAGCATGACTGGCTGATTGCCAAATTGAGGAATTGGATACAACGCTCCACGAAAACGTTTCTGTCACCCCGAGAGTAAATAGTGTTAGCCATGCCAAAAAATATATCCCTCTTTATAATTTTTGAAGCCACCAATCTTGGACCAAGGTGAGCCATAACATCCCCTTTTCCCCCCATAACAACTCTTTATAATGTTCAGAAGAACCATTTTACGTATGATTTTAGGCTTTCGGCGGTGGGAAGAGAATTTTTCATAATACCTTTTGCACTTGCCTAACTTCATGTCCCAATAAGAACAATCCTTTTTGTCTCCGGTAGTAGAGGTAATGGGGGAAGTCGTGGTATCCGGTGAACCTTAGTTTAAAATTAAATGAATTGAATTATATATAATAGATCATAAATTAGAGATCTGCAAAAGTAGGCCAGGCCAATACCCTGCCCGAATCCGGCTTCGGGCCGGGTCGGGCTTAATATTTTTAAAAAATTTAGGCCAGGTCGGGTCGGGCCTTTGAAATTTTTTTAAATATTTCTAAATTTATCAATTTTACATTAAATTTTTTATGTAACATAAAAATATTTGATTTTATTTATAGAAACTAGATGCCATATAACATATGTCTTGAGTAATTATAAAAATTAATTTCTATATTTAAATAAATTCGGGCCGGACCGGGCCGTAAAATTTTTTAAAAAAAATTTCGGGACGGCTGGGTTTGAAAAATTAGGCCCGATGCAGATCACTATCATAAATACCTAACAATGTAAAATTCATTACCAGATATCGAAAGTGTTGTTGAATCGCTACTGCTATACTTGCGGCTTTTCTTAAGCCCTCTGTTTTTTTTACCTTTATAGTTCTTTTTATTTTTTCCTTTTTCGTAATTGGATTTGCGGATTTTCTTTAGGAAGCTTCCGCCTTTGATATTCTTTTTGTATATCCATTTCTTGATATCATCTAAATCATCATCATCACTGTCGTCAACATCTCCTGCTGTTGTTATTATAGTAGTTTTAGTGGTTTCTGTCGAATTTCCTCTTTTGATTTTATAGCCGATTTTGTTTTTATTACCGCCTATGTTTAAATGACCACCTTTATTATAGCTATTTCTTCTAGTGTCACCTTTGCTATAACTACCTTTTTTGGATTCTCTATAGTAAAAGTATGCATCCTAAATGGAAAAAAATTGATAAAAATTAATTTATATTTCGGTCAGAAATTTTTATATATTTTTAAATATCTTTATAAAATTGTCAGATTTGTACTATTGCAAAAAATATTAATTTACAATTTTTAAACGGATATGCACTGATCATATAAATGACAATTAACAATAAAATGATATATTGATAATAAATTCTATACGGTGATTGATGCTTTTGAAGTGGTAGTAAAGTAGGAGGTAACAGTTGAGGGCGAATTAGAAGTCGAGGATTCATCAGTGGTTGTTGTGTCCTTATAACCTCCGCTGCTTTTCACCTTCAAAACTTTAAAATTGCATCTCAATATTCCAGCTAAGCAATCAGAAACTGGAATATGTGTGCGTAAAACAAGAAATTTAAGTGATATTTGTATTTTTATTTCAAAAATTTTAATAGTAATAAATATTAAATAATTTTTTTTAAATATATTTGTAAAAAGTTGTATTACTTATTCCTTTAACGCCAGAAACTTTTCCACCACTCCCATGATTCTTGAACACATATGAAGGTGTTTGTTGAAAATATCGGGGCTGAGGTTGATAAGGCCGTGGTTGATAATCTTAGATTCATATATGTGTTAAAATATATAATTATAATAATCCATATTTTATAAAATTATAATATATAAATATTTTCTATAATTTCACCGTATCCTCTTCTGCCATAATAATAGTTGAAATTTTTTGAATAGATAGCTGATAAATATACCTAGTTTTTTTATTTTTTTTAAAATAAATTAATATAATTTAATTGAATATAGACTACAATTTATAATAACGTAAAAGTTATTGTACTGTAAAGATTAATAGGTAGCTCAATAGCATTGTTTGTAACTCTTCTTTTTTCAGAAACCCTTATAAATAAAAGTTTATATAAAAGCTTGATTTCATTTGACCATTTAAATTTTTTCAGCTTAGTTTTTGTTTAATTTTATAATATATTAATATATCGTATTTAGAAATCTTAATTATATTTAAAAAGCTTTATATATAAAAGATAAACAACTGTTATTATTCTCTCGAATTTTTTCGAAATTTGATCGTAGAAAGCGCTAAAATATTTCTATTTTAAAAGTGGATTTTAAGCATGCCAATGGACTTAATAATGATAAAAAATCGACGAAAATTATAATATAAGTTTACTTGTGAATATTTTAAAGATTAATCAAATATTCCAAGTCTTTTTAATTCTTATTCATAATGCTTAATTTTTGTTATCTTTTCACACATATTTTTTTAATTTTATTTAAAAAATATCTAATAACATTTTTTACGATAAAACAAAATCCTCACAAGAATATATAGATCTTTTCTTTAAAATATTTATAATCGCGATAAAAGATATAATTATAATTTTTTTCATAATTAAATTCGATTACCAAAAAATTTTAATTTGTCAACAAAAGAATTTTCATGGTACAAAATTAAATTAATTATCATCTTTTACAATAATTTTCATAAAACAATAATTTCCATGATGTCATTCTTTTCTTTGATAATATAAACAAAATTCAAAAGAATACTCTCCACTAAAATAAAAGTAAAAAAAATACAACGCAGGCTCGTACTCAATGGGCAAGAAAAAAATAGGATGCCAGATGTATATTTTTCAGAAACATTATTGTTACATGATTATCATTCCCACCCCTTATTACATATTATTTCAATTTACATTTATTTATCACATTCATAGCAGAAATAAATATGCTACTAATTTATTCTGTGAGTTAATATAGATTTCAAATGTTTCTTGGCATTATATTTACAATTTTAAAATTGCTAGCAAAATCATATAAAACTTTTTCATTGCAAAACTAAATAAAACATTTTCAAAAAAATGACATCGATTTGATTGAGACTATGAGAATAACTGAAAGCATATATTGGAACTTAAGGAAATTAGGGTAAATGCAAATGACGAATTTCATAAATAAATTTAATATTTCTTTACCTAGATTTGCAGCAAAGCAAGCCCATTTCCCCAATATTAACCTAGGATCGATTAGTCATATAATTCTACAAAATAAATATCTTTATCCCTCTCTTAGATATCTTTATAAATCAAATGAATGAAAGGGTCTTGATTAATCAGGCAGCACTTACAAATCTGTAAATACAAATATTATTACTGCAATCCTTCTGAATCTATTTCAAATATAGATGGGAAAAAAATTAAATATTTGGCAGATTTATTTTGTGAGTAGGTTAAAGTACCCAACCTATGATGTATCTATCCTGAATAAACGATGGTAAAACAAGTTAAATGTGGCTAATATTTTTCGCGTATAATTTTCTATATTTTTAGTCTTTTTCTTTTTTGTTACTTTTTTTTATAATAATTTATAATTGATTAATTTATAATATATTTTTAATAAAGGAATTAGAATATATATTAAGGTTTAATTTTCTTTCTATTTTATTTCTAGGCACTAATATTCAAATTAACACAATGGTACTGGAGTGTGGATGTGTTCCGGGGCAACTTCAACATTTCAGTCTAATTCCAGGCATTGGTTACAGGGGAACTAGAAGAGTTGTCAAACTGCATTCTAAGGCAAAAATTCAAAAAAAATAAAGAAGTAAGAAAAATAGTTTGTAATAAAAACATTTCGAGAATTGTAATTAAAATTTAAAGTATTGGAAAAAACAAAAATAGAAAATTAATTTATCGTTTAAAATTAAATTTGGATAAGAAAAAGATTTAGAGTTATTTTTGTAGGTTGAAAAGGAAAAATTATTCTACAGTAGTTCATTTAAATTTCGAACTATTTTTTATAAATATTGATAAGATTATGATACAAAATTGTGTAGGAATATAATGATCTTAAATGAAAAACAAAGAATTATAAAGGTAGCATTCATAGTAGATAAGATATAAAAAAGTTTGTGTTATAATTATTTTCAGGTGATAATTTATGAAATTAACAGAAGTTAGTGGTGAACTTAGAAACCAAATGAATATAATAGAAATTATAAGATATTATAGATTTTAAATTATTATAAGTTATTAAATAATTGATCACTAGAGATAACTAAGACAAAAAAAAGGAACATAAATTGTGGAGATTAAATAAATTTATTTGTAAAAATATTTTATAATTGAAAATATGCGAAAATTAAAATTAAACATTTGTTTAAAAGATATGATAATTTAAAAAATTCGGTGAATAAGATTAGAGACTAAGACAAATACACCTTTATTGTTTGATGTTGCAATTAAATTCTTATTAAAAATTAACGTTTAACTTTTATTTTAAGGGCTGAGAGAGATAAAACAGCCTTAAAAATCTGATATGTGAATAAGATACGCATAAGTTAATATTTAGTAAAATATTAGGTTGTTGATTAACCAAAAATCTTCATAAAGAGAAATGGCTTTCATCATTAGAAAATTTATGCCGCAATCGAGCTCAATTAGAGATCGGATTTTTATTTTGAATCATTAACAGGGGTCAATTAGGCAACATTATTCTAATAATAGTAAAAAGAAAAACAAGAGGAAAATAGGGAAATACTAAAGAAGAAATGATAAATTCTATTTTAAATTGTTTTAAATGGAGTTGATATAAGAAAATATCGTGCAGAATGAAGAAATAATTTTTTTTTGAATAATGATGATATGGATACGAAATACTTCAGAAGAGAAAAGGGATTTTTTTTTATATTTAATTAAAATAGACTAGTTACAAGAGTGTAAAATGAAAAAAAAGTAGGAGAATTTAGGAAGTTTTAAAAAAGAAGAATTGAGTGTAAAATAGTGATATATAAGTCCTTTAGAAATATAATTAATAGGTTATTTCAACAAGATGTGCTAGAGTTAAATCATAAATTTATGTTTTAAAATTGATGATAAACATAATCGATTTGTTGAGGAACAAGTGACAATTGTGAGAATCATAATTTTAAGTGTTGATGATAGACATAATTGAGTTGTTTTTTAACAAGTCTACAAGAATTATGAGAATCATTTTGGATTTGATAGACATAATTGATTTGTTTTTTTAACAGGTCTGAGAGAGTTATGAGAATCATAAATTTGGTATGTTGAAAATTGATGATAGACATAATTGATTTGTTTTTTAACAAGTCTGCGAGAGTTATGAGAATCATAATTGTGGATATGATAGACATAATTGATTTGTTTTTTAACAAGTCTGAGATAATTATGAGAATCATAATTGATGGGTGTTGAAAATTGATGATAAACGTGATTGAGTTGTTTTTAACAACGGGTGCAAGACTTATGAGAAGATAAAAGTCAATTGGTTTTCAACAAAGAGAGTAAACGAAAAAGAAGAATAAAAAAAGATATTTATTCAAGTTGTTTTTGAACAATGGGCGTGAACCGAATAAAGGAGAAGAAAAGAAATAGATATTTTATTTTTCTTTAAAGAACAGGCATGTACAAGGATTTATAAACTAAATAAATGCGTATTATCACAAGAAAACAAAATTTTTTGGGTAAAAATTTAGAACTAAGATTTTTTTAGATTCAAGATATTCAAGAGAATTTTAGATTTAAATTTAGCTGTAGACATGGTTGACAATGGATATGGATTGATAGCTAAAGGACACAACTACCTGCATATGGCTCAATGTAGATATGGGTCTGGTCTTCATTGGGGGTAAAGGGGTGGTAGAATTTGACATAATGGTATAATTCATTTAGCTATTTTGACTATGTATTATAATTTTAAGATTTAATGAGTAAATATTTCGAAGTTAAGATATAGGAAGAATTAGATTAGAGGCCATAACCTTATGCATTAAGACGGTGGACATATATATATTTTATTGGTATTTTGAACTGTGTATTTTAAATCGGAGAATAAATGTAAGAAAGGTAAAATATTCAGAAGTTATAAAGGGTTAAATAGATTATTTTAGGTAATTGTATACTGAAACTTGTCAAAGATACGAAAGTCGACGATCATAGAGACAAGAATTCGTGGAACAATAGTTAATCGCTGGCAAATTATCGTCAATCATTTACCGAGATAAAGCGCTAATTATTAGTTACAAGAGTTAGAAACAAGCAAAGTCTAGAATAAGTTATCAAGAGAATTTAAACCGGGCATTAGAAGAGTCAAAGATTGTAAAGAAAGAATAGTATCAATCAATAAATGGAGACTAGCCATCGTGAATAGTTGAAAACATGAGTTAATTAGGTTCGGCAATCGCGTACAGATATAAAGAGATAATCGTTTATCAGAGGTTGACAAGCAACAGAAGATAGAATTCAAGAATTTCAAGCTGTAATCGGATACGAACGATCGTTAGAAACTAAGAATACTAGACAAGGAACAGCCGTCGTTAGAAATTAGAAGACATTAAAGATTAAGAAGAATAGATTTGGTGGATATACAAGATCGTAAAGTCGAAATTGAAAAAATGTTACTTAAGTGGAAGGGTGTTGTAATATTCAGTTACAAAAAGATCTATTATTCAAATTGTGATAATAATCAAACAAAAATAATGTTTTATTAAAATTATTACTTTATTATTTAAATCTTAGACTATGCAAATGAGATGAAAACGCGTGATAATTGTAGATTTTTCATACTTTAAAAGAGTTTAACAATTGGAATTATTTACTTTTTATTTTTCGCATATAATTTTCTTAATTTTTAATCTTTTTCCTTTACGTTATAATTGATTAATTTATAATTAATAGAGTTTAATAAAGGAATTAAAAATTATATTATGGTTTAATTTTCTTTCTATTTTATTTTTAGGCCCTAAATTTTTCAAATATTACTAATGGTCTAAAAAAATTGGAATAAGTTCAAGCAAATATAATCAATGTTATGTCAAACATAATATTTAGGTAAAAATTTTTGAGAATTATTTTCTTATGATATAAACAAGTTACTAAGATTAAATTACTATATGTATATTCAATAATAAAGAAATATAAATTAATTATTATATTTCATTTGTATAAAATTTTTAGATATTATAAAAATTTATAATTCTTTAATATATATTCCGCAAGTTGGAGTTTATTGTCTTAAAATACTATTTAAATTAAAACAATTTAAGAAAGTTAATTTAGTATTACCAAGGGGGAAGGGAGGGTACGCGTTAAAACACTGTGCCCTGACTATTTAAAAAAAATACTTCCGTTAATTCAACGTTAAATGAACCGATACTCATTAGATCACATTATAATATCTGAATGTTTTGAATAGAAATAAAAAAATTTTAATAAGTCTAGCCGTTTAACAACACTACTCCAATTTCATTTTTCATTTGAAAGTATTAAAACAATTATATATATCTTAAATATATCTATTTTCCTTCTAATTACTTGCCCATTTATTTTATTAATCAAATTTAACTTATGGAATAAGGAAAACTGGCATAGGATTATTAAAAGCCCGATTCGAGTCAATTTTTAAAAATGATTTTAGCCAAACAAGCCTCGAGATTTTGGCAAATAGAGGTCCAAACCTCTTTGCCATCTATGATAAAATTCTAAGCTTACACATTATTATTTTGGATAATAAATCTACACGAATGGGACTTTTTAACAAACCTCTAAAAGTATAATAAATAAAAATGATGAGTATATTAATTAAATATAATCTTTTATATTATTCAAAGTAGATGATTTTAAATTACTTAACAATGTCAATATATCATTTCAGGTGCATTATTATAACTTAATGAGGATAATTCTCCCTATAATATCCTGGTTAATGGTAATATTAAATGTCAGAACAAGAATAGTTCTGTTAATTTATATAACATTAAACAACTCATCCACATGGAAGCAGTAGATAATAATATACGTGAACAGGGTTGCCATGTTCACATTGATTAAGACGATGATAATTATTTTAAAAAGTCGAAATCTATAACACTCAACTTAACTACCACTATTCTATCACATTTTTGAAATTTGAAAAAATATATATTTCTCTCACATAATCTCCCACATTCTAAATTTTTCAAAAAACATGTTTTTGAAAATTGGAATAGAAAAATTATCATGTACTTTACGTACAAAAAATTAATTAAATCAACAATTTCAATTTCTTCTTACTATTTGATCCCCTGTTCTAAAATTTATTATGTTTCATCTGAAGATCAATAAAAGGACTGTAATTTATAATTAGCGGGCATATCATATTAGCTAAATTGTAAAAATTTTAAAATGATAAAACTATCATAACACCTATTTATATAAGATTTTCATAAATATTTGAAAAATAAATCCTCCATTATAGTACATTTTTAGACTAGGGATTAGTTTCCTAAAAAGAGTTTGTGAGATGTTTACGAAAATCTACCACCATCTAATAATTTTTACCTGGTAACCTTGCACATGAACATGGATATATAAGTTTTTAATGCATTATTATTTTAGTAAATATATATTTCTCTCAATATGAATATGAATATTTATATATAATATAATTAATAAAAGAAAATATATTGTGATAATTAAAACAAAAATGGCTGTGTCAATGATCGTCTTAATATTTATTCTTAATTCTGATTAGCCTTGTTATTCGAACGATTATTAGAAATTTATAAATGGGTTAATAATAAATATTATATAAGTAAAAAAAAAATATTAATGATACTTTAAAAATCTTCTTGCAAATAATATTCGCCGAATTATTGTATTTTGTGTTGTAATTGTTGAAAAAAGAAGAAATAAATTTAATATAATACATAAAATGTCAGTTATTTTCTGACAGGGGAATTAAGTTTTCCTTGGGGGAAGAAGAGGAGATGATGATCACGGGGTGTATTTCATTGTTCGGAAAAACCCCTAGTGGGAAATGGGAAAATATTGAATAAGATGTCAGCTGTGAACCTTTGGGAGATGAAGAAATGGATAATAATTATATTAAATTTTGGTATATTTTTTACATATTTTATGTTAGATTGTTGTGGTTTTATTGGAAATAAAGATAATTATGTTATATATGGATCGTCGTTAATGGTCAATGGTATTTATTTAATATTATTAGAAAGAATTATTTTGGGTTGTTAAGTTATATAATTGAGAGTAAAGGGCATTTTTATTATATTTAAGGTAACTTTTTTTTATTGTTGCCAGCTGACCAAGATCGAAAGAGTGGGTTGATTCGGTTTTAAAGTAAAACAAAATTTTTGTTGTATACATATTACATAAGAGAAATTTTGACAATGCAATGTATTACAAACTATACAGATACATGAGTTTAAGGATTTCTATACTTTTATATTTAACTTAAAAGGTGTAAGATAGAAAGTATGTAATGAGTATTAGGCAGAAATATGGAAATAAGATCAGGAATTTAAGACAGTAATATTTGGTATATTATCTTATTATGCCTTAAAACTCATTGAATGGTGTTATAGGTATTCCGTCATAGGAAGCTGAAAGACCTCATGAACAGCAGGACAGAAAGGATTGTTAAATATTTAAATATGTGAAATTTATGAAAATATATATGGATATAGACTTTTGTAATAAAGTGTGTATTATTTAATTATGCATTTTGGGTTTGTAAAGGGATGAATATGTATGGGATAATTTATTATTAATTAATGTTAATATATTGCATAGGTAACATATGATATATTTAACTATGAATTATTATTTATAATGTTAATATATTGTATAGGTAACATATGATATATTTAATTATGAATGAGAATTTGAAGGAATTGAAGTATGATGAAGTCAGAATAATATCTATAATGTTAGATGTGGATAGTTATTTTGATTTAGTGTCTGCATTTAGTGTATATATAAATTGGATAGGAATTTATATGATACATTAGATGGTGTATAATATTTTTTTTTTTCAAATTATGAAATCTTTATATTTAATATATATATATTTTTTTTAAATTATAAATTTTTATAAGAAGTTTTATTTGCAATTATTATATTATTTGTGTGGTATGCAATGATGTGAAGGGAAAATATTTTTACAGATAAGGTCAGCCCGTGTTGAGGGGTATGCCTTGAGGTGAAAATATTGTTTAGTTTGCATACTGGGAAAGTTTTTTTTTTGTAAATTTATGCTGCATAATACATTTTTTTTTATCTTTTTAATAATTTTATAACACATCACATTTTACTATTTAATTATGAACATATTTTTAAAGAAAAGAC
This sequence comes from Gordionus sp. m RMFG-2023, assembly GCF_954871325.1. NCBI lineage: Eukaryota > Metazoa > Nematomorpha > Gordioida > Chordodea > Parachordodidae > Gordionus > Gordionus sp. m RMFG-2023. The sequence goes on along the minus strand of NC_088776.1, from coordinate 51,761,915 downwards.
TCAAATTATTTTATATTGTGAAGGTATATTAAAAATTCTTTACATATATACCATATAGCTCATTATATTATCAATTTTTGTTACTTTGCATTCTACATTTTTGTGAATTTGTGCTAATTGTGATGACAGAGTTAGGTAGAAATGGTATATTTTTCTTAGGATACTGAGTAATTCCTAGATGGAAAATATTGTATTTTCTACATATTATATATTTGTTCCTTCATATATAATATTAAATGTATTTATATACGTATGTATTGTAATTTTATTTATAATCTTTGTTCGGCCAAGTTTCGCAATTATTTTTAATACCTAAAGATGGATTTTTATATTCATTTTAGGAAATATTTATAAAGATGTAGCTTTGTTTTTTTTCACATGATAGAAGGAAAATTACATGTGTTGAAATTGCATTTCACACTTAGACAATGTTTTCACATTACATTATTATATGTAAGATCATTATTTCCTAATTACCATGAATCATACCCTAATAATGTATATTATAGCTAGTAGTTCCCAAATGTCTTAAAATGAATAAATTATTATGTTTTGCGGATATTACATTGTCCATATTAATGTTCCGTAGATTATAAATGCAGATACCCCAATGTACATGTCATTATTGATAATGTCTGTTTTGGCGATTTTATATTGAAATGTACTGGAGTTATTATATTATAAATCATTATAAGGGAAGTTGATTCGACAGATTCCCTGAACGTCTTCAAGGCGTCTTGATACAATTCAAAAAGGTGATTCGATACAATTCAAAGGGGTGATTCGATACAATTCAAAGAGGTGATTCGATACAACACCACCACAGAGAGAGGGACGCTGGGCTTGTGAAGGGTGGGCGTGTTGTAATTGTTGAAAAAAGAAGAAATAAATTTAATATAATACATAAAATGTCAGTTATTTTCTGACAGGGGAATTAAGTTTTCCTTGGGGGAAGAAGAGGAGATGATGATCACGGGGTGTATTTCATTGTTCGGAAAAACCCCTAGTGGGAAATGGGAAAATATTGAATAAGATGTCAGCTGTGAACCTTTGGGAGATGAAGAAATGGATAATAATTATATTAAATTTTGGTATATTTTTTTACATATTTTATGTTAGATTGTTGTGGTTTTATTGGAAATAAAGATAATTATGTTATATATGGATCGTCGTTAATGGTCAATGGTATTTATTTAATATTATTAGAAAGAATTATTTTGGGTTGTTAAGTTATATAATTGAGAGTAAAGGGCATTTTTATTATATTTAAGGTAACTTTTTTTTATTTTGGATATTTAATATTTATATTATAAATACGTTTGTTCAAATAGTACTTGTATTTATATTCAAATACTTTTTTTGAAGTGTATTTATATTGATTTGGGTCAATTTTTAAAAATGGTCCGATTAAGATTTTAACCAAAATAATATTATAAGCCTGGAATATTGCTAGTAGGTGGCTTAAAGGTTTGGACTTTTATTTGCCAAATCTCGAGGCTTGCACAATATTTGGGTTAAAATCTTAGTCAGGCCGTTTATAAAAATTGACCCAAATAGAGCAGTATATTGTATTTATAATCGAATACACATTTTTGAAAATTTGTCCAACCTTGTATACTTTCAATTTTTGTATGTTAACATTGACCCACTAACAGAATTCCTGTAAAAATATCTTATAAACACAATAGCTAAATATAAAAACTCATCTACAAATTACTATAACTTCTTGTTTTCCCTTTTAATATTTTAAAAATATAAACGGTTTTTAAATGGAAGATGTTAATTTTTTTTACTAACTCGGGTCACAAATTTAATATTAGTTATTTATATTTATATTCCAAAATCGTGAATAAATAGAATATACATTTTATTTTTTAATATTTAAAATACAATTACTTTCTAAAATATTTAGTTAAATATAAAGCCATTTCCAGACCGAACGTTTTTTCAATGCGGGATTTGGGTAATGTTACCAGCTTTCCAAAAAAAAAACTAATCGAATTATTTTTTTTATATAATATGATATTTTTTTTAAAAAAAAAATCGGATACCTATTTTCTTAATCGTAAATAGAAAACAAACTGGTTTGATTTTAATAACGATTGGCCTCTTGATCTTGAACACCGGAGTTATTTTTAAATATTATATAATAAAATTAATTAAACAAGTTAGTATCCTTTGTTTGGAAATTAAAAAAATTGCTGGTAACATTACCTAAAAACCGCTTTGAACTGTCTGAAAATTGCCTAAAATACAATTATTAGCGATCAACATTAAACTTAGAAATTAAATCGTTATTTGTACTAATAAACATTTTATAGATAAAATATGAATAAAGTTTATTTTTAAGTAATAATGTAATATAATTTTAAAAATATTAATAAAGCAAAAATTATTTTAAAAAATAATAATACGCAAACTTGCGGATTAAATATTATAGAAATATATATTTTATTAAAAGATTTACACTCTTTATTATATAAAAACAGTGGCGTATCCAGGATTTTCTTATGGAGGGGGGGGGGGGGGATTTTTGGGGGAGCTTTGCCCCTAAACCCCTTTACCTGGCCTTCGGCCAGTTTTTCCCGGCCTTCGGCCGTGTCTTATGTTTTAGCTATTCTATTAAATTATTCATAATTTAATAATAATTATAAATCTATTTTTAACTATTATTTACTAATTCGTGCTTATGGATATTACAATCCTATTTTTATTATTTTAAGTTAAGTATATTATATTTAATAAAGTTTTTTTTAAATGTAAAGTTGAAATAAAGTTTAATGTCATTTTTTTTTATAAAATTTGCTTTAAAAACTAGCCTAGCTTAAATTCTCATACAATATAAGTAGAATATAATTTTTTTTATTGAAAATACTAATAGTAGTGTGTATAAAATATTGACTAGAAAATAAAAAAACAAGTTTTTTTTAACTTCTTATCAAATACAATATTATACAAAAAATTTTATTAAATACTATAATTATAATGAGATTTTTAATTTTCGTGGGAATGTTGCCAATTCATCAAGAATTTCGTTTGTCGTTGGAACCAAATCTCTGTGGATATTTAACAGAGCTAACCCATTTAGCCGAGATTCGGAAGTAGTACTTCGTAAATATGTTTTCAACCTTCTCAAGTTGGAAAAAGTCCTTTCATTCGTGCATGTTGTAATAGGAAAACATGCAAGAATATATAACAACTTCAAAATATTAGGAAATTGAGCCAAAGTTTCTTTACAGAGTTTGAGCGCATCAATAGCATGCTCAGGTAAAATAGCTAAACGTAGTAAATATTTATACCACAATTCGAATTCACTGATTAAATTTATTTCAGTATCAATATCATAGGAATAAAATTTTGCTAAATATTTAATTTTACCAATAGTGGCACTAGAAAACGAAGAAGGATCTTTGGGTAATAAAACTTGAAGATTGCTAAAGACTTTTTTTATCTAAAAACCGTACTTTTATTTACGATAAAAAAGTATCTAAAAACTAGGTTGACGAGGCTTAATAAGTGTTATATCATAAAATTTAGCTTCGATCAACGTTTAGATAAATATTATGAAAATATTCATCTACATTCATTCTTATTGTATCTACCTGTTCATATATATTTTCCGCCAAATCAATAACCTGAACCAAATCTATATTGGTTTTTGTAAATTTCTACAAATTAGTGCGCTATAGAAAAATAATTTATTGATGTAACTAGCAGCAATGATAAACTATGATTGATCAATTGAGTTCAATAATGATATCGCTTCTGATGACACATTACTTTTTTTCATGCTCAGCCTTATTTAACTTTTGTATGTAAGTAAAAATGAAAAATATTTAAAAAATTATAGATATTTATTAATAATTAAAATATTATTAAAAATACTTATTAATTCTAAAACTCACTAATAATTTTGAAATTAATAAAAGAATTATATATATAATAATAAAATAAATTACCGTTTGATTTCAATCTCTTTGACTAAAATTTTTCCCATTTTATTAATATTTTTGAATAATGTTAATGTACTCACAAGGAAAGGAAATTTTAATAAAATTTATTTATAAAAAATAAGTTTTATGTTGGAAAATTGATATTCAAATATTTGTAAAATTTTGATTGGGGGAGGGGGGGGGGGGGTTGAAATTTTTATTAGCTTAAAACGATATTTATGAAAACAGTCAAATTTGCGATGGGGGGGATTTCCCCAGCATTGGTTACGCGCCTTTATAAAAACAAATAATATTTCTTCTATATAATATCGACATTTTAAATCTTAAATATTTTTCATATTTACCAGACTAAAAAAGAAACTCTAATTGGTAACTCTTCAATAGAGGGAAAGACTGAACTAGACTTAATAAATATTGTAGATCCTTTTTTTTATTCATTTGAAAGTGCATAAAGATTAGTTATATGTGGGTGGCCTAGCATTAATGACACTGGATTATCTTACAATTTTAAAATAATAATTTCTGTAATATCATTTTATTTAGTACAGTATCGGAAAATAATTATACAGGTACACTTTAATATTACATATTATTATTTCCCTTACAAATATACATAATTCATTTTATATAAGGTTAATACGATTTTATAATAAATACCATTGATGTTTTATTTATTAGAGGTAGATTCCATCCGTATAATAAGGCTTTTCGATTTATTTTAAACATATTACATTATATTATTTATCTTTTATAATTAAATAAGGTTAAACAAAAAAATCTAAATCCTTCGATAGCAATTCTATCGGGGGTTGGTATTGAAGCAAGCATAGTGAGAATTCTAAATAATTATTCCTTAAATTTTACCCCCTCCCCCATAGAGAATTCTTTAGTTTTAGCACCTGTTACAACCCATGTATGTTCATATAAATTAATGATTTTTTTAAAGTATAAAAAACAAAAATACCCATTAACTTCGAACCCAAATAAATGAATCTAATATAAGAACATGGCAATTTAAAACCTTTATAAAGCGAATTATTTTTTTTAATATAAATTTTATTTTAAAGTAAGTAAATTTAAAATTCGTTTCAAAACTTATTATAAAAATATTTCTTTAAATAAAATTTAAACTAAATATCATTTTAAAATTAAATCATAATGAATAATCATATTATTATTATTATTATTTTTATATAAAATAATATTTATGACTAATATACAAAAGAACAACTATATTTTATAATTATGGGATAAATTAAAAATGATCATAGTGTTTCAAGTATTTCAACCGAGTGATATAAAAGTGGACATCAAAATTGTTTATAGTTGAAAGGTTATTTTTCTTAAAAATACTTTTTATATGGAGTATACTTTTTGTGAAAAATAAATTTTTAAAAGTTGGTACCATAGAGTTGTAAATGGGTCAATAAATTCTTAAAGGGGTTTAATTTTATTTTATACCTGAGATGTTAGATATTATATTATGTCGATTGAGTTCATACAATTTATAAATCGCAACCTTGCACATTCCCATACAATCAATATTAGTGGTTTTCTTCCACCTGGCTATGCCTATGACAATCCTAATAAAAATGAGTCTTTTGATTATAAGTTTTTAAAAAAAAAATCAATTCAACCTAATCCATCCATCTTGAATAATCCCCTAAAAAAATAAATTAAGAACTAATTGTTAATGAATGAATAAGTATATGTGATTAAATATTTGATCTAAATACGGCTAAGATAAATTTAACACATAGAATATTAAATTATGTATGCTTGAGGAAGTTGCAAAACAAATTAGGGGAGACCCGGGTTATGTGGCAGGCGTGATAAAATTAAACTGAAATAAAATATCGGTTTCTACCTTTTATAATGTAACGCTATTTAGGTATAGGTATAACCCTTGCTTTTTATTATTTATTAACGACCCTGGGTAACAGGGTTAGTGCATCATTGTAAAATGGCAAATATCAAATTTAACCCACAAAACACAAAATTATCCATTTTGATTGTTATAATTAATACATAATTAAATCATATTAAGAAAATTTTTTAAAATAGTTAGTCTCACAATAAGATGTACATATAAAATAGATAAATCCTGTCGCAAATAAGACATACCCATATTCAAGAGAAACCATTTATTTCTAAGCAATTTTTAATATTCTATCTCTATAAACTTTACCTGTTCCCAGCCAAAAAACCTTCTTTTTCTTTATCTAATCTCTAAATATTATTTAGTAAAATTGAAAATCGATACCATCAGAAATAGCTTATAAAATTCATATCTGCTACCCTCCTTCCATTCTTATTTCCTCATTTCCTTTGACTCTTATTATGTTTCAATGACGATATTGCGTCCAACCCAGGGTTGCCAGGTCTATCATACTGACTAGTAGATTACTATAATTTTTTTTTTAATTCTGGATATACCCTACTCAACTCAGCTACTACAATTCTACCATATTTTGTGAAATTTCCAAAATATACCCCAAAATCTATCACATTTTAATTCTCTTTCTTAATCATGTTTTTAAAATTATTTTATATATTTTTTTTAAAAAAATCTAACATTTTTCATTCTTGAAGTTTTGGCCTTATATATAGAGTGACTTAAGATCATTTGATCCTGATGATTGATTAGTCTTATAAGATAAGATCCTTAGATTTAATTGTTTATTCCGTATCTGTTTGATTAATGCAAATGGAATTGTGAAGTTGAAATTCTGGAAAATATTAATGGTATTCACAAAAAAGTCAAATTATTTTTTGATGATATAAACAATAGTGGTAATAATCGAAACAAGCTTTAGAGACAATAAATTTTATTTTATTGAATCCGTAAAAAATTTAAATTTGGTATTATAAAAAAAAAGATGACCTATTTGATCTGACTATGTATGTTGCCAATTTTTTGTATACCTAATATAAGGAAAATCGTAAAAAATTTATTTTAAAATCTTTTAAACAGAAGCAATATTGTTTCCGTTGAATTCTGATATTCTTTTTAACCTTACCGCACAACATACCCCTTTGTTGATATTGCAATGCGCTGTTAGATTATAAGTGTTTAATTTTTGTTTAAGATGAGATATTTAAATATTTTTTTGGATTAAAGCTAAATTAAAATCGTATTTGAATATCTGGGTAAACATGCAATAAAATGAAATTAATATTCTTACTTATCACCTGCTTAAATACATTTAATACATAATATTTAAATTCAAGTTCTACTGTAAATAATTTTTATTAGTGTCATTCCTTCTGTAGTTCAATTTAATCATAAATAATTTGTTGTGATCTCCAGCTTCTTTCTTCAATAATTTCTTTTAGAATGTTTGGCATGTAATTATAGGCTAATAGGAGTATTTGAAATATTATTTCTTTTTTATATGAAAGTGTCTGCTAAAATATATTTATAATTGTAGGTAAAAATTTTTACCTTTATTATTCAATGCCACGTCTAAATATTTTATTTTCGAGACTATGTTTATTGTTTGTGAGTTAATAGTAAGAATTTGAATTGTGTAAGCATGGGGTGATGAAAGAATTGCCTTCCTTTTGAAGTTTATATCGAGAAACCTAAGATTGGAATTAGGCTCAAATTTATCATACCATCACTTAGAGTCAGTTAATGAATATTATAGACAGATTTATATGAAATTTTAGATCAATTCCATTTATAAAAAATTGTTTCAACAAACCAGTAATGTATCATTTAATTAATGGAGCAATTTAAGTATCAAAAACTTGATTGAAATCATGTTTCAGTATTCTATAGACATGTTTTAAAATGAATGGTTTAATTCTTCATAGAGTGATTCTTTTGACTACTCAAAGTTGGGAAAATATACATTAAACTCTATCAAGTCATATTAAAGGAACAAAGTAAGAAAATAATGGTTTCCATCTTCCAGAGTATGAAAATGCTATTAAGAATTCCTGTAAATGCTTCAGAACGATTGTTTTCAGGACTAACACGCCTTAAATCTTATTTAAGTTTTATGCTCAATCAGCAACGACTAAATCATATAGAAATATTAAATGCTAGAAGAAGCAAAAGAACTTGATTTAAATGTGCTCTGATAATATAAATATTATTATAAATAAAAAAGAAATAAAAGAACACATTTTACCTTAAAAAAATATAATTTATAATATCATTCACAAAATAAAAATATATTAAATACTATTTAGTCATCTATATTATAAAATACTTAGGGAATTAAAAAATAAAAATTTCTATACAAAATCAAAATTATGTTATTTTTTAACAATTAAAAATCTTTAAAAATAAATCTCTCCCCCCGACATTTTTATAAGTTGTCGCACTGCCTCTACCTGTCAGTAACTATTATATGTTACATGGACATTAGAGATAACAGGGGAGACTGGGGCTATCCTGTGTTTTTTTAGATATTATAAAGAAAAATATATGAATAGATAGTTATAACTATACTCTTTAAAGGTACCTTTTTATTTTTAAAAATATAATCATATATTTTAAAGTTTATTTTTTGCAAAAGTTAAAATTTTTCTCAACAAGCCCCAATAGCTGGGCTAGACAAACCACTGCTAGGGGATTCCTAAACCATTATTTTTTTTAGGTTATAATGAATTGTAAAGCATTTTTAAAATAATGATACGTATAGAATAATTTTAAGAATCTAACTATATATAAATATTGAAATTTAATTTTGGTTAATTTAATAAACATTTCACACATAAAAATAAGGATTTTAAGGAGAGATTATGATTTCTTGGCATAAATTCTAAATACCAATGATAAACAGCCATGAAATTGATTTTCCAAATTTTTTTAATTGTTAACTGCCATAATTGACGAGTATGGTTAAGCAAACGCCGATAGCTCTAAATTGACTAATCATAATTGAAATAATATTTAGACACAACAAATTCTCATAAAACTTTCTCAAATTATAAAAGAGGGTTAAAACTTCGCTATAAAATTTAATATACAAATAAATGATTATATAACTTAATAAAAATTATCTGTCATGTAAAAATCTTTTGAATTTTACCTCAAATCTCAAATCAATTTTTTTTATTAATAATATAAGATTTTTTGCTTATAGATTTATACTAATAAAAGCTATATTAGGGTAAAATTTAGACCTTCTATTCTATTTAACTTTAAAATGGGATTATGTGGTTTGCCAAGCTTCGGGGTTTACCTAATCCCAGTCTCCCCTATACATTTAGTAGTTATAAAGTTAGCTTATCAACTTAACACCATTAAGCCAAAGACCGAGAAAATCCTGCCAAACCCTAAAAATGGGTTTATCCCTCAGAAACTTGTTAAATCTCCTTTTTCTTTAAAAAAAATTATTATGTTTATTTATTTTTAGACAATATTAATTATATAAGGAGTTAGGTATTATTAATTTTATGCAACGTATTAGAATTATCTATCTATTGTATCTAACATTAAAAATATCAAACTCATGTAAAAATATATACGAAATAATCTATATCAAATTTATGACTCGTTTACGAAATTTATTTGATCTTGCATATATTTTCCATCATCCTAAACATTTTTTTCTCCCAAAACTTAAATTTAATCTCAAAATATGGATATTCTATTTGGAATTTATATTTTAAGGAATTAAGATATAACGATCGATTGTGTATATACCCGCAAAAAACAAAACTCATCTCAGGAAACTAACATATTTTCCGAGAAGTGCAATCATTACATTTAATTTTTTTAAATTATTTAGATTATCCTTGGATCAGTCTAGGGAGAGGGAATTGGGCAACACTTGTAAGTAATTTACAATATAATGAGTAACAGAATAATTAAGGTTTTTCTTCATCATATGATTCAAGGACAAAAATATCCTGGATTAAAAAACCCGCACAAATAGACACTGGACAAAAATACAAATTTGATATTTGTTTAAATGCTTTAAGAGGGGATAATTTAATGTTTTCACCTTTTTAAGAGTTCAAATTTTTTCTTTGAAAATAGGGGTATTTTTGTCCGGTATCTTTTTGCCCATGTGTTTTTGTCCGTGTCTTTTTATCTTTTATCCAAATCTTAACATTCACTACAGTTCCATGATTCTCTTCACATAACTTTTACCTTTAAAACCGAACTAGAATTTTTTTAAAAATTAAATCTATAAATCCTAGTATTTTATTCAATCTTTTGTTATTAATAAATATAATTTATAAAAAATTATTAAGCGAATTAAGATAAGATAAATATATATTTTTTGCAACTACTATATATAAATATTATACTAAAATTTAACGCATATGAATTTTAATCATTTTTGTTTTACATTTGCAACTACTGCTAGCGGAAGACTCCTCTTCAGGTTCTTCCTCTTTCTTTTCTTTGTCCTTTTTCTCTTCTTTATTCGTGGCTTCGTTCTTAGAAACCTTGGCAGCTCTTCTCTTTCGCTTTATCAGACTATTGCCTTCGGATTTAAGCCCATGTAATAGTTCTTTTTTATATAGGTAGTATGGGTATATTTGGAGATTCGGTTCCTGAAAGTTGGCTACATATTTTGATTCGCCTGATTCCAATCGAATTAGCAAACAAAATATCTTTTTTTTAACACAAAAAAAGGTTACAATATATTTTGGGAAGTATTTATAAGTTATAAAAATAACGCTTTAGTACATCTAAAAGCAATAGCAAATCTTTAAAACCTAAATTATATATAGAGCATTTTTTTTAAAAATTATATTCCAATATATATAAAGTGACAATTTTGGTTTTCTTTTGTATATATTTCTTTATTTTAAGAAAAATTTATTTATCAAAATTAATATAAATTAAGATTAATACAAAAAATTCATAGAAAATTGTCTTACAATCTACAGTCAAGGATAGATACACTCTATACATGTTGGAATGTCGAAATCATATATTTCAAAATTAAAAAAACTAGCCATATAAATGATTTAAAATTTTGAAAATTAGCTAAAAATTTAGGGAAATGAAACATAACTCCGAATTTGTTAAAGTCAGACTAATATAATATATATACGTCTATCAATTCCAATAGATGTTATAAAGAAAAAATTAATAATAAATGTAAAAAGGTTCCTGCTTTTTTTTAAACAAATATCAAAGGACGACGGGTAATAATAATTGAACTTACTATAATGATGCTTCCTAAGGTTTTCATGAAGAGGGCAAGAAATCGGTAAATTATTATAAAAAATATATGAAAAAATTATATTTTTTTAAAAAAACCAAATATTTTGCACTTAGTTATTTCTCATATATATATATACCCATATTTATTTGGCAAATTAAATTATTGAAAATATTAATTTATTTATAAAATGTGTAAAGAATAATTTTTATATTTACTTAACTTTCGCGGTTAATGAGAAAGTCATCGTACACAAAAATAATTCAAATATCAAATTTTAATTATTTCTCTAACAATATACTTTTATTTTTTTAAATTACGACATTTGAATTTCACTATTTTTATAAACGAATTGGCTGTCGAATTTCTATTTTTTGAAAAGTTAAATATAGTAATATAATATCAAGTTTAAGATGATATAAATTCTTTTTTTATTATTAGAAGTAATAATTATTTTATTGTGGGAAAGGGGGGAGGGAGTGGTGGAATTCAATCAGATATTATTACTAATGTTGAAATTATAAATAATTCATCATGAATGCGCAAATATTCGAATATATTAAGAAAGAAAAACTGCCGCTGGAAAGGTAGTTCACAATATTTAAACATTTATTTTTAAACAATAGCAATTTGCATTTGAATACATTTTTATGTGCTTATGGTATCTAGTAGTAGTAGTATAACCTATGCATAGATTTTTTTAAAAATAGACTATATAAAAGAAGACGACAGGAATAAATAGATCAATAATCGTTGTATAAAAATAGTTATACTGGGTCTTTATTAAGAGCGAACAGGTTTTATGGATAAAATTAATCATGTGTTTTTATTATATATATGATTAATCATTCAATCAGATACGAAAGCTGTTTAGATAGAGATAATTTATTTATATCTCAACATTATATTATAAATTAAAAGACTATAAATATCTTCTAACACAAATTGGTAACTTTTTATAATAAACAATATTATGACATAAAGCATTTAGGTCCGTACACCACCGTAAATTTATTTGACCCCCCCCCCCCCCCAACGAAATAAGTGCAGATTTTGAGTTTAAAAAAATAATCATACATCCATTTACCTTATTATATAAAATATCCTTAATATTGAATAAATTATCGTTAAAGTTATGCTTAATATTACAAATATGATTAAGATGGCTGAATCTAGTCATTTATACTATCAATTATTTATATTTTATTTATTATACTCAATTTATATTCTAATCTCTTTGTTAATCATAAAAATGAAAAAAATTTTCAAATATTCAACTTTCGGTAGAATCCGATTAAAAGCTTCCCCATCTTAACAAAAAATTCCAGTTAGGGCCCTGGAATAATGGGAATTCAGGATTATTCTAGAGAAATTTAAAATTCCCGGAAATTATTCATGTAATTTGCACATTTGTCATATCCTTAGAAAAAGTTTCAAAATACATTTGAAACTTACAAAAGATCATACAAGAATCTCTTAGATATTTCGGCAATTTTAGGGAACTTAAATGTCGCAAATTAGCCCAAAAAATATAATGAGCCATATTTGGCTCCAATATATATTAAATAGTATAAAATTAAAAAATAAGCCTGTCTCAGGAATTTTATATTTGAATGCATTTTATTATTATACCATTTATTTTATATAATTTTACCTCATATGCTATCATTTCAAACCTGTAATAATTATAAAACATATTTAAAATATTATACTAGTTTATTAGTTTGGTTTATAATGATAATTTACAAGTTTTAATGATGGAAATTAAGTTTTAAATTTTCATTGGCGTAAGAGAGAGGCAAGCGAACAAATTCCCCCTCCTAACCTTAGCAAAATTTGCTGGTTTATAGTTATTATTTTAAGTCAGTGAAAAATTATTCCTTTTTCCCCTCCCGTCACCCCCCACCCCTTACAAAAAAATTTTAAATGTAAATTTATAATTGAAATTATTGAGATAAAAAAAGAAGAAGTGTAAAACCCAATTTTGTTTTTTTTTAATGTAATCGGGTCAAAAGCTTTCAACTGTAACTATCCAGTTAAATTTATAGTGAAATAAGTATTCACCCAAACCCCCCCCCCACTCCGCTTAGAAAGACCTTGATACTCCTAATGAGACTTTACAGAAAAAAAAATTCAGAAATGTTACTTTTATCGTATTGTTATTCTTCCATCAATATTAGATTGTATGCATGCATAAGCATATATCAAGGATTTTTTGTGAAAGAGTGGGCGGGGGGGGGCGTTTAGGTGTCTTTTTTGCCATGTATTATTTTTACTAAAGGATTTCAAGCAAACTTTTTGAACGTTTTGGTACCAGATTATATTTTAATTGGATTTGCCCTTTTTAAAATTTCAATTTATAATCATTATTTTGAAAAAATTATTCATATATATTTATTTTTTAAATTTTGTGGTGTAGAAGATTAAATAAAAAAATGCTCTAAAGTAACTGTAAATTTTAATGAAAAAATAATAAACCTGCTATGATACCGGAGCTATAGTTAAAGCAGGGTTGGCAGGTCAATTGACCGGTAAAATTCTGTCAATTGACCGGTCAATTGGCAGAAGGAGTATTTGACCTGGTCAATTGGCAGAAGGAGTATTTGACCTGGTCAATTCGCAGAAGGAGTATTTGACCTATTCAAATACGGTCAAGTACTCTAAAATGTCATTGGTGAATAACTATATTTATATAATGAACTAATATGTATTTAAAGCATATTTATCAATCTGATTTGTTTACAAATTATTTTAAAATATATTTGTATCATCAAGGCATCGATTTAATTTTTATATAAAAATATAAAATTTTCTTATTAAAATATAAGAATTTCAATTTAAAATATAAAAAAAGAATTTTTCTCATTATTAATTTGATTGGATTTAAATATAAAAATTTTATTTAAGCATGGTTTGAGAAAATTACTAATTGCCATTATATTACATTATGTACAATTATCCAAGCAAGATGGGTATCATAAATAAAATGTAATGAGCAAATATAAATATGCAAGAAAGCACTGAAAGCAGCTGTTGAAGAAGTTGGATATTTGTTCGTGAAAAATTATCAATTTTGGACAAAAAAATTAAAATTATAAACTATTCATAAACATTTAGCTATCTTATGGACCTTGACTTACGTAAAAAACGAGAGGCTTAATTTAGAAAACACATAATACAATCATGTCCATGATTTTATAATTTACCAACCTAAATAAAAAATATTAAAGATAAGTTGAAAAAGAAAACAATTTAAATACATGTGCTGTCACTGCACTGCTGATTATTTATTGGATTCCCAATATAAGGGGAGCATCTTACTTTAGTTTGATAAAGCATATGACATAATACAAAAATTAGTCGTTTCATAAAGAGATGATCATCAAAATATTTTAAGTGAAATCATAATTTTCAGAAGTAAAAGCGGAGTATTTAATGCCAAAATATGTGGAAACCAGTAACTTTCATAAAAAATAATCAGATTTCGGGCTCAAGTTGTTGGAATGGGCTTTGTTCACATTGAATATTAAGAGAAGTGTCTAAGAAATTCGATTGAAGATCTCGACAACCAGAAAATTGGTAGGTGTATATCATAACCTAAGATTGATTAAAAATTTTTAAAGAAAATGATAAGATTGAATATAAATTAGAACAAGGCTCTGCCATAAAGAGCGAAACATTCATTATAGAATTTAGAAAATAATTTAATATACATACATTTTTTACTATTATATATAAAATAGAATTAATATTGTCTTAAAAAACATTTATTTGAATTTGACCATATTTGACCGGCCAAATATCGATCAATTGACCGAATCTTATTTGACCGGTCAGATGCACAACCCTGGGTTAAAGTCATGAATGCGACTGAAATTTATGGCCTGAGGAAAAAATTTGTCCAACTGTGCCTAGATGTCTGCACGGACGGCTCAATGCCCGACTAGAGCCATGGTGGGGTTCGGACACTAAAGACTTTTTTCTCAGACTAGGACTTTAGTCGGGTTATAAGAGATAACCCCCCGGTTCGAAAATTAAATGTTGGAAATATGCTCAATAATTATTTTGTTTCAGCAAAATGTCAATCCAATCTGAATCACAAGTTATTTTTAATCTTGCACATGGCCAGCGTCTAAATGACAGAATTTTTACTGGATGCCAACCCCCTTCAAAAACCTTTACCCACCCCCCTAAAAAATAGCAGAAAGTTTTTTTTGGAAAACAATGTGTATGATTGTTTGCAATATATAGATTTGGTCGATGAATTTTTTATAATAATTCTATAATAAAAGTACATGGCATTCATTTATTTACGTAATTTCCATTTCCCATATTGATAATAGTCTATTTATTGGGATTAAATATACTTTTATTTAAGGTACCAAAATGTAAATAATTTTTAATTTTATTTAGATATTATAATATTTAAACTCAAATTCCAAAATAATTTCAATTGGGTCGGGCTGGAATAAAAAATTTATGCTCGCATCGAGCTCGGACAGAGAAATTTTCGGGCTCGGTTTGTAATAAAATACTTTAAATTTTAAATGCTGATCCGAAGTCTTTTACATTTTTTAAATTTTAAATATAATATAGAAATTCTGATCTATGCAATACGACATGATAAGAAAGAGTTTCGATAAATTTTGAAGATAAGTAAATTTAAAGGAAAGGAATTAAATTTACAACTTTAAAGCGACAGAAAAAACGTCTTCAAAAATCAAAGTAGGCATCATCATTTCGGGTCAGTTAATGAATATTATAGAAAAATTTATTATGAAGTTTTAGTTTATACATTTACAAGTATAAAATATCAATAAACCAATAATGGATTATTTTATTAATATGGAGCAATTAGTGATTCAAACTTGATTGAAATCATGTTTCAGCTTGAA
The DNA here is from genome assembly GCF_954871325.1 of Gordionus sp. m RMFG-2023. NCBI lineage: Eukaryota > Metazoa > Nematomorpha > Gordioida > Chordodea > Parachordodidae > Gordionus > Gordionus sp. m RMFG-2023. The sequence continues at coordinate 51,745,928 of NC_088776.1, read as the reverse complement.
ATGTATAGTATAATTTATCAAAGAGATAAGTTTTTGGACTATTCAAAGTTGGAAATAAGATTATGAATCTTAATGGTTTGATAAATTTAAAACAAAATTCCTTAAAATGCTATTAATAATTTCTATAAGTGCTTGTTCTACAGGACGATCGCTTTCAGGACACATGTCTTGAATGTACTTTAAAAAATATTAACACTAATTATATTATATCATTCACAAAATAAAAATATATTGAATATTATTAGTTATTTATATATATAAAAAACTTTAGAGAAAAAAATAATATCTTCTAATTTTTTTTACAAATAATTAAAATTTGATTAGGTTCATTTTCATGAATTTCATTCCTTGGATATTTTTATAAGTCGCCACATGAATGGGAATAAGCTCCAAAAATTCAAAATGTGGGGGACATGATGACTTAGGAATACAGGGATAGGGGCTTAGATTAGGCTAGGTTGTTAGGCTCAAGTAAATACATTGTGAATATTATTCGGAAGGAGAAAGTATTAGTTTAAGGAATTCGATTAATCTACATCCTTTAACAAGACAGATATTTCAATTACAATTGAGTGAATGTGGATTCCATTGTAAAGGACATTCCCAAAAAAGGTGAGTTATCTTTCAGAAATGAAATAGAGTCTAAATGGAAGGTAGGATTGGTAAGTCAATAGATCGATAAAAGAATAGGAAATGCCTTATTATAAGTTGTAGATGATTGGTGGTCATTCATCTATTTTTCGGAGAGATTACAACTTTTAAGGGAAAATTATTCAGTGATAAAAAATGAGGCTATAATGTTTAGTCAAATGGGAGAATGTTTAGGGTAAGAATTTATGATATGGGAGGTTCATAAACCATTGTTAGGCTGTATTAAAAAGAGTATAAAGATATTATGTTATACTCTAAGTAATAAAAGTGAATAATTGTAACTTTAAATAAATTGTATTTTGTTATTTTGGTTTAAAGATGCAATTTATTGTAAATGATTGATTATCTTAAATATACTTTCGAGGAATATATAAAGATAATATTATAAAGGTTAAAGCATCTTTTTATACTTTTCTCAAATTTTATATCAATAAATACCACAATAATCATGTTAGGAAGGTTTGATGTAGAGGCCAAATATAGGAAAATTAAAGAGAATAATATGATAAAGATAAAACAACCTAATTATAAAAAAAATTGCAAATGTTATACAAGGCAGTAAGTTGAGAGTATAAAAGGTTGGAGAAGGAATTGTCTGGAAGCTGATTATATTGTAAGAAAAACAAAAAGTGGTTCGCAAAAGACTTTAAAGATGATATACCCGCTGGTCATAAGGGAATAATAAGGATGATAATATTCGGATAAAAGATTGCCAGGAATAAATGATAAGCATGAAGTGTGAGACATGTAATAAGTAAGCCAAAATGTCGACGATAAAAACAAATCAGGTTATATGATGGTAAGGAAGGCAGATCTACCCACAGGGATGAACATAAACCCTGCCCCACCCTTGTCTGATTTCTAGATTGATGAAAATCAAGTAGTCAGAAAACTATCCGAAGACAGAATCCGAGTCTTGACAACATCGCAGCAAGATATCGAAAAATAGCAACCGTAACAATATTTTTCTTCCTATTAGCCCTCTTTAATAAAATATCGGAAAGCGGGAAAAATCACTCTGAATGTAACATATCCTTCATATATAGCTTCCCTAAAATCAACGATCCATAAATATTTGTAATCATGTTTCTAAGATTTCTATGGTCCTCTTAAAAGGAATCCTAGCATTCACCCCATCTTTTATTGGAAGAGATCTTTTAAAACATTATTTCGTGTAAAAGAGCGATACCTCAAATGAAAGTTCAATATCCAAAAATTCTTTAAACGCAATACAACGGGCAAATGACTATATTCTTATCAAATATAACTCTAGAAGATGTTAAGAACAATACAACTACTTTATATAGATAAATCGAAATTCAATGGTTTATACATTCAATTCTTAATATCGACAGTAATTAATTACGACTTACACAAAGGTATTCAAATTTAAAATCCCACCTCCTAACCAATTAAATTATATGCCTTTACAATCTCAGGGGGCTCAACTAAAAAAAAAAGACTATGGGGGGCGAAGCCCCCCATACCCCCACACAATTATTCTGAATTTAATATTTTGTATAATATGCATAAAAAATAAACTGGCGTAAATAATTAAAACAATAATACAAGACATTTCCAAAAATAATATTTTTTAATACAAATTCTATCATCCCCCCCCCCTTCAGAAATTTATCACTTTTTGTGAAAAAAAATCCCCCTTAGCCCTCCCCCCATTCCCTGACCCTTAAAAAATGTAGGCATATATCTTAAACAATAATTTGAAAGAAAAAATGTAAAAGTTGATATTTTTTTATAAAACTATTCATCATAATTTATACATTTTTGGAAAAAAGCATTTATATATATAAGAAGTGAACCAAAAATGTTTTTTAATAAATGGAATATAAACCAAAGATGAGTTTTAAAACAAAAGTGAAATGTATTATAATTATTAGTAATAGATCCATAAAATTACTAAATAATATAATATATCAAATTATCAAATATAATTTTTTATAAAGTGAGTAATTTTAATTTATTTATCTTAATAAAAGAAAAATATAATTATAAAACTATTGATAAAATTAAATTAAAAAAATTAAAGCACAATACAAACAGTTGAATATTATATGTCGTAGATTTACAGTATATCTAATATTATCAATTATCATATGACAATCAAGTAATTTTTACCAATATAGCGAATTATATATTTTACAGAAAACTATAAAATATTGATAAGGACATCAGAAAATATCTTTCAAAGACATTGTGGGATGAATAATATGAAGATTAATTTTAAATATCGACGAAACCCCCAGTAATTTTTTAATCCCCCCCCTAGGAAAATCCTGGCTACGCCTATGAAGTATGAACTAATGTAATTCTCTGTTACCATTTTAGACAATGTTTTATAGAATAGACTAATAAGGAAAAATTTATAGGCATAAACCAAATCAACAATTTTTATAAGAAGAGAGTATAAACGATCAATCCAAATCATAAACTATATGGTGGTTAGAGCTTCCTTTTAGATGACATGATGAAAGCTAGATAAGTAATCGAGAAAATTATTGTGAGATATTAAATTTCTAAAAGATTATCTTTCATTTTAAATGATATAAAAACGACTACACAGTTGACCATTATTGTTTATCTAAAATATGCAATCATAGGCTCTCAGCCGTTGTAGTAATAATCTTAAATTACATAGCAACACAAATAATAGATGCTGGTTAATTTACAATAATAGCCATGACGTTCACGATGTAAACTAATATCAGAATTTATTATGTAGGATAAATTGATAAAATATAAACACTAAAATCTTTGGAAGAAATAATTAAGCAAATATATTGAAGCCTGGAGTTATTTACACGGCAATGCCATATTAGAAATGAAACATTTTCTAACCATAAAATTAGGACCAGAATGATATGATGAAACAATTAAGATTTTATATATTGTCGCACCACCTCTAGTTGGTATATTATATCTTAAAATAATAGTAATTTGTAATAATATCAAAAATATACTTGTAATAAAAATTTAACTCAAAACTGTTTTTCGAAAAAGAATAAAATAACTTTCCTAAAAACACGTAAAAAAAGAGATTTCAAATTATTACGTATGATGAATAATAAAATGTTAAATTTTTAAAATTATTTATAGCTAAATAGATGGCGTTAAATACTTGAATGCAAATTGTTACTATATTTATTATCAAAACCATTTATTAGTAAAATTTATTATAATATTAACTGTAATATATTATATAATTATCAAATACGTCTATATCTAACATTTTATAAAGAACTGTATATAGTAGAGGATTATAAACTCTATGTCTACTTACTTTTTATAAAGAAATATCTTATACTTATTTGGATCTTGAAAATATTTTTTCAGGGTTGCCATGTCTCCTCCCATCAGCGAGAGACTCCCGCAATTTTTGTTTACACGCAGACATTTATCTCCCGCAAAACTACCGCAATTGGAAATCTCCGCAAAAATCTACCGCAACTTTTTAATTTCTCCCGCATTTTTTTTTTAGTATTTTAACGTTTTTAAAATATAAATAATAATTTTGAGAGACAGTAATTGATTATTTTTATATTTTTAAAATAAATTTTGAATATTTATTTGAAAAATATGTCCAGTTTATAAATTTTTTCTATCATGTATTATTTTTATCCAATAATAAATCAACATCATTTCATTCATATAAATTTACAGGGGAGTATATCAACATCGATTTCAATACAAAAATATTCTCCAAAAATAATAAATAATACAGATGCAACTACAGTTGCGGAAATCGTATACAACCAACATGTAGTTCAACATTTGCAGAGCTATATCATCACAATGTGGGTCGAATCTTTCCCATGATATTTAAAGACTCCAATATAAGTGCAAATCTTACTTGTGGTAGAACAAAAATGAGCAAGGCTATCACAAGTGTTTTAGTACCTGAATCCTAGAATTCAATTCTAGACGATTTGAAAGATGGGCATTAATATGCAATTCTAGCAGATGCATCTAATGAAGGAAAATTAAAACATTTCCCTTGATCCTTCACTATTTCAATAAGAATAAGAACATTTCAATAAAACTGTTAAAAAAATTTTCTCGGATTATGAAAAATCTAACAATGTACCTAACCACATAATGGTAAATATAGCTAATTCAAGGTTATCAATGATTTGCATGTCAGCTTTTTACACTGATAATGCCTCTGTAAATTTTGGCAAAAATCAAAGTGTATTTACCGAATTGAGGCAGTACAATAATGAATTAATTCCAATTGGCTGTATATGCCATATACTATATAATTCTTGCAAGAAGGCAATAAAATGAATGTACTATCTGTAGATGTCGAAATAGTTGTGATGAAATGTTTTAACGAATTTAGTTCATCAACTAAAAGAGTTAGTGGAGTGGTCTGACTTGAAATGGTGTGAGTTGTTGCGATATGTACCTATCAGGTGGTTATCATTAATATCTGCCATCGATATAATTTTAAAATTTTACAAAACCTTAAAAAATACTTCTTAAATAAAGATTTTAAAAGCTGTCCAAAAATTTTGAAAAATTTTTTTCGAGTATGAAATGGCAGAGAAGCATATTTGGGATTAGTTTCACATGTAGGAAATCTACTTCATGCAGTTAATATTCTGTTGCAATCAGAATATTCTTTATTAATAAAGGTTCGCAAAATCATGCTACAGCTCTGTTCATCTCTACAGTTAAAAATTGATAATAAATTTTATGGCGCTATTACTAAAAATATTATATTAAAATGTTCAAATAATACTCTAATTAAAACATTTTTAAATGAAGCAGATATTTTTATCAAGACAATTTTAGAATATTTACAATCAAAATTTGATTTTAATAACTCTATTTACAAATGTATAAATATTTTGACCTTGGAACAGAAACCATCAACTGAGGTTTTTGTAATTAAATAAATATATTGACCGAAAGACATTGATGTCTTGTTTAGGGAGATTGTAATTCTCTCTATTTTTTATGATTCGCCAGAATACTTAAAGTTAGATGGTTTAAAAGCTGAGGAGAAATGGGTAGAATTTTTTCGTAATAACAATAAATCCCCATGCTTGGAAAAAATGGCGACTATATCTTCTCCTTACCTCATTCTAATGCCACATCCGAGCGCATTTTTAGCCTGATGAGGACTGTTTGGAAAAAGGAGAGAAATCGGATTGCTTTAACAACATTAGATGTCGAGCTAATGGTTAAACAAATTTATAATATGTCATTCCAGGATATAAATATATCAATAACGACGGTAAATGTTATGTTCCATTATTTAAATTTCAAATAAAATATAATTAACATTATAACTATTTAATTTTCCATATTTTTTTTATATTTTATAAAATCTTATTTATACATTCGCGTAAAATAAATATATTTTTTACATTGTAAATCAAAAATAGAGAGCATTACAATCTCCTCAAACACATAGGCGTAGCCAGGGGGTGGGGCAAGAGGAAATCCCCCCCCCCTTCAGAAATTTATCACTTTTTGTGAATATCATGTTAAGCTATTAAAAAATATCCCCCTTACTCTTTCCCCCACTCCCTGACCCCCAAAAATGTATGCATACAACTTAAACAATAATTTGAAAGAAAGAATGTAAAGGTTAATATTTTTTTATAAAAATATTCATAATAATTTATACATTTTTGGAAAAAAGCATTTATATATATAAAAAGTGAACCAAAAATGCTTTTTAAGAAATGGAATATAAGATAAGTCTTAAGACAAAAGTGAAATGTATTATAATTATTAATAATAGATCCAAAAAATTACTAAATAATATAATATATCAAATATAATTTTTTATAAAGTGAGTAATTTTAATTTATTTATCTTAATAAAAGTAAAATATAATTATAAAACTATTGATAAAATTAAATCATAAATTAAATAAAAAATTATAGGATAATACAAACAGTGGAATATTATATGTCGTAGATTTACAGTATATCTAATTTTATCAACTATCATATGACAATCAAGTAATTTTTACCAATATAGCGAATTATATATTTTACAGAATATAAAATATTGATAAGGACATCAGAAAATATCTTTTAAAAACATTGTGAGATAAATAATATGAAGATTAATTTTAATTTTTTAATATAAATAGATGGCGTTAAATAATTGAATGAAAATTGTTGCTATATTTATTATTAAAAGCATTGATTAGTAAAATTTGTTAAAATATTAACTGTAATATATTCTCTAACTATCAAATATATCTGTAAAAATGGAATTTTACCTAGTATTTTGTAACTAATTCTATATAATAGAGGAATATCAACTATATGCTTACTTACTTTTTCTAAATAAATTTCTTATACCTGTTTGGAAATTATTACCATGTTTTTATATTAATGTATATACAAGTAATTTTTATTATATTTTATATAAACTAATTAAAATATATTTCATATTTGTTCCAGGCTTATTTTTTTTATTAAAATTAATCTCCTATCTTGTAAAAATATTTTTTGACTATATATAAACTAAGGTTAACCGGCCGAAGGCCGGTCAAAAGCGGGCCGAAATGCCGCCCAAAGGGGGTCTGAGGGCTAAGCCCCCAGTAATTTTTTAACCCCCCCCTTAGGAAAATCCTGGCTACGCCTATGCTCAAACAAGATATCAATGTCTATCGGTATTTTTAAAATATTTGAACATTTTAATATAGTTTTAGCAATGGCGTCATAAAATTTATTGTCAATTTTTAACTGTAAAAATGAACACATCTGCAGCATAATTTTGTGAATTATTGTTAAGATTCTTCTGATTGCAACTGCACATTAACAGCATGTAGTAGATTTCCTATATGTAAAATCACTCCTAAATATACCTCTGCCATTCATTATTGAAAAAAATTTTCAAAATGTTAGAACAGCTTTTATAATCTATATTTAAAGAAATATTTTTTTAAAGGTTTATAAAATTTTATAATTCTATCGATGGCGGGTATTAGGAGCAAATCACAACCAACATTGTGCTGTCTTAATTCTATAAATACACTCTGGGTTTTTCCAAATTCACTGAGGCATTATCAGATCAGAAAGCTGACATGCATTTATTGATAATCCCAAATCTGCTATTTTTACCATTATATGGTTAGCTATGTCTTTGAATTTTTAACTATTTGAGGGGAAAAAATTTAATAGTTTAATTGAAACGTCCTTAATTTTGTTGAAATAGCGGAGGATCAAGGGAATATTTCCCTTATTAGATGCATCTGTTAGAATTGCATATGTATGCCCATCTTTCAAATCGTCAAGAAATGACCTCCTGGATTCAGGTTCTAAAACATTGATGATATCCTTGCTCATTTTTGTTCTACAGGTAAAGTTTTCATTTATCTTGGAGTCGTTAAATATTATGGGGAAAGATTCTACCTACATTGTAATGATAAGTAGCTCTGTGAATGTTGTACTATAAGATAAGTGATTACAAATGCCACAACTGTAGTTGCATCTATATTATTTCTTATTTATGGATAATATTTTTGTTTTGCAATGAATGTAGATACACTCCCCTGCACGGATTATAATAATGTGATTGAACTATAGTAAATAAAATAATTATCATTGAAATGAGTGCAATAATATCTTATTATGTATTTAAACTTGATACGTGATAATTAGGCGTCTATTCCTATAATGTTATACACACACACGGTAGATTTCTAATTGCGGTCTTGCGGGATATTCGCATAAAATATATTTTTTACATTGTAAAATTAAAATCGTTTGTTTTTTTATAGTTTATCTTTTCTTTTATATTTAAAAAAGATCGTTGATTTTTTTTATAAATTTATATATTTTAATAAATCAAGATGTTATTTTATTTTTAAAAATATTTATCGACTTTGCATTTATATAAACTAATTATAAAAAGTAATAGGCGGATAATCAAGAATTGGCCCGCAAAAATTTTTATTTTAACAATTTTATATTTCTACCGCAATTTTCATATTTATCCCGCAAAATACTAAATTTCTCCCGCAATTTGGAAATTTTGACCTGGCAACCCTGAAGATAATTGTTAATCGAGATTGACTTTTTAAATTTTGTTTAACTGAAATTGTTTTTATTAGCCTTTAACTATGTATTTCGTTTAAATTGTTTTTTTATAATACATATATATATACCTTATTTTATATTTATTTTTAGCATCATTTTTAGTTTTAGAATAAATTTATTATAAATAAAAAACACCACCGTTATCTTTCACCACCGTTATCTCTCCGCTTTGTATGATAACTTACGCACAATGATATATTAAAAAATCTCATATATATTGTGCATATGCCGATAAATATAAAAAATAAAAAAAAATTTTCTTGGAATTATGTAATAAATTATAAAAATTATTCGATATAAAGGACACACACAAAGTAAAAAAAAATTTATATGACTTTACAACGACAATATATATCTTTATGCTAAAATAAAGTTTTAAAATAAAAATTTGCAATTTGGATAAAAGAAAATTGAATACATAATAGTGACAATATTTATCTTTGCTAATTTAAATAAAGTTTTAAAATAAAAATTTGCAATTTGGATAAAAAAAAAATTGATTACATAATAGTGACAATATTTATCTTTGCTAATTTAAATAAAGTTGTAAAATAAAAATCTGCATTATGGATGATAAAATTAGCATATCCTCCAACAGGGAAGTTAAGTTCCCAAAGTTGGAGGGATGCTTGACGGACATATATTTGGAGAGACTTGACGATTATTTCTCTCAAACAATTTTATCCGACTCAGTAAAAATTGAAACATTTATGAGCAATTTATCTGATGACCTATACGATAAAATTAAGTCATTATATGTACTAAGGAAGATATCAAAGATTATAAAATTATTATTAAAAAATTAAAATTTTTATTACCCAGTCAAGATGTTTGGATATTGACTGGGAAGTTTAACCCTGATTCACAAGGTGTTATTGAATCTTTTTTGGATTGGTTTTTTAGACTGTCTAAATTAAGTAGACAATGTAATTTTATTAATGATGATCGCATAAAAGAAAAATTGTGAACATCTAGTTTAAATGACAATATAAAAAATAAATTAAATAAAAATATTAACTACACATTAATTGATTGAAATAGGAAGAAAATTAGATAGTATTAACATTAAATCAGAAAGTGACAATGTTAAATATGTTTTTAGTAGGGATAAAAAAATAATGATAATAATAGAAATAATGATAAGAATTTAGATATCCAAAGTACTTCTAATAGGAATGAGATTAATAGTAACTATAATAGACCTAATTATTATTTGAGGCAAAATTTTGACAGTAGGAATAGAAATTATGGTGATAACAATTTTAGTAATGTTAACGACATCAGGAATAGGAATTTTAGTAACGTTAGAAACAATAACAATTATAATAATAACAACTAAGAAATAATCAGTATAATGATAGTAACTATCAAAATTACAATTATCGGTATAACAATGGCAACAGAAACTTTCATAATAATAATCATCAATCTTATAACAACAACTATGGTAGGAACAAAAACTATGGTAGGAACAACAACTATGGTAGGAACAACGCCTGGTTTAATTATAATCGGAAGAGGCAGATTCAATGTGACGATCAAAATCATAATAACTACCGATCTTATAACAACAATCAAGTCAACAGGTGGCATAATATGGATAACCAAAGAAAACAAATCGAATATGACGATTATAATCGGTGGAAGGATTTTAATCAAAGAAAACAAATCCAGTATGATAATCAAAACTTCTACGTAGCAATAATTGTAATATGAACATTGAAGAAATTGGGGAAAATAAAGTTGGCACTGCCAAAGATATTAATTAGAATGATTTCAATGTCAACAACCTGGCTGAAAATACAGACAAAGGTGATGACAGTGCTTTTATGACTACTTTGAAATTAAATAATGTTACTACTACTATGCAGGTTGACACTGGATCAAAGTATACCATCATACCTCATGATATGGCTAAAAAAATTGGTATAAGAGAAATGAAGAAATCCAGTTTGCGGCTTACAGTCTACGACGGAAACTTAATTAAAATCATCGGGACAACTCAAGTTAAAGTAAGTTATGAAGGAATCACTAAATATTTACTAGCAGTAGTTGTAGAGTCAAGAAAGAACGCATTATTAGGAAGAATCTGAATCAATGCCTTTAAAAATATTTTAAATAAATTCATAGGAATGTCGACACCAATTATGAAGACGAAATCAATAAACTTATTAAAGATTGTGAATCCAAATTTACTAGTGAACCAATTAACAAAGTAAATGTCAAATTACATTTAAGATGTGACGCCCAACTTAAAATAATACCACCAAGACGTATACGTATTCAAAGATTGATCTTGTGGGCGAAGAACTGAATAGATGGATACACGAAAAAATTATTGAGTCTGTAAATGATGTGCGATGGGCGAGTCCTCTAACCGCCGTATACAAATATGATGGGAGCATCAAGCTTTGAGCAGATTTTAAAGACAAACCCAGCTCTCGAAGACTTTAGATACCCACTTCCACGTATAAATGATCTTATAGCTAAACTTTCAGAAGGAAAAAAAAATACCAAAATCGATTTCAAAAATGCTTTTCTACAAGTTCCGAAAGATAAAAATGGCAAAATTTTTTTGACTATATCTTCACATAAAGGATACTACCAATTTACCAGACTTCCTTTTGGGTTGAAAACTTTATCTGCTATATTCCAACAAATCATGGATCAGATTTTCGGTGATATGAAAGATGTCATATTTTATATTGATGACTTATTAATAACTGGAAATAACGATGAAGCACATTTAAACAACATCAAAAAGGTCTTTGAGAGAATATTATCGTTACGGTTAGTACCTAACTTCTCCAAAAGTTTAATTTTTAAAAACAAAGTTAGCTTCCTGGGTCACGATATAGATGACAAGGGGATTCATGCATACCACGACTCTCCTAAGAAGGACGGAAGTGTGGACAAAAATATTAAAACTAATGATAAAAATATTGTAATATCGACTCCTAGACCGATACGAAGTAGACAAAAAACTGTTTATCTAAAAGATTATATAACTTAGAATATTAAAACATGTAAAAATAAATTAAATACTAAAACACGAAAAATTAAATTAAATACTAAAACGCAAAAAAATAAATTGGAAAACGAAAAATAAAAATAAAAATGCTAAAAAAATAAAAACGCTAAAAATATTATCTAACAATCTTGTTGATTTATTATCCTTTTATTATTCTAACATCCAAATTTGATCAATTCTCTTATTATATATCCTAACATCCTATTTGATAATAATAATGATAATAACAATTTCAAAAAATTGATAATAATAACCATTGAGATATGAAGCTTACGATTTAAACAAGCCAACGATTAAAACGACAGATGCAACAACTTGGCAATCAAAATGATAAATTATTTGGACGACAAGCTTGCTATGCCAGTTCAGATGGACTACGGGAAGGCTTTTCAGAAGGGGAATGTTAATCGAGATTGACTTTTTAAATTTTGTTTAACTTAAATTGTTTTTATTTTAAACATGTTAGCCTTTAACTATGTATTTCGTTTAAATTGTTTGTTTATATATTTAATATTTATTTTTAGTATCATTTTTAGTTTTAGAATAAATTTATTATAAATAAAAATTACACCGTTATTTCTATCACCACCGTTATCTCTATATAACAATAATAATATTTAAAAATAAATATACAGTTGTTTAGTCATTTTGAACTCAGCTAATTACAATATAAAATTTGTTAATTTTCAAATAATATATGATTATATTTATATAATTAGGGTTATATAATAATTTAAATAATAAAAGTTAATTAAGTTTCAACTGTTAATGCTAATTTAATATTTAGTGAGTGATATTGATATATTTTTAACACAGAATTTGATCGCAAGCTGACATAGTGAAAATATAATTTATATGTATTAATCTAATCTAATAATTAAAATAGTATTCATTTATTAAAAATTTAGATATTATTAATTATTAAATAATATAATTAAACCTATATATTACTCAATAGAATAAAAGAAATTGTTCAGGGAGCAATTAAAAAAATTTATTTTTAGTTCAAGGGGATATCAAGGAATCATTAAAAAAAAATTTTTTGCTTCAGGGGGCTATTCAAATTTTTCAGGGGGCTCGAGCCCCTGTGCGCTCCCTAGCGACTCCACTGGTTTTCGGGTATAGACATTTTTTGCCCAATTTGTTCTTAGATAGACCTTTAAGTAATAGTTTTAGGTATGTCATACTAACAAGTATGTGTTGCTTGCCCTAAAACGTGTAGAGGGTTGCTCATTTTTTATCTTCACCTAGATTGATTTATTTCCAGTTAGATGAAATAGGAATCTAATTCTGTTGTTATAGTCAGAGAGCAGAGGTCTTTAATTCACGGATAACGTAATTTATTTATATTGAAAAATGCACTTCGGACGCGCTTTATCACTAACTTACATTTTACTATGATTGATCAAACTATGGAAATAAAGTCTCTCAAAGATGAATTGAGAATTATTCTTCAAACTGAAGCAAGGTTAAATTGATTAGTTATCTCTTTTTACTTATATCATATTATATAGAGTTGAATACCATCCAGAATTTATGGAGAAATGCAAAATATATATAGAATATGAAATGAAAAATCAAGATGAATATTATCTAGATCTTAATTTAGCAATTCTAAAATTGTATATACAATGGCATCCTATACATTGCTAATTTAATTTTTATTGTTTTAAGGTATCAATTATTCCCTTCATATAGTGACCCTATGATAGCTTCCTGTATTTTGTTGAAGGCACTTATGAAAATTCCTAAAAATGATTTTTTGTTATGCAAATATTTACTTACAGAAGACTTAGTAATAATAGAATTATTTCCAATCGTTTAATAAATATTAGATTCTAAATGAAAATATTGAAACAATCCTAAAATTAAATAATTATTTAGGAAATGCTGATTATGTAAAATTTTGGGTAGATATATTTGCATTTTATATGTATATTTAAAAAATAAATATAGGAATTATTAAATGTAAAAAGTACCCTAATCAAAGGCATTCATGAATTTGAGAATACCATAAGATTTTGTAATATACTTATATATATTTTAATATAATATATTAATAATAAATTCCTAAATGAATAGTAAAAAAAGTGGATCATTTTATAAATGCAGGGCCCAATAATTTTTTGGAGTTACAGATCTTTAAATTTTATTGATTAATAATGAAATGACCTTTTGCATTTTTTGCATAAAATTAACAAATTTCCATTTAATTTAGTTGATTTTGTTAAAGTTTTTATGAATTTCCACAAAATCTACAGAAAATAATGTAATTCTAATATCAATTTATCCAGTTCAATGTCAAATGATTAGGATTGCACTGATTTTTTGCCAATATTAAAATGGTCTAGTTATAAATGTGTATATTTGAAATTGGCTCTCATGATTGACATATAATTTTACATAACCTAATCATCTTTATTGTTAGCACATAAAATATCAAACAAAAATATTTTAACCCACTATTGAGAGAAATATCAATAGAGGATATAATTTTTTTTTAAAATTAATAAACTAAAAATAATTTTAAAAAAAAATTTTAAACCGTAAAAAAATTTCAGTTTGTATATTTAAATACACAATGCATGTAAAAAGTACCACATTTTTTCAATTTCAAACCTTTTACAAAATAAAGACATATAAATTTATTATTTGATAACTAATGTAATAAAACAAATTTATATTAATTTTTATATAATTTAAAACAATCGTTTTTTGTAGTAAAACATAATGATACACCTATTTGGTATAAATCACTTTTGTAACCAATTTACACCCAGGGTTTTTGCATCAAGCTTTTTTACTATATTTTGGCCAATGTACTATTAAACCCTGTCTTATTTCTTTCTGCATAATAAGACTTGTTGATCCCTTGCTAGATTTTTCTTTTTATTTGGTGTCAATTGATATTCGTTTTTTACACTAGCATTCATATTTTTGTTACATTTAAAGAGTATTTGCTATTGAAATTTTAAATGTTAATAATGGCATCTGTTCTTTTACCGGTACCTTTAAAGCTACAAAATCTTGCCTATACATTAACCAAGATTTATGAGCATCATATCAAGTATATGGAACACTATAGTGATACCATTTAGGTGATCTTATGTGAATCCAGCTCCATCTTTTAGGATTCTTTTTCAGTTGGAAACTGACTGTTATATTGTATTAGCTCTTACAGAAGCTATACTTCCTTTTGGGTGATTAATACCTGAAGTTCTATACCACAGAACTTATTATCAAAACACAATTTAAAATTGGAATGTAGTGGTACCAATAGGTAAAAAACCTTTTCTTCTAGAATCAACATCTGCTGATCTTGAATCAAGAATTTCCTCATCTGATGAACCACTAAGGTTAGAATCAGAACTATCTTCTGGAATATAGTACATTTTAACTATAGATAGCAAATAAAGAAGATTTAATAATATAAAATAAATATTCAAAAAAGCCTAAATTCATATTGCATTTGTGTGCATTATGTATCTGGGTACATGTACCTTAAAATTTAAATTTTAAACACTATTAATGAATATAACAATCTATTTATATATAAAACATTTTTCTTACCTTTATTTAATAAGGTTTTTAACTTCCTGTTCCTTAAAAATCAGAGAAATGACATAATTTATAAAATGGAAAAAATGCAACTATTCGAAAGTTTAAACTATGTATTTTAGAATTTTCATATTAATAGCTGTCTTTTATTTTTGGTAAAATTAACTATAGAAATAAATAAAATATATGTATATCTATTATACATCATGTGTATTAAACTGTAAGTGATTTTATATTAAAATTTATACCTTTTTTTATATTATGTGTATTCAAATATGATGTACGCAATAGAGGGTTAAAGAGGAGTTGGTAATGACAAATAAAATCATCCTATGTTTTGGATTGGCAAAACCTATTCAATTTGAAACAAATATTAAATTGTTATTTTCTAAATCCTTTTCTTAAATAATGGCCCACTTTGAGGCCCTATATCTCTAGTTTTTATAGAGTTATTAATATTTTGGATTCATCAATTGTTATTCATTAACTTAAATATCAAATTTTAACAAAATCTGAGAAGATCGGGTTGTAAAGTTATTGATGGAATTATTTCAATATTGACAAAATCAGTACATTCTTATAAATAATATAACTATGAAATTTTTATTCTTTAAACTTAAAACTAGCAACATTTTTATCAAATAACATAATTATATCAAAATTTATCAGAAATGAAAAACTTTATCAAATGCATATCTATCAGATAATGGCAAATTAATCCACTATTTTGTTACAGAAAAATCATCTATATTTGCAGAAATAGAAATAACAATTTATAATCAATTTTAATTAGATTAAAAATATTATTGAATTTCTTTCAGATTACTATAATTCAACCATCTCATGAAAACTTACTTTAAAAACACATCCAATATATGATATCATCAATAATAATTTAAGACCTGCAGAAATCTTTTTGTATGGCCTTAATTTTTTTCTCATTTTTAAACTTGTAAGATCAGCCCAGATTTTAAATTTTTGTTATATATAGAATTTTGTCTATACCATATAAACAAAATTAAAAGGAAATAGAAAATATGATGAGGTAGGAGTTTTTTTAGAAATATATTTTTAGACCTAGCATAGGGTGTAATTTTTTTACCCAGATTTTTAAATTATACCTTATTCAGCTATAAGTTAAATTTTAATTGTTTATTTATCTGTTTATATCAAGTCATTCTTGGGAACATAGCTTCAACTTTTAAAAATGTGAAAAGGAATTATGTGTTAGAGCAAGTCAATATGAAAGATAATGGTATCCTTTATTAATAATTTATAGTTAATTTGGTATATGGTTCAATAAATTTACCTATATATTTACTAATAATTCAATTAAATCAATAATGAATACTTAATGGTAACCTTTGTTAACCGCTGAGAAATGCACCCTTACACACACACACGTTTGTTAAAAAGCCTGATTTAGGTCAATTTTTGAAAACTACACAATTAAGATTTTAGCCAAAATAATATTATATAAGCCTCGCGATTTGACAAATTGAGGTCCAAGCCTTTCTGCCAACTTTGCGCAAAATCTACAGGCTTATTTAATATTATTTTGGCTAAATTCTTGATTGGGTCGTTTTTAAAAATAGACCCGAATTGGGCTTTTTAACAACAACACCAGTCTGTATTTATATATTTCTTTTTAGCTTGTAATAATATATCATAAATATTTTTCTAATTATTGTAAGATCCATCATTTGATAGGCTGATTTACAACATGGGGTGGAAACAAGAGTTCGATGATATCATCATGGATTCAACCAGAATTTCTTTGCTAAAAAACAAGAATATCGGAGAGAAATTTGATATTGACAGTAAGAAATCTGAATTGAATAAAAATTCCCTTTCCTTGTTATTTTTTATTAATGGCTGCTTCATCATTAAAGTTGTAAAAAATATTCTAGGCTCGGTTGGATTTGAAAAAAAATTTTTTAATAAGCCCTCCCGGATTTTCAATTTTTAAAAAAATGTTAACTCGAGAATTTTAATTATTTTCACATTTTTAAGCTGGTTCCGATTTTTAAAATCATTCCATTTTTGGTCAATTTCCAGGCTTGCATTGAAAAAAAACAAATTTTCAAATAAAAAAACATGCTCAATCCCAATCATTATGTTAAAAATACTGCTTCCGGTTTCTATAGTGTGGTTAACCCGTTCTATTTTAATCTATTTTTTTAAGAACGGCTAACTCAATTTATCCAAAAAGAATGGCACAAAGGGATAGGTATCTATAAGCGAAATCTCAAGGAGGCAATATTTTTCTGGTTAAAATATTAAGTTACCCGTTTTTAAAAGTCCTTATAAATCGAGTTAGTTAACAACACTAGGTTTTTATATTTTCTAATAAAAATAATATAAAGCTACTCAAAACATTTATATAATAATTTATCAAATTGATTTTTTTTGCATAATGGAATATTTTTTAAAAAACTTTGGGTAGATCGTAGATGCATATCGGTCGCCATTTAGAAAATAGGGAACGGAAGAGTAACCCTTTCCATGAATATATGTAATTAAATTAAAAATTCCCGCATTCAAATATTCTGGCCTGGGAACTAGTGATCTGCATCGGAAATAATTTTTTAAGACCTGTATGCAGGGATCCAAACCGAAACAAATTTCTCGATTCAGGTCAGGTTCGGATAAAAATAACGGTTCAGGTTCGGTTTGCAAAAGATAAAAATATCGGTTCGGTTTGAACCTCTAAAAATTTGAACACTTTTGTATTCAAACCTACATTCGAATTATGTATAGGGATTTTTTTTATTTCATAATTAAAATAAAAAACACATACATAAATCCTTCATTTTTATTAATTGCACATTATAAAAGAATGTTTAATTTATAAATATATTATAAATATAAATATCATTAATTAATTTTAATATGAACATTTACTTAAAATTTATTAAGCCGCAATTAATATATTTTCAAAATTCGTCTAATTACATCTATAATGAGATAATATAAATTTAATTGTTGAAAAACATCTTTCCACACTACTTGGGTAGCCTGCACTGCCAGTATGATATCAGATTTGATGTGTCATTATTAATATGATGGATTTAATTTTTCACTACTTATTATAATTTATAAGCTTAAAATTTAAAAAATGTTGTGAAATGGCAATATATTAAAGTTTATAAAAATTATGACTTACACTTATCAATTAAATGTGATTGATAATAATCTTTAAAACATTTCGAATATAATAAAAATTTTTGCAATACTAATAATAACTTACACATTATTTTATAAGCATAAAATTATGAGACTCGAACCGGTTCAGAGGCATTTTAGCGGTTCGGTTCAGGTTCGGCTATAAACTTTTTTAGAGGTTTAGGTTCGATAAAAAAATACCGGGTTTTCTCGGTTAAATGGTTCGGTTTGGATCCCTGCCTGTTTGGCTCTAATTTTTTTTTTTCAAAAATTTATTTGACCCGATCTCGAAATTTTTTATTGTCCCAAAATGCCCGACCCGAAATTATTTTTAAAACCCGATGCCCATGTTTGCAGATCTCTACTGGAAACCTTATCCTTGAGACTTAGATATGGAATTTTAATTAAAGTTATTTTTTGTTTTAATCTTTAAATTAGTTCATTTGATTATTCAATGAATGTCTTTTGATTATTTCTTTGCTAAATCTCAATTATTGAACTCTAATTGTTAATATATTATGGCTTATTTAAATTAATAACGAAAATTTTTGATATTCATTAAAATTCGAAGGTTTAGTTTTACTTTTGGAGAATTGTAAAAAAGAAAATTTTATTTTTTAATTTTTTTTTTGAAATGAACTGGGTCACCGTTTTTCCTTAAAATTATCAAAATGCTTAAATAATCAACATTCAATATATGATTTTTTCTTATTATTTAAAAAATATTAAAGCTATCAAGAAACTTATGCCTGCTCTTAAAACTGTCTGAATTTTGGTTGAAGAAATTCTAATTAATTCAATTATTATAATTGTATATTTTTGTTAATGAATATTAATAAAATAGGAATTGTTCGAGAATGAGTATTATCAATCATAATTAGCAGTGATAATAAAAAAGATTAAACTTATTTAATTTTTATTTCTTATTAAAATAATTTGTTTTAATTTTATATATAAAAATTTATGGTATGTTGTGCCAAAATAATTAATTTAAAATTGTAAGAAAAAATGTAACTTGATACATTAGCATTTAAACGATAGTTTAATATATCGTTTTATTTTCATTAATCCTTTGAAATTGAGCTATTTTGCATATTTAAAACGTTACCTTAACTCTTTAGTGGTAAGGTGAAAAAATAGCACAAGCTATGAGGTGAGCCGAAAATTCTTTATTTCTAAATTTATATCTAGACCTATGCACCCATGAAACTATCGACTGCTTGCACACTGTTCAAAAATAAAATCGAGTCATATAAAGAAACTAACACCTACATTTTTCATATATTTTCTTTAAGGTGAAATAATCTCGGATCCTTCATTTCATAATAAATAGATTTCTATCTTGCTCCTAAAAAATAATGCAAAATTCAAGGTAGACCCTTTTTTATGTTGTAAGAAATTCAATTGTTTCTTTAAATTTTGGAAGGCTCCTCTATGAGATCCGATTCGTAGCTTGAACGTTTAAGATAATGTTTTCCAATTCCTTATAAATACAAAAACATCATTAATCGGATTTTTAGTAGCTCCAGAAATGTTTCCGAACATAATTAATATACTATGCCTAGGTTGTGTTATGACATTTAATAATATTTTCATTTCAGTGCTACTGTGTATTTTATAATTGGAATCGCCAATAAAAAAAATATATAAGCCTTTTTTGGTTCTTAAATATTTTTAAAAAATTGAAATATTTTGCGCGCCATTGTTATAAAAATCAACCACACGCCAACGTGATTTCAACCAAATTCCCTCTTTTTAAAAATTAAATAAGTGTAAATAAAATATTATAGTAATAGAATTTAACATTCTTTTACAGCGATAAACGCAAAACAGGAATAATTAGTAAATTATTATCAAATTCGATTATATTTAAGTTCTAACACAGTTACAATTTAAATAATGCGCCTTATATTTTTTACAATAATCCATTCAGTCTTATAAAAAAATATAATATTATATATCGAAAAAATATTACAAATAAAATATGCATTATGTTATCTGACAATTTAATATTTATAATTCGCTTACCTAATTAAGGGAGGACAGATTTGTTTATAAACTATTGAAAAGATATTCGATCGCAAAAACAAGTATTAACAAGTTTATTCTTTGATTTAAAAAATGCCGAAAATATTTGCTACAAACCGATTCTACAAATTATATTAAAAAATATTATTTATTTTAATTCCTTTTAGTGAAACGTAATAATCTGAGTAATGCATCGGGTGTCATACCAGGTATCTTGTTTGCGGCAGCTATATTCGAAGGTTTATAAAGATTGAGCTTTTCCTTTATTTCGTTGGATAGGCTTAAGTAAGGACTTTATTGTATGGGGGGGGGGGGTAGGCAAGTCATATATTAAATATTTTTGATCAAGTAATTTGGTATAATATATAATTGTGATAAACTGGTTCAAAAACTTAGCTATATAATTTAAAACGTTAAGAGCCAAGATTCAAAAGTATTATAGCTGACTGGGTAGTCATCATATTTATACCTCTCTCACTAATCAATTTAACATTTATGTATTTTACTAAGCAAATAAAATTTCAGATAAATTGACAATAGTCTAAAATCCTAGGGATTAATTCTAGGCCACGCTGAAAACCTTCCTTACAAATATTTTACATGAGATAAATGTGCGATGGCCAAAAATGATGTGATAACGAGATTTACAATGAATTTATCACACATTGGTTAACGCGATTTTATAAAAATATGGAATTTTTTAAAAAAAATTAGTTAATAGATTTGGGGAGGGCTTAAAACAAATTATGCAGGGGGAAAGCTATGAGATTTTGGCTAGTATAAGTGACAATATTGTAGGCTATTGTTACGGAATGCCGGTGTTGGTAAATAGCCCATATATATTGTTTTTTTATTTTTAAAAGCAGCTAACCCAATATTTTAGTCAAAACTATTACCCAATCCTAGAGATTTTGCATATAGAAGGTAGAAAGGTTTGGACATCTATTAATGAAAACTTGAGGATTGCGTAATATATTTTGGCTAGAATATTGGGTTAGCCGTGTTTAAAAATCGAAACGTTTAACAAATACACATATGTCGTATTCAGATATCTAATCCATGGGGATTTGGAAACTCAATTTATTTACTGAAAGTGATTTTTAAATTTGGAAAATATGACTTCACCCGAAATATAATCCAGCATATCTAGATACTAACTACCTTACAAATTTCAGACAATTTCCGGTGTATCTTTCAATTTAAATTATGGTTCCTTTTTGGAGGACAATTATGAAATTGTATTTTGATTTTAATGGTGTTTTAAATATATAAAAATCTATATGAAAGAATCTATCATAAAAAGGGATATAAGTTAAAGGTATTTTAACATTTCTAGACAAAATTGGCTGAAATTCAAGTACTCTGTCTGTACATGTTAAAATGCTCTCAAAGTAAAATCAGATTCTTAAGATTTAAAAATTGCTCTCAGTAAATGATTTTAAATAATGAATTCCATATACTATTACGACATATACACTATTTTTATTGAAGCTAACCCTACCCCATATATGTATTATATGTAGTAAAGAAAAATGTGAAAAGGAATTTATTACAAGTATTACAATTCATTCCAAATGATATTTTATTATTGGTTATCAGATCATTTTTCCTATTTTATATTATATTAAGCTATACATAACATTCTAAATTGTTTATCTATTATCTATTTTAATAAAAAAATCATTTATAATAAAGTTATATTTTTAAGTTAATGGATTATATTATAAAAACAAAAGTCATATGTTATAAAAAAAGAAATAATAAAAAATCATTCATTAAAGTTAATGGATAAAGTAAAAGTTATGTAAATGTTTCAAAGAATACAAATTTTAGAACTTAAATATAAAATATGTTGAAGATTTAAAAAGAACAAATCACTTCAATATAAGGAAATCAAGCAGATTATAAAAGACATATGTTAGTGGCGTCACTAGGGGGGGGGGCAGGGGCTCGAGTTCCTTGAAAAATTTGAATGGCCCCCTGAAGCAAAAAAATTTTTTTAATGGAATCTTAACCTTTTGAATTAAAAATAAATTTTATTGCGATTTCTTTTATAATTCTATTAAGTAATATATTGATTTAATTTTATTATTTAAAAATTAATAAAACTGTCTAAATATTTATTAAATGAATACTATTTTAAATATTAGATTAGAATACATATAAATTATATTTTCACTATGTCAGCTTGCAATCAAATTTTGTGTTAATAATAGAATATCACTCACTAAATATTAATTTAACATTAACAGTTGAAGCTTAATTGACTATTATTATTTATATTATTATATAACCCTAATTATATAATTATAATCATTTATAATTGAAAACTAAAAAATTTAATATTGTAATTGCTGAGTTTAAAATGACTAATCAACTATATTTATTTTTAAATTTTATTATCATACCTATTCCTAAAAATATTTTCAAGGTCCAAATAAGTATAAGAGATTTCTTTATAAAAAGTAAGTAATTAGACATATAGTTTATAATGCTCTATTATATACAGTTGTTTATAAAATATTAGATAAAATCCACTTTTAACAGTTATATAATATATTACAGTTAATATTATAATGAATTTTATATAAATACTTTTGATAATAAATATAGTAACAATTTGCATTTAAGTATTTAACGCCATCTATTTAATTATAAATAATTTTAATAATTAAACATTTTATTATTCATTCTACAATAGATGTAATAAATTTGATATTTTTTTTTCTTTTTTTACGTGTTTTTAGGAAAGTAATTTTTTTCTTTTTAGAAAAACAGTTTTGAGTTAAATTTTTATATATTTTTGATATTATTACAAACTACTATTATTTTAAGATATAATATACCAATTAGAGGTGGTGCAACAATATATAAAATCTTAATTGTTTCATCATATCATTCTGGTCCTTATTTTATAGTTAGAAAATATTTCATTTCTAATATGGCATCCTTGCCGAGTAAATAACTCCAGGCTTCAATATATTTGCATAATTATTTCTTCCAAAGATTTTTAGTGTTTTTATTTTATCAATATCCAACATATTAAATTCTGATATTAGTTTACATCGTGAGTGTCATGGCTATTACTGCAAATTAACCAGCATAAATTATTTGCGTTTCTATGTAATTTAAGATTATTACTACAGCTGCTGAAAGCATATGATAACATATTTTAGATAATCATGGTCAATGTGTAGTCGTTTAAATATCATTTAAAATGGAAGATAATCTTTTAGAAATTTAATATCTCACAATAATTTTTTCGCTTACTTATCTAGCTCTTATCATGTCACCTAAAAGAAAGCTCTAACCACCATATAGTTTTATGATTTGGATTGGTCGTTTATATTCTCTTCTTCAAGAATTGTTGATTTGGTTTAGGTCTATAAATTTTGCTTTATTAGTCCATTCTATAAAACTTTGTCTAAAATGGTAACAGATAGTTTCATGTCAATGTAAGTTGCTAAGAATTATATTGCCTTATATTGTTTTAAAAACCATTATCAATTGAGGCATTTGTATGAATTAATTAACCTTTTTTATCACTTGTAATTCTTTAGATGCAATTTTTTATATCAGCAATCGAAAATATTTTTTACTGTAATAAATAGATTTTGTATTAAAAAATATTATTTTTAGAAATTTCTCATATTGTTTAAGTTAATTTTTCCATAATATAATAAACGACAAAATATGAAATTCAGAATAATTGTTGAGAGTTAGCAAATTTAAAAAAGTATAATAAATTAATATAAACCCCTGGGGGGCGAAGCCGCCCATAATTATTTTTTAGTTGAGCCCCCTGAGATTGTAAAGGCTAGCGACGCCCCTGACATATATCTTAAAACGAATTTTAAAAAAATTGTGAAATTTAGCATTATATTTTAAAAAAGCAAAACACTAGCCAAAGTCAGGTCTTCGCTTATATCGAGTATATACCAACACTTGACCAATTTAAAAATATCATTATAGCATGGAACTATTTACCGAAATGGTGTTCCGTAGACAATAATCATATTTAATACTATCTATAATTTATTTATTAAAATATCTATATAATTCTCCTTACTCTTCATAATCTATGTTCGGAGAGAAAATAATATTTTCGTCTCGTTTCAAGGCCATTATATCCTCGTGTTCTTCTTTCAAAAATCGGTCGTAGGTAGCTTTCGTAAAGAAGAAAAATATTTTTTAAGCATATGGTTGATGCCAAATAAAATAATTAATATTCCAAAAAACTACCATTCAATAATCTCAATGTAATATTCCTAAAAATGTAAAACTTACATTATAATCTCAGTGTATCTTTTTCGTGACATTAGCTTATCACATTGATGATTCATTCATAAAATGCATTAAAAATGTCCATACATAGGAGTCAGCTGTAGCGCTAATTTGTAGCACGTCGATTAAATGTATTAATGTGCATTCATATATTAATAAGTAAAGACAATTGTTGGAAGCGCAAACCACAAAATGGCGCTACAGTTCACTCCTATGTATGGACACTTTTAATTAACGAATAGCCAATAGTAGTATATATTTACATCATTGCATTAGCCACTGGAAGGCTTTAAATATAAAGTTTTTTATAAAGTAACATCCTTAATTTTTAAAATCCGAAACTTAAAAAAAAATTACCTTCTATTTTGCATCTCACTGCAACGGTGTTAATGTTTAGTGGTTCTCGAATAAACTTTTGATAGCCTTTCTCGGGAAAATATCTTGACAAATTTTGCAATGTAACCTCTCGAGCTGATAGCAAGTCAAAAAAACTTCGGGTAAATGATGTTTGATAATGATAAATAGTATATAAATCAGACCTGTAAATGTCAAAATTTTAAGCTCGGCCCGATTAAAATTTTTATTATAAGGACCGGCCCCAGAATTTTTAAAATTTTTGTTATTCTGATTAATTTTGGCCTATTATATAATTGTTTCAATGAGAAACTGAAAAACAGTAAAAAAATGTTTAAAAAAAATATGAATTATAAGATTTTCCACGTGATTTTAGTTGATTTATACGATTTTCCGTTTGATTTTAGTTAATATAATTTAAATTTCTTTTTAAAAAAATCGCCCCGAAAAGATATTTATAGACCTGGCAAAGGTTTGTAATTTCAAACCCCAGGATACGGCGGAACATTCCGGGGAGAGGGAGTGCCTTCAGGCCTCTAAAATTGATTGGAGATAATATATACTTAAAAATTATACCCTTTATCAAAACCTATTTATTTAAATTTTGTATATAGTGACCGAATCGTTAATATTACCTTTTTAACGGTAATTTTTCTTTATCTGTTATATTTTTTTCGTAAGCACGTTTAATTCTTTAAATATTTTTTTTCAAGACTTTAACGGATCATGATATAGTATATTGAGGATATCATTGTGCGACTAGTTGTAAGATAACTTATCAATGTTTTTAGTCATATATAAATAATGCTATATATTTTAACGATGATACACATTGTTCAATTAAAAAATTATGCTATATCTAATACAAAATAATCTTTAATTCGGTTAAATGAGTTATAAAATCATGCAGTTTCGTTTAGTTGGTATGAAAAATTTCGCAAATATTTGCCGATTTTAATATTTTTCTAAATTCTGATCTCTTTTTATTTTAAGTTATAAATTATATATGGTCCGAGACTATCTTAAATATATTTTTTTTTGGTTTTTTATAATCAAGATTTGATCGGTGGCATAAGAAAATACATTTACCAAAACAATATGAAGTTAAATGCTAAAAAATTATAATGTAATGTTTGAAACCTTCTAGGTTTACGCATTTTCCCATAGTCTTCATTTGAAATGGAAGCTAAAAAAGAATTAGCATCCTGAGGAGATATTATGTCAGATTTTAAGCGTTGTTTAGCTTCTTCTAATTCTGATTGAATGAATTGGAATCGTTTCATCCGATCTTGACTAACGCAGCCCAAATGATACCCTTTTGCAAGCCAACGAATATCCCGATTTAAGCAATCATTATACAATATCTACAACCCCTCCCTCTCCCATCTCCTTTCTTCATTCTCCCCTAATATTTATCAATTATTTGAGTATCCGCATTATCCAGCCCGATTAACATTATATATTACTTTATATAAATTATAATTTAAAAATTTCTCAGCTATTTAAATTTAAAGCAAACCTTTGGCTGTTAATCGCGCATCGGCATTATCCGGTCTGAGTAACATCCTATATTCAACTCTCGTGGTAAACATTCTGTATGGCTCAGGGGCTCCTAGTGTCACCAAATCATTTATCAAAACTCCTATATAGCCATCTGTTCTTGCCATACTCCAATAGTCTAATTTATCGACATTTTCATGATGTGTGACGTCATCTGTGGGAGATTTGGATTGAAGTAGTTTACAATGAATAGAAGCGTTGATACCTGCCATAATACCCTTGTTTTAAAAAAAATTATATTTTTTTAAAGTTGTTATTTAAATCTTAACTCTTAAAAAATTAATAAATATAACGAAATGGCTGGAAATTAATCTAAATTGTCATGAAAAGAAAAAAATTAATTTGCATAGACTAACGTACATTGACACTAAGTGCGTCGAAATCGACATTTTTATTAATGATGCCATTATAGTGTTCAATTAATATACATCGGCACCATTATTTTTTTATGCATTTATCTTTTTAATATCAGTGAATATTAAAATAAAAGTAATAAGCCCTAAAATTAACTAAATCAATGTAGCTAGGCCCCATTTATAAGCGGTGTGAAAACCTGGGATGCCGCTTCCTCGTAACCAGTTGTCCCATTGATCTGTCCCGCCAAAAAGAGAGATTTAACAAGCCGAGTTTGCAAGTTAAGATCTAATTGACCTATCGGATCTATATAATCGTATTCTACCCCGTAACCCGGCTTGGCAAAGATAACCTTCTCCAAACCAGGGATTTGTTGGAAAACGCGAACTTGGACATCTTCTGGGAGCGTGCAAGACATGCCTAGGAAAGAATTAATAACCAAAATATTAAAAAAAATACTTTTGATATTTACTAGTGAAGATGTGCCGATTTTTAAATATCGTATTAGCCAGATCATTCATTCATTTCTTGTAAAATATAGGCAATCGACTATTTTTAAATTTGCAGATTCGATATTTAAAATTAAAATAGCTGATTAATTTCTGTACCAATATTGAAAGTTATTATATTAGTCAAAAAAATGTATGTCATTAAACCTTGTGGATATATAAGCGGACTATCAAAACCCTCTGGTTCCAGCCAAATAGGGTGAGAAGCCGAATTAAAACGCAAAATTTTAGATTCTATTGATGGGCAATATCTATGGTTTTATTGATAAAAGTTTAAAATAATCCATTATAAGTTAATTTTGTTGTTATTTTATGGACGATTAATAATCTCCTCTAAGATCTTCTTTTTATTAATTCTTTTTCAATTTTTTTTAACTATTATCAAAAACCCAATTTAACTTAAATAATATTAGGCTTGACCTAAAACATCATATTATAAAAAAATTATCGAAAAACACTAAATAAGGCATATATATATATTATAAAAATATGAACAAAACATATTTTTTTAAAAATTTTATAGTTTTAAATACGTTTCTTATAATTTTGAAACAAGTTTTGGAAACAGCCATATATGATTTTGAGGATAAAGAAAGGTTCTCTTTCCTCTAAACTTAATTTTTCTAAAGATTTATCAAATGTTTTATATAATATAAGGTCATGTCCCCAAAACTTTTATAACAAAATATTTCAAAACTTTAATGAAACTAAAAAAAAATACGCTTTATTCCAATCGAAAAAAAATGACCAAAACATAATATTTTATGTAAGTATCAAAAATTTGACAATTTAGATTTTAAAAATTATTTAAATTTTGTAAACCTTTAAAAAAAACAAATTTTGAGAGCAAACCTAGTGGTATTGACAGATCATATTTAAAATGTTATAAGCGGGAAATGATTTAAATTATAAAAAAATTATTGGGACCCGAAAGAAGTCAAAAAAAAAGGAAGAAAAGAAGTTTAAAAGTAATTATCGCGAATTATACCTAGGCCCTTTGGTTTCTTCTCTCACGTGTCTATTTAAATGCATGTTTTGCATTATAATTTCGTGAACTTTTGCGTTCGTCGACGTTAGGTGACATAAAAGTTGATTTTCTGGCTAAAAAAATAAATTGCAAAGATTGGGAATTAAAATATATGTATTCTTTTTTAATACTTTTTTTTGGTTCTTTTTACATAATGATGCAAAATGACTTCATTTTAGGCCGATTTTTAAAACGGCTCAGAAATATATTACGCAAGCCAAAGATTTTGCTCATAGTGGCACAAAGGTTTGGACATCTATTAGCGAAATTCTCGAGTCTTAGGCAATATTATTCTGGCTAAAATATGGAGGTTAGTTTTAAAGATCGGCTCAAATAAAGCGATTTTACATCACTACTATTACATAACATACAATTTTTTTTTTAAATGCTCCTATTATTTTTTTTTAAAGATTAATAATTTTAATTAAGGTTTTATCCTTATCGCTAATTCAAATTCGAAGTATTAAAATCGAAAGATGAAAAAAAAACGCTTTCAGGCAGTGTCCTGGTTCGTCTTATTTTTGAAGCTTTTTCTGTTCAGACCAGGTTAAACAGATTTTAACCTATACCACCACTATTTTTGGTTGTTTTTTTTTCGGTACAGATTAACATATTATTTTCGCTGATTTACCGTTTACCTATATTCTTTTTAGGCTATTTAGAGGAAGCTATATAAATAAATAGCTAAACAAACGAATGTTTAGAAATAAATAGATAAGTGTTTAAAAATAATTTTTTTAGAAATAAACAGCTGATTGGTTAGAAATAAACAGATGATTGTTTAAAAATATTATAGATCAGGAAACGGCCTCATAGTTTATTTTTACTTCTAAAAATTCTATGGTTAAAAAAATGAAAAACATCTTCCTGAATTTATAGTTAGCGTGAATTCGCGGCAAATTATCAAAATATGCTTTATTTTTGCATACTTCACCTCGAATTCGCCCTAACTGTGAATGCTGAGTTAGACAGATGTACCTTAATATTGGAAATAACAACAAAAATCAGACTTGAACATAATCAATATTATTTGATAATACATATTCGAAAATTTTTATATTTTAATTTCAATCACGATGGTAATTTTAAAAATGTTAATATTAATAGGGAAAATAAAAATTCTAAAAGCAACTTTTTGAGTTAATTAAGTCCGAAATTAAAATTAGTAGGGGTACCTGTTTAAAAAACGTGGAGAAAAAAAAGAAATTGGTAAAAAAGGAAAGAAGATTTTTAAAAAAATCTACCTTAATCCACACGTCGGAGTTCATGAAAGAAAAGGGATGAGGAATATTGTCACCCATATTACTTTGAAGTGATGGGTGATCATAATTGATAGATGACTTTAAAAGTCTGGGTGGAGTGCCTGTCTTGAGCCTTCCCAGTTTAAACCCGAGCCTTTTAAACGTGCGTCTCAATTCGCTGGCTGATTCAATATTTTCAGGATTGTGTATTTCGGTATTGTGCCGGTCACTGCTATTTAATCTCCCAGCCGGAAATGTGGTCAAGCCTATGTTTATTTGACCACCTAAAAATGTTCCTTTTCACATGTCCAGTTTAGTAGATAAGAAAAAAAAACAAATATTATATTTATATCTAGACTTTAAAAAAATAATATTATATAGTATTTACGAGGTCTGGGCGGATTCTTAATCCGAACGCCTACCCTGTTTTTTAAATTTTTGACACGCTCGCCTCCCATAATTTTTTTAAAATTTACCCGCCCGCACACCTATTTTAAAAAAAATAAGTACGCTCTGATCATTTAGCCTAAAAAAAATATGGCTAATTCGCTTGCCTGTCAGCCATTTTTTAGCCTCCCACTCACCCATCTAATGTTCAAATTTTTTAAGCTCGTCCACTCCCATCTTGTAGTATGGGTGGATGAGCCAAATATCTGCCTGCAGACATCTAGCATCTATTTTTTTCTAATTAATAATGATATCTCGCGTCCTAACTAGACTGTTACTAATTTAGACATTAATATTATTAAACGTGCATGCCCAAGTTACACGAATAAAATTAGTAACTTATTTGCGCGACCTAAATTTCAGAATCGCATGTATTTTATACACCATATGGAGAAGAATTCCACTGACTGAGAGGACGCCCGTTAACATTTTTCATCATTAAACTGGAAGGATGTTTTATCATAAGACTTGCAAGCAAATCAGGCATAATGACCTTCATAAGGTAAAAGCTGCGCTCACATTTAGCAGCAGTAATATATGGTAATACAATTTTTAAAATCTTTCAAATCACGGAGGCATATAATATTCTTTCATCCCATTTATGGCGAGATCTACATCGAGCTTAAGTAGGAAACAAATTTGATTAATTTGCTCTTCCCTATAATGAAGAGGGTTTGCAAGCCTGTTATCTATTTCTAAATATTCCATACTAGATAAGATAGCTAAAATCGTATAATTTAATTTAGTTTCTTTAATTACTAAAATTATCGGGAATTAGCCTCCATTAACTTATATTTTGCATATTGTCTATTAAGGTAGTAATGAATTTATTTTCGTTAATACCAAAGAACCTTTTATTTTCTATTAGCTTTTTGGGATATTTTAATATGTTCTCCTTTAGAAATCGAGAATTAGATTATTCAATCCCCACTTATTGTAATTTTACAGGAAAGCAATTTTATAAATATTTTGGTTTATGTAAATAGAACTATAATTATAAAATATCGATTAATGTAAAAGTCATTTTTGACAAAAAAAATGGAAATAACCTAATTCTTAGCAACAAAATATTCCTACCAGGCATATCCATAAACGATTTTAGAACATGAATCGTTCGTTTATTGATTTTTCAGCGTTAGGTAAACTGATTGTTCTTTTCTGAAGCTTTAAAGATATATTGTATAATTCATATAAAACATCATACATCAAGGCGAGATCTGATAAGAATTCTCCGCTTTCTACTTTACACTGTTGCTAAAATATTCTGAATTTATGATACAGCGTCTCAGTTATTCCAAACTGCCTTAACAGCATGAAGAGTGATAAAACCATCGTATATCAAGTACCCTTCCAATTTTCATAAACTGAATGCCCAATTCACATACTACTTGATCCTAAGCTTTTTGATTTATGTTAGACTGGCTATATAAACTATATATTGCGTCAATAAAGGCTTTGAAGTAATAAATGTTTTTATCACTTTTTATTACATATGACTTCTAAACGGTGATTTAAACAATGACAGGATATGATCGCTGGACAAAGTGAAGTGTGCAGTGGCGTAGCTACGGGGGTAGTTTTCGGGTTTGGACCCCTCCCAGAGCAAATTTTTTTTATAGATTATACGTTCAAAAGACTTAAAAGTGACTTTGTATCAAATAAATACCATTAATATTTATATTTTTCTGGTTTTGATGTTTGTGAAAGGATATTATATTACTAATGAATTTATTCTGGGTAGTATTATTATAAAGTCATTGAGAATAATCTACTAAATTATAATAACATTATCTACTAATATTATAATAACATTATCTACTAAATTATAATAACATTATCTACTAAATTATAATAACATTATCTACTAAATTATAATAACATTATTCATGCATTTAAAAATATTTATATATATTGTCGAAGATGTGGTTATGAGATAAACCCGGCCGAAGGCTGGGCAAAAGGGCCGAAGGCCCGTTAAAGGGGGTCTGGGGGCAGGGGGTCTGGGGGCGAAGCCCCCAGGATTTTATATGTATGGACCCCCTCTAAGGAAAATTCTTAGCTACGCCACTGGAAGTGTGCAAAGATTTTGTTACATCAAATTTATTCCCAGTCGTGACACTGGTGCAATGCTAACAAAAAATCCAATTTTTTGCCAAAAATTTTCAAAAAATGCAGCGGATATAAGAGGATCCAGTAAGGGCTTCCAGTTCAGTCTAGTCTAGAAGTTTAAAAATATGTTCAGTATAAGTGGGCACCTAGGATTTGACATAAATAACCAAGGCAGGTTTATTTGACAAAGTAGTAGATTCATCTATCAGGATAGTAATTTTCAATTGTAAATTGTAATATTATTTATAATTTTTATTTGCATTTCAATGGCTCCACAAATGGGCGATTTGAATTTGCAAGAGATTATGCTTGTAATATTTTTAGTCGTTATTTAAATGTGCACATGGCTAGCCAAAAATAGATACAATGATATTCCTCTATTTCCATTAGATATTCTTTTTTAAGAAACAATTAAAATAGGGAAAGGTTTGTTTTTGAAATAAAAATGTACAATTCATTAATATACTACCATTCTGTAAAATATTTGTTTATTTCATAATAAAAAATATTAATATTATGCTAATATACAATTATAAAAAAAATTCAATTTTAAAAATTCAGTCCCTACCTGAAATTTTTTATGTATATCCTTGATTCATTCTCTATTAATTTGATTCTTTTATAATAAGGTTAAGCAACTTAAAAATTTTAGAGAATTCAGAATAAACACAAATAATTTTTTTAAATTAAAATCTGAAATTCATCTAAAATGGTTAGGCAAATGAATTAATCAGTTCAGTAAATGGGTAACTAATAAGCTAGGACAAGAAATTACTAAATAAAACAACACACAATTTTTATTTATTTTAAACCTGTAGTAATTATAACAGCTTTACTATTTATAATTTGATGATTTGATAATATTACACCTTCACATATCTTTTCAGTTTCATTTTCATTGATCAATAAATCTTCAACACTTTCTTCTAAAATGCTTATATTGGGAGTTTTATTAAATAACTCATTTTGCATATGCATTTTATAAAGTTTTCTATCTATTTGTGCTCTGAGACCCTTTAAAATTAAAAAATATATGTATAATATGAATATCAAATACCCAAACTGCTGGACCTTTATTTGTATTGAGAACTTTATATTGAACACCTGATTTATCACATATATGAGAACAAAGTCCACCTAAAGCATCAATTTCTCTCATTAATTGACCTTTACCAATACCCCCAAACGAAGGGTTACAGGACATTTCTCCTGGTAAAATTTTAATTTATTATATATAATTAAGATATAAAATTTTACCTATTGTTTTAATTTTTTGGGTTATTAGTAAAGTTTTGGATCCCATCCTAGCTGTAGCACTGGCCGCCTCGCATCCAGCATGTCCTCCACCGACTATTATAACGTCATAATAATTTTGAAAATGGAAGGTATGTGTTTTGCAAAACCTTTTTGGTTTTTTATACAGATGAAAAAAATGTTTTTTTAATAACATATGGTAGGATGGATGGTTGTTGAGATTATTTAAATGTTATGCAAAAGGTAAACAGGATAAATTTCGAAAATCTTCACAAACTTCATCGTCAAAAATGGAAATCAAGCTTAAATGTTGTATCTGTTGATATATAATTGATATTTATGGACATTTTAATAATTGATTTTCGCATAAAAAAAGATGGAAAACAATATTATTCTCTTGTTCTTTTAGATTTTATCAGGTGATGTTTGGTATACAATAAAAATAGTTTATAGAGTTTCGGAGTGGTATTACATTATACTTATATATATTTAATTTTAAATGCAATCATTACATATTTTATGTTTTTAGGAAAAAAAAGTATTTTAATTTTTCTTAATAAAAGAATTTGTTTGCATTTATGATTTGTCTATTTTTTGAGATTTGGAATATATCTCAGCTAAATATTTTAATTTGTTTCTATAATTTATGTAATTATAAAAATATATGTAACATTTACATAATATTTTTAATAAAATTATTTATTTATATATTATTTATAATTTTTATATAATTAAGATTTATAAACTTAAAATATTAATTATTCCTAAGAGTTTAAATTTAGGGATTAATATTAATTATTTATAAATTTTAGATTTAGCAATATTTATAATTATTTAAAACTGATTTAGGAATATGGATAAGTAAATTAATATGATTTTTCTACAATATGAATAATTAGAAAAATTTATATAATATTTCTAAAATTTTATTTATAAATTTATTTAATTATATTTTATTAAAATTAAAATTAGCATTTAAGAATAATCATAATTTTCTTAAGTAAATTTAGGAATATAAATAATATTTTTTAATAGTTTAAATTTAAAAATAATTATTTATTAATTTCATAATATAAAACCAGATACATATAAGCATAGTGCATGGAATTAGACAAAAGCTCATATTATTGAGAAATATTAAGCACATATTTGGTTCATATAATTTATAAAAAATTTTTAACTGTTTACGATTCAAAATTATTTTTTCCAGATATTTTTAATTCAATCATTTAAACAAAGGTAATCTTATATATTTTTAATACAATCTAAAGAATTCACACAAACTGAAGTAATTTATATATATTCTCATGAATAAAATTTTTATATTATAGGAACTAAATAAAACTGGGTCTGATAGAGGAGTATAATATTGTAGCCCAAAATAAAATGCAGGAATAATTCTAAGAACATCTAATATTAGTTCAGAAAATGTGAGAAACATTGTTCATGAGAAGCAACAAGTTTTTCATTTATCAAATATAGTCGGAAAGGTTTTGTTGAATTTTGACCGACGGGTCCCACCGTCAGAGTGGGGAGAACACTATCCGTGTTCGGGGGTTCGGGATGGTCGATGATGGGATCCTGGGGATCGTGTTAGGATAAAGTTTTAGTCAAGGTATCACGCGGACAACGTAGTGTAATTAAGGTAAAACAAATTTATTTTAATAGTTACAAAAAAAGAAATTAAAAAAATCATTCATAAAATAAAATCATTCATAAAAAAAAATCACCTAACAAATTTCATTTTTCGTGGTCTTTATATAGATAAATTAAATAATAATAAAAAAGAATGTTAATAAATCCAGGCCCATCTCGAAAACTGGCTAGAACCAGTTTTGAGGATAAAATCAAAACAAGCTTGGTATACGTGAACAAAGAAAAAAAGATATACATGATAATGAGAAAAACACATCACTTCTAATTGAACAAAGAAAACAAAAATATAAATGATAATATAAAAACATATCACTAGAACAAAGACATAATAACTATTATAAACTAGTTAAGAACACAACAAGTTTAAAAAGTAATAATATATATTTATTTCTTATCAATCTTACAAAATAATATTTTTAAAAATCAGATATTGGATAATAAATAGCTCATCAAATCTAGTAGAATGAAATGAATATCATATCATATCTTATATAAAATTTATTTTTAAAATAGATTTTCCTTGTAGTCCCACCTCGGTTTTTATATAATATAATATTGTTTTATTTTATTTTATATTTGATGTGAGAAAACTATATATTGAATAAAAAATTTAGAAGTTTTTTTTTGTATATGCTATCAAACCCAAAAGAGTGAATAGCTACCAGCACGGGGTTTGATAGACAAGAATAATCTATCCACATGATATGGTTTTGGAGATGGAGGAAAGTAAGAGAATGATGGCCGGGGATTATGGTATTGCGTAAGGATGTTTAGATTGGATGTTTATGTTCATATTATTATAATATTGTCGGGTTCATTATGATTAATATAATACGTATAAATGGTTTATTTAATCGCATGAATATAGTCCAAGTTATATATATCTCTACTATTATGGGATTAATCTGATTCAATGATATATATTAGTGAATCGTGTAGAAGTAAGAATTATTTTTTATATATGATTTTATTAAATACAATATGAATATATTTAATATTTTATGAAATTATATTTGATATAAAGATATAATTGTGATTCAGAATTTAGCTATTGAGAAAATTATGGAATATTGTAATGAATGAATTATGATTATGTAATGGTTTAGATATTTAATGAAATATTATAATTGCAGACAAAGAAAAATTGGGTGATGAATTAATTGGAAAAGGGAAGAAAATATGAACATAAGATATAGTTAATTTGGTACAAATGAAAACTGAATTGAATAATTATTGTAATTTGGGAAATGATTTGGGATTTTATTGATTATGAAAAATATTTATCCAATATGTAGAGTTATCTGGCATGAACAAAGTGGTAAATGGATTCAAATATGATTTTGAGTTGATTATAAATAATTTATTATAATTGAGGATTTTGTTGAAATAGTGATGATAAATAAATTAATTTGGGGAAATTGATGACTCAGTTAAAATGGAACATTATGGGAAATAATAATGTAAAAACATGGTTACTAATAATACATAGTGTTGTTAAACGGCTAAGTCGAGTCGACAGCCTAAAATCTAGTCAAGTTTTGAGTCGCAAAACTCATTTCAATTTGAGCGGCTCAATGAGCCGCATGAGTCGGCTCGATGAGTCGGCCTTAAGTAAACAACTTTAATGAGTCGACTCATGCGGCTCATTGAGCCGCTCAATTTGAAATGAGTTTTGCGACTCCGACTTGAGTTCAGAGTCGTAAAAACTCGACTATTTAACAACACTAATCATACATTGACATTTACATGGTAATTTAGATTATGATTATGGATCTTAGGTAATTTGGATATTGGGAAAAAGCTTACTGACAAAAGAACCTAGTTAAATTGGACATTGGGAAAATGGTTACTGATGAGAGAACCTGGCTAATCTAAGAATCAGGCTAATTTAGACATTTGGAAAATGGTTATTGATAGAAAAACTTAGCTAATTAAACGTAATTATAATAATTACGATGGGAATCAGTGCTAACCAGATTTGTTAATCGCTACTTTTAAAAGTAGCGCACTACCGCTATTGCTATTTGTCAAAAAAATTAGCGCGCTATTAGCTATTATATTTAAAGCTACTTTTTATAAAAAAAATTTAAAAACAATTTTTTATTTATTTTGCATATAATGTAATTGTATAGTAAATAATATATAAAAATCAACATTTATAAATATTAAAATAGAGTTAATTTTGATTATAAAAAAATTTATGTAATAAATTTTATATATTTATAGTAATTTGGAATTTTAATAATAAAATCATTTCAATATTATCATCCCCAAGTTTAAAGCAACGATCAGAAAGTATCAGTTTTGCATTACTAAATAATCTTCACCTTCAGCATTATCCTCACCAAATATTCTATATTAATATTAAATAGAATAAATTATTCATCCCATTTTTAATAGAAATGTGTAGTGATATTTATCAAAAATGGAGTGGTAAAATCATTAGGTTGCTATTCTAAATTTTAAACCTCAAGAATTATGATGTAACTAAGTATAAATATTTTATCAAATGAATACATTGAATTCCCTGTACTGTATATAAATTGTTGGATATTAATCAATAAGAAATAAATATAGTAAAAAATCTACTCATACATGAAATATTCAATAACTATATCATATTAAATGTTAAGCTCAATGACACTGTGCAATATAAACCAATAAAATAATCCATCTCTGTTGTAAATTTTATTATTTAAATTTATAATACAAATTGAAAATATTAATTACAAATTGAAAATATATTTCAATTTCAAAATTAATTAATAAATCATAAAATTATAATTAATTATGGTATTATATTTAAATTTTCATGCTTATACTTACATTCATTATATTTTTTAAAAGTAGCGCGCTAAAAAATTAAATAATTTTAAAAAAAGTAGCCCCTATTAGCTATACCCAGAGTTGGGCAGTACCGCGAATACTTATATCTAAGATACAAGATACAAGATCCTTTTGTATCTTGTACTCAGTATCTTATTGACATTTATAATAAGATACTAGTATCTGTATCTAAGATCCTTTATTTTGAAAAGAATCTTGTATCTTTTTTATTTTCTTTAAAAAGATACAGATACAGATTCTTTTTAATATTCATATTTAAAACATTTACATATCACACAATCTAACTTTATTTTCTTCGTGAAATTTTGTATTATTTTCTTTATTTTTTCCTGCTATATTTTAAATATATTGATAACCAAAATTAGTTGGAAATTTTACAGATCACAAAGATAGAAAGATTAAAAATAACAACACCAAAACTAAATAAGTAAAGGTTATATTTTATATGAAATATTTTTTAATCTGTAGAATGTTTAACATTTATAGTAGTGAATTATGGAGATAGGTTCTCCTGAATCAAATCCAAATCTTTAAATTCTAGATAGAAAATTTTATAAATTAATTCATGTGAAAAAGGACAAGGTACAAGCCGAATGTCAAAATTGCACAAGTAAAAAAGTTATTAAAGGTTGAACAAACTCCTCTACAAACTTTGTTAAACATATTAAAGTATATTATACATTTTTATTTTATAATTATTAACATAATAATACCTATACTTAAGTCCCTCTTAGATAATTATTATTAAAATTTTTTATAGAAGATGGTTGATTATCAAATTAAAATCATTTTGGATATATAATTTTTAGAGGTGTACCGATGCCACTTTTTGGAGGTCGAGATCCGATATTCAATTGATATCAGCCGTACCGATTTGTTATCATATCTAATTTTGTATTCTGTAAAGATACCAATGGTTTTAATTTTTAATATAATTTTATTAGTATAACATCTATAATTTAACTATACCATAATGTCATTTAAATATATTATAATGATCAGTTATAGTTTATATTCATTAATTGCAATTCTAAAAGTATATAAAATATTTTTATTGTTAAATCACTTTTATATAACAAGTAATAACATTAATCTATATACATATTAATTAATAAACAATTATATTATGAAATTGGAAATAAATATTTAAAATAATATTTAACATTAATATAGCGAAGATTTCTTTTTACTAATACCAATATTTCCAATTTATCAGAGGTCAGCTTGCAGCGATAGTAACTGTCAATATCACCAGCTTCACTAAAAACAGATTCTGAAGAGATTATCCCACACTTTCATAAACAGAATTGGCAAAAAAATAACAATATGGTAGAATGTTTATTAATTAAATATTATTATTAAAAAAATATACATAAAAATGGATTTCGATTTTATTTATAAAAATAAATGATTTTAGATATAACTATTTTTTTAAATTTTATAACATTTTATTTTTGTTAAAGAAGCCATTTTTATATTGGATCAAATTTTATAATATTGACCGATAATTGATATTTTAAAATGGGTGAAATATCGGTTTGATAAAAAATATCGGCACATCCCTAATATATTTTTTATTTAATTATTTTAGCAAGTTCTTATTAGAGGAAATATTTAAGCTACAATTGATATATAATATTAGATAATTTTAAAAGGCTCTTAATAAAATAATTATAATAAGGTAGAATTTAACTTTATTAGTTACTTTTATTTATTTATGATATAAGTAAAATTATATTACAGTATTTATCTACAAAATTTAATCAATTTAAAACGCATTAAAGAAAATTGTTATATATTTAATAATTAAATAATATAATGTTGAACATTATTTTCATATTTTTTATATATAATTAATGATTTTGCAAGAAATATATTAAAAAAATTTGAAAAGAGATTTAAATGATATTTATATATATATGATATTACAAATGCAAGATTTATTAAGTCATACTAGAAAATAAAACTAATTTAAAAAATACATAAATATCACAAACAAGTAATGATAAATACTTATTAAAGATAATGAATAAAATAAAACTAGTATATTTTTTTTAGAGACGCCATTTAGCCATATACTCCGAATATAAGCTATATTTAAAACAACACAGAAAATAACCTGCAAATTCTAATAAAACATTTGATTTAATTTTTTTTTCTTATTTGCAAATTTTCAACTCCCATTAAATATATTACTCTCCCTTCCCTGTTTAAGCTATTAATGGGCAAAAACTAATATTAAAATCCCTGTTTATTATAATTAATTCATTAATAAATATTTTATTAATTATTGCAAATATTCATTCTTATATGTGTATGCTATGTTCTTCACAAATAAATAATAAAATTGTATTTTATAAACTATTCTAATTTAATTGGTAATGATAATTAAAAAGTATCTTGTATTTAAGATACTCTAATTTAGTAAAAGATACAAGTATCTTTTATTGTATCTTTTTGATATTTTGAACAAAATACTAGTATCTGTATCTAAGATTCATTTTTTTATAAAGAATCTGTATCTGTATCTAGATTCTTTTTCCGGAGGACCTGCCCAACTCTGGCTATACCTACCAAAAAAGATAGCGCACTAAACAACTCTGCTAGCAACCCTAGTTACCATAGAGGTTGAATATGAGGATGAGTGGGCAGCGTATACATGACAGGATTTTCATTGGATGCAAACCCTCTTCAAAAACTTTTGCCTACCCCCCTAAAAAATAGCCGCCGCCTTCGGCGGCGTTTTTTTTTTTCCTTTTTATTTTTATTTTGAAGAATTTAAAAAGATAACTTAAATTTATCTATCTCTACCAACTAATTTTTTGATTATAAAGAATTTATTTTTTTGATTATAAAGAATTTATTTTTTAGATAATAAATTCAATAAAATCTTCATTATTTACAGTGAATTAACTATTATGGCATTATGAGCTTGCTGATATATCTAAACCTTTTAAATGTAATTTAAAAGGATAGCAGAAAGTTTTACTTGGAAAACAATGTGTATGATTGTTTTCCATATATAGATTTGGTGGATAATTGTATTATAATAATTCTAAAATAAAAGTATTAATTTTTACAGCAATAAATTTTGTCCTATTTCATCTTAAAATTTAATAGATAACCCCCCAAAAAATTTATCCGACCCCCATATAGTCACTACCTTCTATTCGGAAGGTAATTAGAATTGATGTTGTCCATTAAAGATACTCGGGGGGTACTAGCCAAGAAGATTCGAGTTAAAAGTGGATAGTCCATCCAGCGTCTACATGAGCGGGTGGGGGGGGGGTAGGAACAGTTTGCATCCTAATATCTATAAAGGGGTAGGGGGTAGGGGTTAGGCATTTTGGGGGGTAGGCTATAATAATCTAGAAAATTTTCCATTACATTTTTAAATTATCGATGCATAACATTTTGGTATAATAATCTATAATATAATTGTAGACCTATTATAATATAAATACACTGCTAAATATCGACCGTTACAATCATAATATATTACACCCCATTTTTTTGAATTTCGAATTTCCGGTCTAGATAAATTTCAGGTTTATTTTTATTATATTTATAATGTCCGGTGGAAAATTTGAAGTGATAGAACGGTAAA
This sequence comes from Gordionus sp. m RMFG-2023, assembly GCF_954871325.1. Lineage (NCBI taxonomy): Eukaryota > Metazoa > Nematomorpha > Gordioida > Chordodea > Parachordodidae > Gordionus > Gordionus sp. m RMFG-2023. Next base: position 51,704,162 of record NC_088776.1, on the reverse strand, counting down.
TATTATTTTATTCTAATCATATTTATTTACAGATTCTATGAACATTATATCTCAATATTGATAGCAATTATAACTTACACTAAAGAAATTAAGCTTAAAATCAGCCATCACCCACCTTTAAAGTAATTAAATTATACTGTAGTTCTCGGGTATAGGCTTTTTCTTTGTCCCACTCCTTTTATTAAAGCCTATAGAGGTTTAAGCAACATTTTTCGAAATGTTGTGCCTACAAGTACGTGCGGCTGCCCACAAACGTGTGGATGGCTCCTCATATTTTTACTTTTATACCCAAATTAAATTGTTTCAATTAGATGGAAATGAGGAAAACTTAGCGTAGCTCTGTTGTGTATTCAACGTTAGAGGGCGATGCGCTATATATCACGTAATTTCCCGTCTACACAATTTCACAATATTTTTTAAAATTATTAATTTATAAATATTTTTAATTAAATCAATTTTACAATATAATTTTTACAATCTATATAAATTTTTTAAGTTAGATGCCAAGCAATAAAATATGTTACAAGGTAAAATGTTTGCATACAGGCTGTACCTCCAAAAAAATTAGAAAAGATAAAATTAATTTACATTACAAAATAAGACATCCTCATAGTGAAGTAAAGTTTGAGGTTATAGCTATTAAAAAAGATAATATATGGAGCAATATTGGTCTAAATACAAATAATCTCAAAATAACAAATGGAATCAATACTAAATTTAAAAAAAATAAATCAATTGCAACATATTTTCAAAAGGTTAAACTATTTTCTAATTTTAAAACATTCTTATATCACATGTAAATATATTATATAATTTATTTATTTCAATGTTAGATGATGAGACCCAGGTTTTATAATTTTTAATCATTTGATTTTTTTTATAAAACAAAATCATTTTCTATATTTATAATTAATAGCAATCTCATTTAGATGCCCCCTATCCAGAAATTTTACCATTGTTAGATGATGAAGCCCAGGTTTTATAATTTTTAAATATGATTCTTTTATAAATCAAGATCATTTTCTATATTTATAATTAATAGCAATCTCATTTAGATGCCCCCTATCCAGAAATTATACCATTGTTAGATGATGAATCCCAGGTTTTATAATTTTTAAATATGATTCTTTTATAAATCAAGATCATTTTCTATATTTATAATTAATAGCAATCTCATTTAGATGCCCCCTATCCAGAAATTATACCATTGTTAGATGATGAAGCCCAGGTTTTATAATTTTTAAATATGATTCTTTTATAAATCAAGATCATTTTCTATATTTATAATTAATAGCAATCCCATTTAGATGCCCCTATCCAGAAATTATACCATTGTTAGATGATAAAGCACAGGTTTTATAATTTTTAAATATGATTCTTTTATAAATCAAGATCATTTTCTATATTTATAATTAATAGTAATCCCATTTAGATGCCCCTATCCAGAAATTATACCATTGTTAGATGATAAAGCCCGGGTAATATAATATTTAAATATGATTATTTTAATAAATCAAGATCATTTTCTATATTTATAATTAATAGCAATCTCATTTAGATGCCCCCTATCCAGAAATTATATCATTGTTAGATGATGAAGCCCAGGTTTTATAATTTTTAACTATAATTTTTTTTAAAATATGAATGAAACATAATATTTTTAAATTTATAATATAAAATTTATAAGTTTTAATAGTTTGTCTGTAGAATTATAATTATATTTCTCTTCAAAATATAGCAAATGGAAAATATAGCCAATAGTTTTATTTTTGATAACCCAGAAGAAATATCTAGAAATTTATCAACAAATAAAGAGGTTTATAATTTAAATAATATTTAATAATGTCTTTAAAGGGTAAAGATAATCATATTGTTATCCAATTAGAGTCAATTTATACAGATGAAGTAATCAGTTTAAATTATCTATACATTTTAAATTATACAGTTGCCAAACAAAGCTAAATTAACTCCTTTATCTCAATATAAAAATGAAGAAGATATTATTTCATTATATAAGGAAAAGAATCCTAATGATCCCTTTCATTTTTTTAAATGTAGAATGACTAAAAATATGATTGATTTTATAATTCAATTTGGACCACTACAACCAAGTTCCAGTGAATTTAGTTATCCAAAAACTCATAACAGGTTGATTTAATGATATTGTTGCCAGTAGTATATTTATTTAATTTTGTACTTTTTATTATAATAAATAAAATTTATTTCCAAAATATTATTTTATGAATATTTTAAAGAATAAGGACTTTTTATAACAAAGTATAATTATCTTATAATTAATATTTTAATTTGCACTAAATATCATATTTTACCTTATATATTATTAATTATTCAACAATTATATATATTAATATATTGCTTTTATATGTAGGAGCATGAAAGATATGTATTATAAAAAAATCAATAATGACAAATCATTTTCACAAAGGAAATGGCTATCCTATAGCTCTATTTTAGATAAAGTATTCTGTAACTTTTGTATTATGTTTGGAAATCATCAAGCAAGCATACAATGGACTCAAAAAGGTGCTGATAGCTGGAATAATTTAATTCGGGATATGGAGAGACATGAAGCATCCCCTGTTCATGCAAATTGTGAATATGCACATATGGCATGGATTTCTCGGAAGCGTATTGATGACCATCTTTTATTCAACCGAGAAGAAATTATAACCCAAAATCGTTTTATTATCCATAATATAATTGATGCTATTGTATATTTAATACGAGGCAATGTTGCTTTTTGGGGAAGCAATCCTAATAATGGTAATTTTTAAGGCTTATAACTTTGATCTCAAAAAATGTCCCAGTATTAAGGGCATATCTAGAGAAAAAAAGTACTTCACGGGGAAAAAATGGCAATAAAATATTGAGACCACATATAAACTTCATATCCTATGGCCATGTAAAAAAATTAGCTGAGATAATGAAAATAAAAATATTGAATCAAATAATTAAGCAAATTATGTCAAATTGTGCCTTTAGCTTAATATTAGATGGCACATATGATATTTCAAAAAAAGAATGTGTTGCCTTAATTATAAGGTATATTCAAGATTATCCACATCCAGTGGAAAGAATTATTAATATTTTTACAACTTCTGAGACAACCGGAGAAAATATTAAAAATAATGTTTTGTCTAAGTTAAAAGCATTACATCTTTCACTAAAATACCTCATTGGTCAAAGTATGGATGATGCCAATAATATGAGAGGTGTTAATAAGGGAGGCTCTAATATTAAAAGAGGCTCCTAAAGCAAATGTGTGGTGTCATGCTAATTGTTATTCGTATATGTGCTCATGGAAATGAAATTAAAAACTCGATGGGAATTTTAGACGAACTCTATAATTTTATGAATGGAGTTAAACGTCAAGTGGTTTTTATGAAATTCCAGATGCAAAAGTCCAAAAAATCTCTAAAAAGAATAAAAAATACAACACGGTAAATGAATATAATTTTTCTAAGAAATTTATTTATTTTCACTAAGCAATTTTGATGACCCAATCACATCTTCAATTGCTGAGGGATTATTATCAAGAATAAAAAAATATGATTTTATTTTAAGCTTATTTATTTTGAAAATTATCTTAAAATGCACACACGAAACCTGCATTGAATTGCAGGCTATAGGAAATGATCTAGCTATGGTAAGTAAATTAATACAACATACAAAAAATAAATTTCAAAGATTAAGAGGTAAATTATTATCATATATTTAAATTATATTTTGTAATTAAGCTAATGGTGATAATATTTTCTCCAAATTACTCCATGATGTAAAATCCTTTATAGATGAAAATAATATTATATCGGATATCTATAATTTTAGGTCAATATTCAAATTGGATCAAACAGAGTTTGATAATTATATTGAACAACAAAATGAGAAGTTAAGAAAAGTTTATTTTAAAAATAATATTTTATTTTTTAGATATAAAAACGATAATTTTTACCCAATAATCAACATGATAATTAAACATTTAAATGAAAGATTTAATTATGATACACTTCATTTTTTAAATAAAATTTCTATATTTACTCCTGCTGGATTAGCAGACAATGAGTGTATAGAAATTTCCCAGATATCGGAAATTGCTGGTTTATATCATTTTGATCCACAGAAAATAGTGGATGAATATTTCAATTACCGACTTTTATATTTAGATTCCTCATCAATTATTTATAGTAAAGATCTCATGAATATAAGGAAAAATGATACCTTATATGACGAAAGTAATTAATTTTAATAACAACATAATTTTAATATATGTTTACAGATGAAAACATAAATGATAATAAAACCAACAATACAAAAAAATGGCTAAAATATTCGTTTATATTACCATATAGATTATTAGCTAAATTAAATTCTTTTCCATGTTTAAAAAGATTATATAAATATTTGATAACTCTACCAACTACCTCATGCTCTGCTGAAAGAGCTATGAATAAAGTTAAAATAGTTAAAACTCGCATAAGAAATAAAATTTTTGATAGCTTTTTAGAAAATTTATTATTAATATCTAGTGAAATTGATATTTTAGATACATTTAATACAGAGGATATTATTACAGATTTTGCACTGACTTCTAAAAGACTATCTAGTCTTTTAATCGCATAGTCCATATATTTTTATTAAACAGCAATAAATTTATGAATTTGTCATTATAATTTCCTTTTTTTTAATATTTAAATAAATTTATAAAATTAAAACTATTTTAAAACTTTAATTTACTAGTCCCTTTATAATTAGTCATTTTTAGGTAGCCTTTTGCTCCACATTTAATTATATTCATCATATTATTTTAAATATATTCAACATTAAAAAGTATTGTTACAATTATAATATATTTTTTTTAAATTTCGATCATTTTTATAATAATTATTCTTTATAATAATTCCCTATTTTCGATATGATACTATTTCAAGTGTTGATACTAGTATATAATAAATAATATATTGCAATGTTATATATGTCGTTGTTTTTTTTTGTAATTAAATTGCGAAGTGATTCATTTTTGATGATAAATATTTTTTGTGATTAAATTGTTAAGTCATTCATTTTTGATTATAAATATTTTTGGTGATTATTTTGCGCAATCATTTTGTTAAATAAAACATAATTATATTATAAATATTTATTTTGTAGTTAATAAAAGAGAAAAAAAACAAAATAAATCATTATTCTATTTTTCTTCCAAAATAATTTTTCTTCTAAACTATTCCGATCATTTTATTGTTTTCTTGTGTTGATTTTGAAAACTTAAGACGAGCTTAGTGAAAGAGGAAAATAATAAAAAGTGAAGGTAAGTTATTAACAAATAATATATAAGCAGGACTCTTCAACCGGTATAAACCTGAAAGCAATCATTTAATAAAACTAGTAGCCTTTTATTTAAGCATAAATTAATCATTATGTAATAATAACGCCGCCGAAGGCGGCGAAAATTTTTAGGGGGGTAGATATATATTTTTGAGGGGGGTTGCATCCAGTGAATATGCTGTCATGTAGACGCTGAGTCCATCTATGAGGCCCATGGACGAGGACAAGTGATGAAAACTACTCTGTTAATATAATAAGGAGGGGAGTTGGGATTAAAAGGTAATTGGTGTTAGTAGTTACAAGCACCTAATGGCTATTCAATCGATAATAAATTGTTCAAGGACCGCGTAACGTTTAGCCTTGTTGACTATCCAGGTGGATACGATTCGTAACAGTGATGGGTGCAGAATTAGTTATTGTGACCGAGATGTCACACAAGCGATAACGGGATCCTCTAGGACCGTTCAAAATTTAACACCGTTGAGACCATTCAAGAATAGCAACTGCATGGGGGTATTTTAGATTGGATAAAGGAGGTGGGAAGAGATGTAGTTAATAACTATCAAACACAGGAATTGACAGAAAAGAACAATCTACATCATATGGTTATGAAGATGGATGAAAGTTCGATGGAATAGGATGAGATGTTTATTATTGCAATACTAATATGTTATTATCGGATTAATTATGATTAATATTTGTATGATTACAATAAAGAATTTCAGGATGTCCAAGTTATATATACTTATGCTATAGATTTCAAGTGAAAGCCTTAATTGTTATACATATCATGTTAAATTGAGGAGCTGCAATTGTACAAAGTTTTCAAATGGCGCACTATTCCAGTATCAGATTAATATATTATTAATATATTTGATAAATATTTTTATTTAGCATATTTCTTTCTTTCTTTCCAAAGAATTGTAAATGCACCCCTAATTTCTACACAAAACAGCTATAGCCTCCATTTAGTTTTAGGTGTTTGCTACTCCCTCAAATATCTACCCCTGAAAGATATCGAGAATACTTCTGATTTAATTGAAAACAATAATTACAATAAAAATTCAAATAGCTATCATAATTAATATTTTCTAATAATAATATTATTAATGAAATGAAATTAATAGCATCAGAATTCTGAAGAATTATACAAGGATATATAGATAAAGCATTCAAAATTATTTTATCATAAATTAAAAAAGGTTAAAAAAACTTCAACTTAGCACTAATTTTTAAATAAAAACCTATTATCAAAAGGGAACAATTAATTTTTTCCAACCAACTTTTCTAGAAGAGAAAAAATAAAACACAAATATAATATTGACTAATCTGTTGTATATATTATTTACATAACTATCTTTTTATAATGCAACACTTTTTTTTATAGATTTTTATCTTTATTATATATATATTATATATTTTTTAATAAGTTGAATAAATATATTTAAAAAAGGACACTTCATTTATTGCAATTAATTTGTCTACAAAATTATTTTTATTTAAATGCAAGATATTAAATTTGACCTTTATTCTTATAGAACCATAAGCTAATGGAAAGTGTTTGGATTCTTTTAATATATATCCAATTTGATAACGTAATCTCATATCTATGGGGTTTTTTAAATATCTTAAATTTCCTAAGTTTATTTTCTTTAAATAATGTACCAAAAAGTATACATGGGAAATCTTAATATATTTGTATATCTAATAAATAAATAATATAATATAAGTATATAAAATTATGAAGTGTGAAAAAAATACTAAAAACATTTTACTCATCTTCTATTTTGATTTTAATAAAATTTCAATCATTATAAGAGAAATCAAAGAAACTCATTATTTTATTTTTATTATCAAAATGTTGTTAAGAATAATCCAAAAAAAAAGAAGAAGTTTATCTTATAAATTAAATAAAGGTAGTCTTCAATTTTTTTTTAATTTTTATATAAAATATTTTAACTAGCGTGGGTCAAGCGATTTAATTATTATAATATAACATATCAGGAATAATAAAAGTAAGGATAAATTTTTTATATTAAAATACTAACAATATTAAAGGAAAGAAAACAATCGTTAACGGATATACACCATTAATGCAGAGTAGCATAACTTGAAAGGGTAATTTGCTGCTTGATTAATGTTTTTGACAGGGTAAAAATGTTATATGTTAACTAAAATTCTCCATTATATTACAAATGTTTTATTTTAATAAAAATTAATGTAAAATACCTATCTATTGTGTAAATGGTTTTAAAACTGAGAGTTGTTTAAATAATTTATTATCTATCTCAGTTCTATCTCTTTTATTAAACAAAAGAAACCATAAGTTGCCCTAAATAAATTTTTAATTCGAAATTAATTTACATCAAATAAGAATACCATTTAAATTTATAAAATATACCAAACAAGATTAATATCTTCTTGAGTATATTAAACAAAAATTAGGCCTTAAATTATTTAAATTAACTCATCAAAATTTATAAAATCAAAATATGTCAAAATGAATAAAAGGGGCTCCACCACTTTTGTGTGCTTTTGTGGTACGTTCATGAAATAAATAAGCAGCTGTTAAATTTCGCGGGAATTGCAAATGTTATGCAATATAGATTTTTGCAAAGACACGCTAGTCTCTGACAATACGAATTTATATGTGAACGAGTCTTATAAAGAGGATAGTAATAGTGATGATGATTTTAACTATGAAATTGATGAGATTCCAAAATGTGCAGTAAATAACAATGATATGTTTTATAAAAAGAAACTGAAAGTTATGTACAATAATCATGACCTTAGTATAAAAAAAAATGAGAAATTGAGTATTACTGATACATCCTCTATTAATGGTGATTATGGCATCAATATATCAATTTTAAATCCAAAAATATTGTTTTCTGTGCTTAATTCTTATTTAATTAATAAAAGAAGAGTTATTTTATCTAAATCAAAGGATATAAATTCAAATACTTTGATTAATAATTGTTATAAAAATAGTGACTGGTATGTAATAGGTGTTATTATTTTTAAAAGTGAAGTCAAAATAGACAAAAATAATAAAAAATATGCTTTTTGGATTTTAAGAGATATTAATGAAGACCCTTTGGCATCAGGATTTAGTGATATTATGTTTTTTTTATTTGGAGAAGCATTTATGAAACTATGGAAACTTAACATAGGAACAACCCTTGCTATATTAAATCCTGACATAAATAAAAATCAATCATTGGAATTAAAATACAGTAGAAAAGAAACATTTTTTATACGTGACACAAAAAAGGTACTTGAAATTGGAGAGGCCAAAGATCTTGTATTATGTGCAGGATCATGCGCAGGATCAAATTTCAAAAATAATAAAAGCATATTAAGAGTTGAAAACTGTACTGAGTATATAAATAAATTATCAGGATCAAAGTTTTGTGTAAAACATTTGCAATATGAATTGAAGAAAAATGTTAACAAAAGAATGGAATTAAATCCCACTTATGGATCAAATTCAAGACCTCTAACAACAACTTTAATTAGTAAATCAAAATTAGGTTTAAAAGAGCAATATATAAATTTTAATGAAAAACAAAATTATCAGTCCAGGATATCCCTAAACAAATCCCCGTGTAAAACAATTGGGAAGACTTTGGACAAATTAATGAGCTTTCATGAGTCAAATTTTGTTCAGCCCACACCCTATGCTACTGAAAATTTGATTAGTAATAAGAGAAAATCATCTTCAATTGATTTAAAACAAAAAAACAATAAGATCCTACAACAAAATAAAATTTCATCTTTAAGACAAAATTGCCAGTTTGATTATTTAAATTCTAGCAATACAAAAGCAGATTCAATTAAACATTTCTCAAAATTATTTACCCCTAAACTTGGAAAGGGTTTTAATGATCATAATTCAATCACCCTCTCTTTAAATAAAAAAATCGAAGATTTTGATCCAATCATAAGGGCACCCATTATTAATTATGGTGATACTACTTCCCAATATCTTAAAGTTTTGAAAAATATTTCATTAAAACCTATTCCTATTAACCCGAATTCTATAAAACCTACTATTAATGCAAAATATATATCAGATATATCCAAAAAAATTAAATCTCATGGAACTTGTGCTAACAACAAGTTTTTATTATATTTTATTTCCAACAATTTATTTTTAATTTTAGGCAACAATCTCCAAGTATCACAGAATCAACTGTCAATAAAGCCAAGTTAGAATATATTCTTAATAAAAAATCAAATAACATACATTTACTAGAAGCACATAATGTTGAACAAGAAAAAAGGTTTGAATTATATCATTTTAAATATTTATACTGTATATTTTGTCTATATTGGAGCCATGCATTGGAATGAGGCATATTTATGCCTTAATTTCATAATATAGACCAATAGATTTCTACATTAACTAAGTATTTTTTTAAAAATCCAAGTCCAATCCAAAATTTTATTTTATAAATCTGATCTGATCCTATTATTTTCATTGGGCGTTGAAAAAAAATGTGATCTTCCAAAGAGTGAAAAAATTATATGTACTAAAGAAATATTAAAAATTTTGTTGTATTTTTAGAGAATCATGGAAACTGCCTTGGACAAATAGGCCTGAACCAAAGTAGTCCAGATAAAAAACCGCGATTTTTAAAGATAATTTAAACACTTAAAAGGTGAACGTTTTTAAAATTAGATAGACAAATTTCTAAAATTGAGGCATTTTTATCCAGTTACCTTTGTCCAAGACATTTCTGTCCGTATCTGATTCCACAAATCCAGTGATTATGATATTTTTTCATAATTAAGTCACAAAAATATGAGACCCAAGCCTTGCTCTAGTTAAATAAGAGTACATTAATGACAATATAAATGTTGACGTCAATCTTTTTTCTCTGTCAATTTTTAAATTAAATATAATTCATTAAACGCGTTTTTAAATATTTAAAAAGCTAATTTTACTGGCAATATATTCCAGGATATTTAGAATTTTGTGTCATTTTTAATTTATGGGAAAATGATATATGTATAGTAGTACAATTTAATGTTTCTTAGTAAAACTGTTACAATACTTGGAATACATTTCCTGTAAAATCAGATTTTTTTTTAAATTAAAAAAAAACACGCTCAATCAATGATTTAAAGTCGAAAAATAACAATTGCCGGAGAAATGCACATTGATTTGACTATCGTTTTAATAGCTCTAAATGTTGGCATATGTTTGTGAAGTTGCGGGGCTTCAGAAGGTAGCACCTCGCCTGTGATCTGTTATTATAGATTATTTGAGAAAATTTAGCCCCATGTAAATAAATGACAAGTAAATCTTTCTTTTAAATTTTATTTGGTTAAACAATAAAATAAGGATAAAAAAAATTTATAAATCAAAATTATCTTCTTGAAAATAATATTTTAAAGTATAAAAATTAGTCCCTTTTATAGGGAAAATAAAACGCACAATTATAAATAAAAATAAAATTGGCGCAAAGTGAAAAAAGACCGTTTTTGCGAAAAGGAGTTGTGTTTGTTTTATCTTACATAATTGGAGATAAAACCCACCCCCTTATACTTTTCGGAACTCAAATTATACAGGGTGATCTCCTAGACCTAAATACCTAACTTATATTTGCTGAACACCTTACTTAGGACTTCAAAGGTAAGAAAAATCCTTAAGTAAAAAAAACACAAAAACCATATGTTTTACTTAATATGCTTAATTCACCAAAAGAGATCTCTAAAAAAACTTTATTTAATTTATGTACTTAAGACAAAACAAAAGAGGTGTATAAAAAAAAACTATTTTTAATTGAAATGTATTTAAGGTTAAACAATAGAGGGATAGCAATCTAGAATAAAATATGGTATATCATATTTAACACTTCGAAACAATGAAAACGTATATTATTTTTCATGATATCAGATCAAATTCTTTCAATTCGGCAATTTTTTGTTGTTGTGAGTTACATTAAAAAGGTTAACATTACCGAATAACGATTATACTCATACTTTCTGACGTCATTAATGTGTGACCACCCTCAATTTGTAATCTTTAATCATTTTCATATTTAAAAAAAAAATTGACATCAAATACAATTTTAGCAAAAATTTTTACTTAATAAAAAATATGTTAAAAGTAATTCATAAAAAATCAGTGCCCTGCAGAGGTACCAATTGCATGGCTAGCTCGTATTTGTAGAAAATATAATTACCGGCCAGACCTTGTCTATAAAAAAAAATAGAAAAATAAATTAAATGAAAAGAATATTATAAATAATTTTTTAAAATTTATTTAAATAATATTTTTTGTCGTCCAAGAAAAGACAAGAAATATAAATAAACAGGTGAGTATTAGTAATATACTTTAACCCCTAAAAATATATGATTAAATATAAGAGTAATGATATATTTATGTCCTCATAAAGTAATTTGCTAAATAACAACCAAATTTTATCAAAATGCAGCCCGCTTATTTTTTGATATATATATTAATTGAACCACGGCTTCCGACATTCTATATATGACCCCACTCCCTCTTCTTTAGCACGGAAGCTAGTCTGCTTCAGGAAAAAAACATGATCCTTACTGTTTCGAAACCATAACTATCGGATTAGTGATACACGCACTCAACCGATAGCCCGCACCATCTGAAACAATTTTTTTTAATATTAGGATAAAATTGCGAACGCTATTCTGATATTTTACTAAAACACATAAAAAATAAATAAGGTTTAACGCCGTACATCATTACCCTAAATATATAAACCATGTTTATTTTTACAATTTATTTTTTTAAGGTATTTTAATGAATTGGAAAATAAGGAAGCCGTGACGACCAACTTAGAAAAAGTTATGGAAGTAAAATGCACGGTAGTCTCTTGCATAAAATGTAAATATAGTTACTGGTCAGCTTCCGAAAATTGCAAAGCTACTCACAGGGATTGCCTAATTTACAAAAAGGGCGTCAAAAAGTTTTATCAATGCAAAGATTGCAAATCTAAAACTCAGACCTTTCTCAAGTGAATTTTTTTAAACAAATGACAAATTTAATTTACCTGCATATTTTTTATTTTTGATCGGGTTTAAATATATATAATTAATTTATATATATATATAAGCCTTCCAGACAAAAGTTGCAATAACTGCCATTCTTATAATTACATAAGGATCCCGATGTACAAATCCTATGACGATGGTATCCTACAACCGTCAGAAAAACTACTTATACGAGGAGAAGATCATGCTAAATTTTTGAATAGTGTTTCTTGACTCGAAGATAATGCAAAATAAAATTTTAGTCGTTGAATACGTTTTCCCATGATTAATGCCTTTCTTGACATTCTTGTAAATATTCTCGCGTTTCTCTCCAAAACTGTTAAAATTGAACATGAACATTATACGAATTATTTAAATGATTCACTAATATATAAAATTGTTAAGGTCATCTTAAAATCAATAGACCTTTAAGGTAAAGAATTATGAGTAATATGTACATTTATCGTCGGGCATTATTGATTTTTTAATGTGTTTTTATAAAAGTATGATAACATGGTAAATTATCTTTATATTTAAAAAAAATCATATGTGTGGTTCAAAGATTATATGCATTGACTCGGCGCCACGAATGAAGGTGACAGATGAGGCTTAGGATTATTATACATTAATTATTGATGTTAACGTATTTTGATATTTTGGGCGTTGTTTGATAAATTGCCTATTGATCGACGTTATATATCATTAGGGACAGGCAGTTTTGGTGGCTTAACATACAAGGCAGAGCTGCTGTCCGACTCACTATTTTTATGCGCTCGTGAATTTAATTAATTTTTTGTTTACTGAATTTATTAGAGTATTTAAACATATGAAATCATTCGTGAGAATTCAATATGTTCCTACATATTTTTTTTTAACTTTTACCATATCTATTTATTATACAATTTATTTACTTTTCCTCCTTTGAATTCAAGTTTTTTTTAAACTCTTGTGAATACTAGTCACTCTATTCAGTTTATCTAAAGTGCTTCTATCCACTTCCAACGAAATCTAATAATATAAATAAGATGGGCAGAGCTGCGAGACAATGTACAACTCTTACAACGCCGATCTGAACTCAAATCATGAATAAATTTAATGGTCGAACAGACCATCCATTAAAACTACGAATTTACTTTATTCTATAATTATACCAATTTTTACACAATGTCCTATTAATTAAGATCTATGTCAACACTATATTATCCATTGAAATTCAAAACTTCTATTAAAGAATATTTATTTTATAATAATAATATTATTGCTATGTAAAGCAAGCTGAGATTAAGAAAATAAAAACGAATATTTATAAATGAGTCATCATATGTAATTAATAAATGTAATCTTTAATATTATTTTTCGGAACGTTCCAAAACTGTTTTCAGGAATGTTCCGGGGATCAATGCTCCCGTTCTTTTTGCCTTACATAATTTCCCTGAGATCTAATACATGTCTCTGGTTAAATGTATAGTAGGTTTTTTAAATGTCGAGGAAAAAAGCTCAACCCCAGGGGTTAAGAAAATAAGTAAGAGTTTAAACGAGCTGATAAATTTTTGGTAACAACCCCAAATATTTTAGATAAAGATCAAAATTTCTGTGCAAATGAAAATCTAACCTATTAGGTTCTATGTTAATTATAGTCGATAATGCCTCTGAAAATTTTGTTGGTGATAAAAAAAAATTAAGAACGCTTATAAAATTCGAACGAAAAATAATCATTTCTGGAAGTTGTAAGTCGGTAATGTTTCTGAAAGATTTCATTGTTATAAAAAAATGATTAAAAAGAATGCGAATTATATTTTAAAAAATCCTGCCGTTTTTAAAAATCGACCCAAATCGGTTTTTTTAAACAATACTAACATCACTCTAAGAGACTTGCTAATAATGGAAGAAGATTTAAGGTTTTATAATTACAAATAGGTTGAATAATTAATTGAGGCTGATGCAGTTCTTTGCCTTCCTTGTAAGATCTATAACTTAAACAATACAATGGTGAATCAATCTATACTAAAATGGGTTTTACTACCTGGAAAAAGGTTTGTGTATAAAGGGGCCATGAGAAACATAATTGCAGAATATATAGAAGAAGATATTAAGATTAATAGATTTTTTTAAACTAATTAGCAAATTTAGATACATTTTACTAGACATAAAATAATTAAAACCTTTATTGGCAACCATATTACTGAAGACGGATAAGTAAATGAAATTTAGATTGCCAAAAAAATATTTGATAAAAGTTTAGAAAATGAAAACCTCCAAAATTTTTGTCTGCCCCTCCCCTTACCACAAGTGAAACTAGAAGCGGCCCTGTATTATTAGGTGATCCCACATATCAAACCGTCTCTAAACATAGAATACGTCAAGGTTGTTTAAATTAAATATACATTTTAATTATTATACTTTAAAAAAGCAAGTTGTAATCATTTATAATTTCTTTTCTTTTTACATTAATTTTTATGAAAAACATGTAATAATGGCTCAAACGTAAACCTAATGAGTTCCTCTGGCGATAACTCCTGCTTTTCTAATACGATCTTATATTCAGAAGAAGGTAATTCTTATTCAATCTAATTTTTATATTAAAGAAAAATACAAAGCAATTGCTTCAGATAAATTGCACGGGGAAAAGGATTATTATTATGGGGAGATAGTTCCAATATTATTTCTAAAACAGATTAATCATTAAAATCATTAGCAAATATCATAGTATGATATGGTTGAAAAATTTTATATGTCTCGAAATAAATTTCCTTCAAATATAATATCATTCGAGTATCAATACACGCTATTTTTTATCAAAGCTGTTTACGGGTACGCCAATATAGTTCTTTTGTGGCCTGATGGAGTTCTACTCTTTGTTTCATTATTTGATAATGACCAATGCATTTAAATAAATATTATTTTCCATGTGGAATATTCATTTTATTATATTTTTCTTCCTTTCGCCTTAAGCAAAAACAAAATGGTGCAAAATCAAAAATATTATATTGAAACAAAAGTATATATAATCTATTAATATTATTATTTTATTAATGATCCTACACTACACATCAAAATAAAATAGAACCTAATACATAGAATGTTTCAAGGTTGTTGATTCAATATATATTCATTTTAGCGCTGATTATTAGGTATACAAAAAGTTGTGCCTATTCTCCAATTAATTTAGATGCTCATTTTTAAATTAGATCCAATTTAATTGTGAAAAAAGAAATTTGCTAAAATTTTTATTATTGATTATGAGGATAAACAATCAAGTTAGATTCTATGAATACGTGTATATTATAATTAATTATTCTAAGTATATAAATACACTTTTTAATATAAATTTCCATCATTTTGTACTCCCTTGTGTAAAAAGCTAACAAAGCCCAAATATATAATTTATTAATATTATATTTACATAATAATTTTTTTTCATTTTGATAATAATAAATATATTCAAATTATATGATATATTTTAAAATCGAAAACTAATGAATAGAATATAAATAAATATCGTCCTAATTGTATTCACTTTACGTTTCCATCAATTAGCGCATCTAAAACCTTTTTAAATTTCCTTGAAGTGTCGCTCTAAAAATTATTTTATAAAAATGTATAATAAAGCAAGATAAATTTTATCATACATTTACCTTCAAAAAAGATACTTAAGTTTTGAAACCTTGCTCCACAATGAAATTTCATATATTATTAAATAGTGTATGGAAGAGAAACTTAATATCCTCAATATTAGAATCTGATCAAGTCGTTTTAAAAATAACGGGGATTAAAAATGCGAAAATTTGCTAGCTAGAGATAGGTTCTAATTGCACTCGTTTATTTTTATCAGAGTTCTTGTTTCTTATTTATAAATTCTAAAACACAAATCTTACTTTAAAATTTTAAATCTAATTATAGAATTAACAAAATCCAATAAAAATTGAAGAATAAAATATATTTTAGTTCTGCCCTCATAACAGTTGAGAATCTTTTCTTTCACCGCGAACTTAATTTTTTTCCTGTAAGGTTAAGGGCCACACTTCACAAATTCAAATTCGTCTAAAGCCGAAAAGTAATAGCTTATTTCTTATTATTTTTTATAAACTAAAGTTTTTTAATTCTTTCCACACATATCTGTGCGGATATAGAGCTGTTGTGTTGAAAATAAACTTGGTATATTCCAATTTTTATCTTCATGACCATAACATTCCAGTGTAAGATTCTTTTATGATAAGTTTTATTTTGTTTGGTGTTAATAAAAGGTATAAGAAAATAATTTTAAGGGTTTTGAAGTTCTTTTTCTCCAGCCAAATTTTAACATTTTTGATCTCAGTTTTCTAAACCAGAACAAATTCTAACAATTTTAAGATTATTTAGTTCTATACACCCTTTAATAAATTACGAGATTTAATAAAGTAATGAGTGAACTCCTTAGAGATCTAAAGATTTCAAAAAGGACGTTTTTTATTGCGCCACTCGGTAATAAATTTATGGGTTGTTTTTTCATGATTACGTCAACATCTTTCTTTAACGGCTTTCCATAGAGTTTTTGGTAAGCTTCCTTAATTGCTTCAAGATCTATTTCACTTCTAGCTACTAATATTCTTAATAGTCGACGATCATTGGTACCTGCACCCTTTTAATAATGTTAATATAAATAAATATATAAATAAAATGATAGAAGAATTAAAGAAACAAAGAAAAAAATTTAAACTTTAACGGATGCTCTGAGTCGTTTCGCAAAATATTCGGGAGGATTATTAATGCATTGAACTAATGATTAAATATTTTTAAAAAATAATAAAATAAAAATAAAGAAATATAATGGTATAATAAATTGATGAGCGAACCTAAATTTCGAAGGACCTTCTTTAGTTTTCCGGCTTTAGACACCCTTAGTGCCTTTTCTGCAGTAATTTCTGTTAATAAATTTTTTTTAGTGATCTCTTGGTATTGGGCAAAAATCTTTTGAAGATCTTGCTGATTTCTAGTAGATAAGAGTTGGGCAACACCGTCCTTGCCTCCTATACTCTTGAAACCGTTTTTCTGCAAGATTTTGGCATCTTCTTCAATTTCTTGACTCGATCTTGGCCCCATTCTATTGCCCTATTAATTTTTTTTACATATAAAACTAAATTTATATTAAATTCACTTAGTTTTTTATATAATTTATTTACTTTTTTAACTCTTGTTTTTAAAGTTTGAATTAAAAAAATAACACCGGTTATACTTAAAATAATCAATACTTTAATATATTCTAGTAGTAGAAGTTTGACATCTCCAGAAGTGTCTCTTGAAATCGTTTTGTACAAGTCCTTTTTATATCCTAAAGAAACAATTGAACGGAAAAAAAATATAATATATGCATTTTCATACCTCAGTATTCTGAAATGGAATACCTATGAATCTTATTTTTCAAACTTTTCTGAAACTATAAAAATAAACTTAATGACTTTTATAATAAATAGTCGACACACTACTCAAAATAAAACAAGATAAATGAGAAAGAGGAGAAATCGTATTAGAAAAAAATGAAGCAGTTTTACTTACCAATATTTTATTCGTATTATATTGCTATATATAAAAAATTATACTTTTTTGATACGCTTTTTTAACCATTTCCAATTCTTCGGGCGTAAGGGTACATAGAACTTCCGCTACTCCACCCAAATTTGTCCCAACTCTCTATACACGTAGAAATTATCCAAAATATTAATTACTCAACAGTTGAATAGTGACAGAGGTGTAATAGAAAGCTTTAGATTTTCCCGAAAAATAAGGAGGACTCAGAGTATCCTAGGGTATCTCCCCAACATTTATTATTTTTTATTTGATTATATAAAAAAAAAATTGCAAATATTATAAATATATTTCCCACAAAAAATACAAATTTTTTTTTCTATAATGAATCTGTATTAAGAAATCTTTCCCCACTTTGTATAATCACATAAATTGAAAGATAAAAAAAAATACGCTTTCTATAATCCCAAAAATAATTTTAAATGTATACACTTCAATTTTTACAATTTAAAATATTAATAAAAGGACATTAATAGACAAGATGAAAGAATTCCCCATAATAAGCACTTGTTAAAATATTATAAGGTCGGATAAATTTATAATTCAAATATATTTTAAATAGAAGAATCAATATTGCCATGGGGACTTGTTATTAATAAATCGTTTTTAAGATTACAAAACATGGAGTCGAATTAATTTCATATTAGGCTGTATCCAAAACATTAAAAAAAAATAATTAAATTCATAAACTTTCAGATCTTTAATGGGAAAACTTAATAAGCTATTTTAATTAGAAAAATAAAAACATGTCCAAAACATAATTAGAAATTTTTTAAAATAAATTTTAAAAATTTATTATTTGATTAAAATTTTTAGAATTTGAAACTTTTCGATTTTTTTTTAAAATGATTTTGGATACAGCCTTAAATAATATTTAACAAGCTCACACCAAATTTGCAAAAAAATATATATATCAGTGACACTTTGGAACTTATTATATGGATGGGATATTTTATGGGAGTTCAAGAAGGTACAAAAAAATTAAACATTAAGCTCAATGCTGAATTGTTTGAGCAATAACAACAGTACAGAGAATAGTTTAAATTAGTGTTGATTTGAGCCGAATTTTAAAACGACTAACTCAATATTTTAGCCAGAAATATAGTGTCTAAGCCTCGAGATTTCGCTAATAGATGTTAAAACCTTCCTGCCATCTATGACCAGAATCATAAGGTTTGAATATTTTATGGTTAAAAAATTGAGTTATCCATTTTTAAAAATCGGCTCAAATCGAGCCGTTTAACAACACTGTTATTTTTATTCTGTTCATCAGACATGATAGTGTCTCGCTATCATCCATACAATATAATTTATATATAATTTTTAAAACTTCATCATTAACAAAGTCAGAAAAAAGGGGAAGCCACCTAAAATAGAAAATTTTATAATATTTTTAAATTTAAGCGTCAATTGAAAAATAAAAATAGTAAAACAAAGTTTAGAAATTGGAGAATATAATCAGAAATGATTATCTTAATTTAGAAAACGGAAATGTGTGGGTTGCTTCTAAATTTTTTTAGGTTCCAAAGTTTAAAAAAAACAGGAGAATTATAATGATGGCGCGATGAGAGATTAGAAAATGAAGAATATTTTAAAGTTTATGCAACTCAACTAGGAAAGAAATTTGGAAAGCACGAAATTTTATTCTTAAATATTTAATTTTTATAAAGAGTCCATTTTTTTTAATGAAGCAAATCAGGCGCATAACCAATGGGGGAGGAAAGTGATCGCAAATTTGTCTGTTCTCGTAAATAATAACCCCCCCCCCCCCCCCATCTCCCAAGGAAAAGTTTGAAAGAAAAATTAGTAGTATATAACTTTTTAAAATAACTTAGAATTCAAATTTTTTTAAAAATAAGCATTTTAATTTAAAAAAAGTGAAAACCCAAAAATTATTTTTAATAAAAATTTAATATAGCTAAAGGCCTACAATAAATAGACTTAAAGATCTCCAATAAAATTTATGGGGAAAAATTTATCTAATCCCCCCCCACCCCCACCCCCACCTAGCAAAATCCTAAATTCGCCTATGAAGCAAATAGTTTATTATTGAAATATAACGATGAATTAGAATAATCATTTCTCGTTATATAATTTTTCTATTTCGAAAAGCCTCCTCAATCAAAATTAAAAGATATCTATCTATGATTTTACAAAGTTCATTAGATTATTAATAACCTCGAATATCTATAATATTAGCATGGCGTGTCTTTTATTTTTACCTCTCTATTACTACTGCAATGGCAGAGCAAAGTTTCTTAAAATTAAAAAATAAAAAATTATCTTCAAATTCATTCGCATACCAAGTAACTTTTCCGATAAGCTTAAAAAGATATGTTAATCAATAAATTCTCTATGATTTACGGGATGGAGGGGAGGGGGGAAAATTTCTGTTACACCTCTAGATATTTAACTCGCAAAGAGTATATTATTATTTTAAAGCTTAAAACATGTTATAGATAATATTTTTATTTAAATCAATTTATTTTCTCATCTTTTAGGCCATAAAGAGAGGAGGGAAGGGATAAAAGTAAAATTTTTAATATTAAAATATTTTGCAAAATGTTTTCTTGGAACTTACCCTGAGTGCTCTATGCAAAAGTATGGCTGAATAAACTTCACGTGGGTATAACAGAGCGACTAAGGCTTTCTTTGTTGTGCCGGAGAAATCCCCTTTAATGCTTTTTTCCAGATTCTTAAATAAATTTGATAACGAATAGTATACAAGGCATAGGCGTAGCCTGGGTGGGGCAGAAGGGAAAAAAAATCCCCCTCCCTTTCTCGTAAATATTATTTTAAGCTAATAAACCCACTACCACCTCTTCTCCTATGTATACAATATACCACTATAAAGTAGAATTTGAAAGTAAAATTACTAAAAGTTAATTAGTTTTTAAAATAACAACTATAATTCAAAATTTTTAGAATAAAAAAGTATTTTTATAAAAAAAAAGTTTCCATTGCAAATAGTATTCGTGATGACGCAGTTAAACTTGATTTCAATTATGCTTTCAATACAAAAAAACGACAACACTTCGTTCTGTAACAAATATCCTGAATATACATCATACATTCGTCACAGCTATTAACATTTTTAAAATACGATAATAATATAATCATATCTCAAAATGGAATTCAAGGGAGAACCCCTCCCCCCAGGCCCTGTTCTCTTCTGCATTGGTATCCACAAAATTATCCAAGAATTTCAATCCAAATTCATCCTTACCTTAAATCCTGGTATCTCGATGAGATGGCGTTGCGGACAATCTTCCCACAATCCTGCCTATCCCACCCATAATCTTTCTTTCTTTCTTTCTTTCTTTCTTTCTTTCTTTCTTTCTTTCTTTCTTTCTTTCTTTCTTTCTTTCTTTCTTTCTTTCTTTCTTTCTTTCTTTCTTTCTTTCTTTCTTGGCTTAACATTATAAGATCACAAAGGTTTAGTTATGGGTAATATTTTGCATTTTGATAAAGATTTTGCCTAAAATTCTTAGAAAAATAAAAATTCGCATTTTGCCCCTTTTCGCGTGCTCCCTACTATTTTTTTAGAGTAATATATAGCGTGTCCCCACCGCAGATGACTGTAGTAATATTTATACCACTATATAGTACATACCTTACCAAAAAGGGTTTTATAGGCTTCCGCAATTTCCTGTCTCTGCCTCTGAGATCGTTTAGTCAGAATATTGATAACCGTTTTATCGTCCGTGCCTGGTATCATTTTAAGGCATAAAATTTTGTTAAGATGTTTTTACTTATGAACATAATTATGCCAAAATGCTAATAAAAATTTTATAAAAAAGGATTAACCTCTGAAAATCAAAAATTTTGGCTAGTTTTAGTGGTATTATGTTGATCCCATTAATCCTATATATATATATATACTCTATCCCTCTATGTTACTATATAGATATGTATCAGAGACCTGCAGAGGTACCATCTGTACAGCACCTGGCCTGGATTTTATTTCAAAAAATTTTTCCAGTCCAGGTTTTATATTTTTATACCAGGCCAGGCAGGATTTTTTTTAAAATATATTATATTTATTTTAAATTTTTTAGGTAATAATGGCGATTCAAAATATTTAATTTTAAAATATACTGCCCGGCCTGTGCACCCGGGCCAGGCTTAGGGTAGGACCTGCAGATCTCTGATGAATATAGCTAATATTTAGGATCGACATGGCCCGATATCTCGAGGCAGATTGTGGAAATATTTTTAAGAGGTGAGCTGAAATTATAAATTTTCTTTTTTAAGGCTTACAAATTATAAAAATTTGTTACCTCCATAAAAAAATTTATCAGGGAACTAATGGGGGAACTTGTACAGAATACATTTTAAGGACTGGGCAAAAAATATTACATAAGCCCGGTTAGGGTCGTACAGTGTCGAACTTCATTTAGCTATGGCAAACCAAAACTTATTATTTTTCTTGGATACGCTCAATAAGTAGTTATCTAATCTAAAATAAAATGAGCATTTGAAACTATAAATAAGCCTGTTATGAATAGTTATCCACAATTATATCCTTCTATTTTTTCATTAAAATCCTCCTTGATGAAAGTTTTAGGCTTTAAATTATAAATTAAAGATTACGTTTTTTTAACCTAATCCCTTTATAGCTTTCCTAAGCTTTTTAGCATCTTCTTTGGCGTTGAACGGTGTAAAATCTTTTATGGTTCCTTGAAATGGTTTACCCGCAGTCACAAAAGATCCTAATTTGCTATCGACAGCTAAATCACCATCATCTATTTCTTCTACATCAGGGCCTTCGTCTAAGTCCATGTCTCCATTTACCTCGGGGGTTTTTTTTACTGGCACCTGTTAAAAAATTAATAATAGGAGTATCAGAGGCCAGAAATCAAATTTATATAATTCAATATACGGTGATTTATCACTTAAATTTTATTTAACTTCAAAATGGAAAAAAATATTTCTTAGAAATTAGTTTGAGGATATACAAATTTTATCTAGGATTTTTGAATGTTTTTCTTTATAATGAATTAATTGTATAAACTAGAACTCTTATTTGAGAGAGTTTAAAAGTTTATCTTTATCTTTAGATTTAAATTTTCTTTAAATAAAAGGTTAGTCACATATAATGACAGGTAGAAAAAAATAGATAATTATGATAAATTTAAAAAAATATATATTTGTGTTTTGTCAATAAAATAAAAGCAAATAACATTATTCCCCTCTTTTTTTAGGAGTTTGAAGGTTAATTTGTATAGATTCGGAATTTATTTAAATGAATTATCAAAATTGCTATTTAAACAACTATTTAAATTTTTTTAAATATATTTATTAAAATTATCCAAAATATATAGGAAATAATTATCTAGCTTCTAGGCACTTGTTTCAAGTTTGATGTATAAATATAACTCGTTCTTTTATAATCCAAAAATAAACATAATTATTCACAAACATTTGGCATCTTAGATTTTAATACTTTGTGTTTAGTATCAAATGAACAAAAAATTCATGATTTTTTCAAAAAAAAAACAAGTGAAAGGAAGAGTGGAGGGGGAGGGGAGGGGGATTAAGTATTAACCAGGAATATATAAATGTAATTTTTTTCAAAAAATTTATTTATAAATTATATATACGTTGCCAGAAAAATCGTTTTTTGGGTTTCTAGCATATTTATTTCTATAAAATTTTCATGATTAAATTTAATTGGCATTTCTAAACAAAAGTGTAAGCAAAATAGTTCAATAAAAGAAAATTCCTTGAATATATAAATAGCACTTTAAAACATAGACGTCTGTATCCACCATTTTTTTAAAAATCATAGAATCAATCTTAATCGATACGGAGGATTATAAAAAGGTCTTAACGATTGATAAGAATTTATTGTTAAGCATAATAAAGAGAATTGTTTAATAAGATCCTTAAAATAGATCGAAAACTTCAAAGTAAATCAACTTTTAAAATAATAGATAGAATATCCTTTAAAAAGTTAGGATAATTCTGAAAGTTGGTCTAAAGATACAAGTTGATTCACTCTAAATATTAAGTCAGCTAACAATAAAAACCATGAATTTTGTTTTAAGATATCTTATCGTCGTCTGAAAATTAGGTGATTCAATATGCACTTTTGGTCAGTAACTTTTTACATAAATCAATTTTTTTTAAAGTTAAAAAGCCAAATATAAAATTATACCAGGAGCGTTACCTTTACAATCTCAAGGATCATTTTATTTAAAATATTATTTATTTTGAGGGCTTTTCAAATTTTTCAGGGGCTCAAGCCCCTGCGCCCCCTACCCCCAATGACGCTACTGGATTATATTATCATATTGAAAATATAGAACTTAAATTTTTAAAATTATTCTCAAGTAAAATTACAAAATGTGGACATGGAATAATCTAATTCAAGTCGACGATATTGAAAAAAAAAGCACAATTTATGATTTGCGACACTTTCACTATCATATTTATAAATAAATATGAAATGTGACAATTTTCTTTTAAAATACTTTTTGTTTTTGGGCCAAAATAGTTGTCACTAAAAGAATAAGATAAAGAAGTTCCGGGAATCGCATTGATTGTATTTTGTCGAATAATTTGCAAATAAATTTTCGTTTTTTTTATTTAAAAAAAACACCTAGATAATTGTTAAAATAAAAATTATTTTAAAAAATATTTGATTCTTTCCCAAAAATTAAATTTGTTGTGATTGTTATTTGCAATTATTATTTCAAATCAATCAATCATTCCTCGATTTTATGATATATATACCTATCAATTTGAAAAATAAAATTCTGTTTGCTCCAGGAGGATTCACTTGTTTTCCACCTATCTCTAGTTGTATTTTCAATTTTTTTCGCTTTTTTCTAAAATATGAAATATTTTTAATAGTTTATACAAAATTGTTTTCTGAGTTGTTGTTAGGACCGGCATGCCGAACTAATTCCAACCAACGGCTTTAATAGCTAAATAACACGATATGATAAAACAAGGATATCATATTATTTTAAATGATATAGCTCAATTCCATATGCGAAGATATGTTATTCAGGAAGGCTGTATAATGGATAGAAAATTTACTGATTTATTTGTCATAACTATATCTGAAGCGAAATAATTAGGTAAGCGTAATAGATTGTAAATGAAGTATGAACTAATAATTGAAACTAGTTGCGCGGCATATATGATAATGGGATTTAAAAAAGAGGTATGAGCGCAGTTATTAAATTAAATGAAGGAAATATTAAGAAATAGTGGAGCGTATAAATATGTTAAATTAGGTGTGCCAAATTATAATGCCAATGAGAAAGAGGTCTTGTAATTTGAGTGGGAATAATATTAATATAAGAGAAGTGGAAAAAAAGAATTATCGGAGAAATTAAATAACCCTGGGAGATGGAAACATGTTAAAATTGGAATGTCCAGGAAAAGCTATGAAAGAAAACGTAAAAACATTTAAAAAGACGAGGAACTGAGCATATAAGAGGTGTCAAAGGCTAACTTAAAAAAAAAGTGGGGGTAAAGCTGAAAATAAAGTATGTAAGAATAACAATAAATTTAATAATAAGTCTTGATAATTGAAAAATGCAACAGAACTAAATCCGTAAATAATTTTTGATAAAAAGGTTTTTTGAAATGAATAGAAGCTGATGTTTAGGCAGTTCACTAATATTCGCATGAATTCGTGTATTTAATTAAAATTAACAAAAAAAATTTAAAGTGAACCGCTAAGGTGACCCAAGGACTGAGAGAACTAATAAGTTAAATATCCTTAAATGTTATCCGCTGAACAACACAAACGGATAGCTCCACTAATATCACCTACATTTATTTCTTGTCTAATACGTTTAACCTTTATTCATCTGGCGAAATATTGATATTTTTCACTTGTATGATTCTATTTTTAATGTGACTGGTTTGTTCATTCTATTTTATGGTGATCAGGAATGAAATTCTACAAGGATGAGCATTTGGGACTCTAGAAAACCGCGAGAGATGAAGGAGAATGTCCACAAATTTGATATTAAATGATTTTTAGGAATTCATTATAGAAAGAACAAATGGGAATATGATATTTTTTAAATTTGCCACCTGATTTAGTTACTAACAAACTTTAAACATGCTGGACAAATTGCTTTTATATTAATATAAGGTTACATTTAGTTTTTACTTTTTTTTTCTTCCAAAATTTATGAAATAAATATTCCCCGGGGGTATTGGCGAGACAATTCATTATACATGAAGATGAATAGTAACCTACAGGGATAATGTAATACATATTATCTTGAGATAAGTTATAACCCGTATGGTTTGTTCAACTGATAAAATTGCACCTATACAATTTACTTTGGATGTTTATATATAACATCCTGCAACATTGTATATTTTATTTTTAAACCAGATTTAAATAATTATAAATTATATCTTTTAAGGAATTCCTTAAAATTAGCAAATTATTAGGGAGAAAATTTTGCAAAATAAGCGGCGATTTTATGTAGCCAAACAAGTTATTATGATGGCTGTTCATCAAAGTAATTGAATTGCTATATATGATCATGGTTCCATATCGTAATGCAAGTAAGAAGATTCTTGTTATATTTTATAAGGTTATAAAATATTCAACGTTATTTGAAAAACATATTTGTCATACAATAATATAACGTATTTATATTTATTCATTACTTATAGAAGTTAAATTTAATAATTATAAAACAGTATAAATCAGTATTGTTTTGACGAACTATTCTAGATATAAAGATTCTTAATTATTGTTATTTATTATAAAACAGTATATGTACAAGAATTGAAATAAAAGAAATCAGTATTGTTTTGACGAACTATTTTAGATATAAAGATAATTATTGCTATTTTTATATAAAAATTATATAAATGCGCTATATTTTTATAATTTTTAATTAGCCTTTTTTTGCATTGGGACTCATAAAATCATCCAAGAAATTCATTCGGTGATGGCATTGTCTCGGGCAACCTACAATCATGTCCATTCCCCCATCATCGAGAATCTCTAGACAGATCTACAACTAGCAATTTTGATACTAGTGAGAGTATCAGAAGTTTGGCTAAATCTTCTAGTAAAAAGTTAGAGGACGAATTATTAGACTTAATAAAAGCTCCTCCATCTTCAAATAAGTAAAATTTATAATTATCTTAAAAATTTTATATTTTATATAGATTGTTCCTATTATCTATGGAGGAAGGTCTTAACAAATTCAACTATACTACTCAATTATCATTTAAATCCAATGTATACAAATACTTTTGTGAATTATCAATGAATGAACTACAAACAAATGAACCAATACAAAATAATAATGAAACTGCTTTAGATATTTTAACTAGCATTATAGAATAAATTAGTTCCATATATATGTTTTGAAATTATATGTATTTTGATTTAATTTAGTGAATTATTTGTGTATATATATATATATGTTTTTATTTTCAGAATAAAGATTTCAAAATTATATTTATTTATTTATTGAGTAGTATACAATATTCAATTACATTTTTGAAAAAATTAACAATAAATATAACAATTAAATATAAAAAATAACCAAGAGTTTAAATATTTCTTAAATTTGTTTCTTAAATCTTTTTCAATTGTTGAAGAAATTGTCTGCTTGTTGAGAATGATCTTAATACTTAAAGGCTTCTAATGATATAGATATTATAATATCTTTAATAAATAATTCATTAACTAGTCAGTTTTTTAATATATTTTTTTGTAAAATATATTCTTAGATTTTAAATTATGAGGTTTTCAGAATAAAGATTTCAAAATTTAAACATTTTATTATAAATATATATTTAATCAGTCATATACTATATTCATTATATTATTTGATAAAATAAACAATACAAAATAATTATAAATTTAAATAATTTTTAAATTTATGTCTTAAATCTCTTGATTGTAATGTTGATGAGTTATTTTCTCTGCTTATTGGGAATGGTCTTGTGGTCAGGTTGGGCATTGTATCTTTTATATATCAAGAAAATATAAGTTACTAAAATATTTAATATAATTGTATCATCAACATCTCCAGCTATTCCTTCATTACTAATTATTATATTATGCAACAAGCATATAGTTTTTTTAATAATTTCAATGCTATTGACACTAATTTCAATTGGTCTACTAAGTATTTCGAACTTCTTTACAATCCCTCCAAAGCTCCTTTTCATTATCCAAATTTATTAACTCCATTTTTTTTTTTACAAAATAAAAATAATCTTCAATTTAAACACAGCAAGCGTTATGTTTTTTTTATTAAAAAAGTACGGCAAAACGCTACTGCTCAATTTGTGCGCACTATTATACAAACTTTAAATAATAAAAGTTTATTTTTTTTTTAAGTTGTTTATAAATAAATTTATATTATAAAATTTAATTAATAAGAATTAATTTTTTTTCTTTAAGTTTTGTTTATAGACAAGTTTATATTTATAAAAATTCAAAAAGAAATTTAATTGTTGTAATAATGAAAACAGTATCGCGACTCGTAGATTTAGGAGATTTCTACCTCCAAGTCACTTTGATCAAAAAAAATAATGGAATGACAGTGGTGACAGGATCATCCAATGAGAATCAGCCACCGACCCCTGAAGCTCGACGCCGGAGATGCTACAATTGCCAGGAGGTGAGCCACTTGAGACATTAGTGTTCCAGGCCATCCAGGGAGGCCCGCGTGCCCATGGGGGTGTTGTCAGAAAACCCGCGAGTGGGAACTAATGACGGACGTAAACGTATGCATCGTGATTTGGAGTTGGGATAGCCAATGACCTCAGTTCCTTCAAAGCCTGATACGGACATTGATCGGCATCCTCCCCCTATTCGAAATTATGACGCTCGGGTTCAGACCCTGAACGGATCTCGAAGTCCAAATGACGGAGATCTGCTACAAAGAGCTGTGGCAGTTTTGGCCACCGAGGTCCCTCAGCCTGTGGGTATGGACGAATTCTGGGGATACCCCATGTCCGCGTAAGAAGATTATTCGTGGAGATGTTTTATGACATTACAGTATGTTATGATTAGTTCTAATAAGTTACCCAATTAATAGAACAATATTAATTTATTAAAATTTAATTATTTTTTAACTCAAAATTTATTAGAAAAAACAAGAAAAACCAATAAATGTATTATAATATTTTTCTTGTCTTTTACATAATAATCATGATTAAATATTCAAATAAATTAATCCTATTCGCTTATCCAAAAAAAAAATTAATGCATATTCAAATAAATTCATCATAATTACATATAGATTTCTTCTTTTTTAAAAAAATAAAAACAAACGATTTACTCTCATAACTTAATATTTCAAATAAGAATAAATGACTAGTCCAAAATTATTATAAAAAATCATAATAGCCAATATTCCTTTAATAAACTTAAGTAAATAGGGATAAAAAATATTTCTTTTGCACCTTCACCTCCAGCACACTCTTCCCTTAGAACCTTCATCTAGCAACTTGGTTCATCTCAACTTGATTCAATAACTGTGGAACCTCATTTTGTATTGTCATGGTCTCGTTATTGGCGGTCATGATTTGATCGGGACAGTATCTCATCAGATGAACACCCTCAAAAGCCCAGCATTGTCTTGGCTGACCCACCACTCTTATCATTTCTCCATATAATTTACTAGCTTCTTCCCTGCTAACGTTAACCAGTTTTTTGAGACCATTGATCCATCTATTAGCTCTTCCTATACCTTCATTAGCTTCATCAATTCAGAATAGGTCTACCATCTTTAAGTTTTTCTTTTATCCATTCAAATCTTATATTTTTCTTTAACAACTTGTAGACATGTGTAGCTATCTTTGCAAAATTCGGTATGAACGATGATAAAAATTTGTAGCTTATAAAACTTGTAATTCAATCTTATTACTCGGTGCTCTCATGCTCACAATCTAATCTATATTCTTTGAAATGGGATAAATTTCATTTCCCTTTATTATATGTTCTAAGTACTTTTTTTCTTTTACTCCAAAAACACTTTTTTTCATATTAGCTCTCAGACCATTTTCTAAAATTATATCTAATGCTTTGATTAATCTCGTATTATGCTCTTATTCTGTTCCATGATATTAAAACATCATCTAAATAATACATGATTCCACTTAATCCTTGGAAAATAGCCACCATAGTTCTTTTAAATATTGGGGCTGATACTTTTAACCAGTGGCCACTACAACGGGGGGAGGCGAAGCAACTGCTTCTAAAAATTTGAGTGGTTTACTACACTTATCCATAACCATGTGATGGTTTATGATATCGGACTCGACCTCGTGATTCCATTAATACATATTAAATTAAATAATAAGTGGGGATCTTATTATTACATTTTTGTGAAAATTACCATTTAAATTCAAGTCAAATTTTTGAAGGAATGTTGAAGTTTATAAATATTTATAAGATGGCTAAAAAGGGGGATGTAATTATTACAGGTGACCTAGAGGTTAAAGAATCTAAAGATTTGTCAGATTCTGAGAATTGTAAATTTATTAATTAAAATATTTTTACTAACACATTATTTAGTTTCTTCTTCTTCTGATTATAATTCTGAGACTTATGATTCAAAACTATTCGTTTATTTTACCTTATCGTCTACTTTAAAATTTTCTGCTTTCCCTAATTTAACAATTTTATATAAATTTTTATTAAACATTCCTACTACCTCATGTACTGCCGAAAGGGTCATGAGTAAAATTAAATTAATTAAAAAAGACTTCGTAGTACCATGAAAGATCCATTTCTTAATAATTTAATCATCTTATCAGTGGCGTATCCAAGATTTTCTTATGGGGGGGGGGAATTTTTTTTAGGGCTTCGCCCCCAAATCTTCCTTACCTGGCCTTCGGCCAGGTCTTATGTTTTAGCTATTCTATTAAATTATTCATAATTTAATAATAAATATATTTATATTTTTAACTATTATTTTTTACTAATTCGTGCTTATGGATATTACAAGCCTATTTTTTATTATTTTTTAAGTTAGGTATATTATATTTAATAAAGTTTTTTTAAATGTAAAGTTGAAATAAAGTTTAATGTCATTTTTTTTATAAAATTTGCTTTAAAAACTAGCCTCAGCTTAAATTCTCATACCATATAAGTAGAATATAATTTTTTTATTGAAAATACTAATAGTAGTGTGTATAAAATATTGACTAGAAAATAATTTAAAAAACAAGTTTTTTTTAACTTCTTATCAAATACAATATTATTCAATTTTTTTTATTAAATACTATAATTATAATGTGATTTTTAATTTTCGTGGGAATGTTGCCAATTCATCAAGAATTTCGTTTGTCGTTGGAACCAAATCTCTGTGAATATTTAACAGAGCTAACCCATTTAGCCGAGATTCGGAAGTAGTACTTCATAAATATGTTTTCAACCTTCTCAAGTTGGAAAAAGTCCTTTCATTCGTACATGTTGTAATAGGCAAACATACAAGAACATAAAACAACTTCAAAATATTCGGAAATTGAGCCAAGGTTTCTTTACACCGATTGAGCGCATCAATAGCATGCTCAGATAAAATAGCTAAACGTAGTAAATATTTATACCACAATTCGAATTCACTGATTAAATTTATTTCCGTATCTATATCATAGGAATAAAATTTTGCTAAATATTTCATTTTACCAATAATGGCATTATAAAACGAAGAAAGATCTTTGGGTATTAAACTTGAAGATTGCTAAAGACTTGTTTTTATCTAAAAACCGTATCTAAGAATGGGATGAAAATGGATATTTTATAATATTCTTCAGTTGAGAAAATATTTATTTTACATTTCAATAATCGCCTAAGTGCTAGACGAGGTTTAATTAGTGTTATATCATAAAATTTAGCCTTCGATTCAACGTCTAGATAAATATTATGAAAATATTCATCTACATCATTCTACCTGTTCATATATTTTTTCCGCCAAATCAATAACCTGAACCAAATCTAAATTTTGTTTTTGTAAATTTCTAAAAAGTAGTGAGCTATAGGAAAATAATTTATTGATGCAACTAGCAGCAATGATAAACTCTGATTGATCAATTGAATTCAATAATGATATCGCTTTTGAAGACACATTACTTTTTTTCATGCTCAGCCTTATATAACTTTTGTATTTCTATTTCTTCTGTTCTACAAATTGGAAGTAAAAATGAAAAATTAAAATATTATTAAAAATACTT
The DNA here is from genome assembly GCF_954871325.1 of Gordionus sp. m RMFG-2023. Classification (NCBI taxonomy): domain Eukaryota; kingdom Metazoa; phylum Nematomorpha; class Gordioida; order Chordodea; family Parachordodidae; genus Gordionus; species Gordionus sp. m RMFG-2023. The sequence goes on along the minus strand of NC_088776.1, from coordinate 51,672,053 downwards.
ATTATTTCCGACTCACTAACAATTTTGAATTTAATAAAATAATTATATATAAAATAAATTACCGTTTGATTTCAAACTCTTAGACTAAAAAATTTTCCATTTTATTAATATTTTTGAATAATGTTAATGTACTCTCAAGGAAAGGAAATTAAAATTTATTTATAAAAAATGTTTTATGTTGGAAAATTGATATCCAAATATTTGTAAAATTTTGATTGGGGGGGGGGGGGGGTAAAATTGTTATTAGCCTAAAATGATATTTATGAAAATAGTCAAATTTGCGATGGGGGGAGGGAAGGGGGAAATTCCCACCCATTGGTTACGCGCCTGCATCTTATCAATGGGAAAAAATTTATTAAACAATTATATCGATGAAATTATAAATTCTTTCGCTTTCTCTTCCCCTAATTTGCCTAAATTATTCATTTTAAAATAATATTTTTAGAGTATATATTTTTTTACATTTCATTTAAATTATAATTATATTAAAGATTGGATGCAATAAAGATTATTTTTGAAATTTATGGGTGTCAAAAAATAATCAACCCTCTTTTTCGAAGGGGGGAGGGGGAGTATTTTTTAGGGAGGGGGAAGGGAATTCTGCTTCCATCGCTCAGAAGTTGTAGGGGCTACTGCTGTTTAACCCAAAAGGCAATGCAGAATGAAAACAAACCCCTATGCGTAATAATTAATATCTTGCTTTCTCATTTACCTTGTAGGCATTAGAAAAATCTATTTTAGAAATATTGTTGCTCCCTTTAAATTAGCCAGTAATTCTACTATTCTAGGTAATGGATATTAATGGAGCCCCAAAGGAAGAAATTTCTAAGTTATTTCCCTCTCTTCTCAGAGCTACATAAGAAAAAGAAGCGTTAGTAGATTATAGCTAAAAAATATCGGCCATTTAAGTTTCGGTTCGGGATATCAAATTCACGGTATTCGCGATACAATCTTCTCTGTAATTTGCTCTAAATTTTTTGCGATTAAAATTTGAAGGAAAATAAAATCACGATAATGGGTTCCTCATATTGTCTTAGCTATAAAAGCTACGCGGAGAAAAAAAAATTATTCGCGATACACAATATCGGCAAAAAATGTTTGGCCATTAAAGTTTTGCTGTTTTGACCTGATGCCATTATTAAATTATAATACATCATGTATTTATATAATAATAAAGCTAGAGAAAAATAATCACAAGTATAAAATAACTCTAACTAAGGTTGTGTCCTAAATATATTGAAAAAAATATCAAAATTATAAATTTTCGCAAATTAATAAAATTATGAAACATGTCCATTTTTTAAAAAGTTGTGTAAAAATTAAAATAAAGAGAAAAAAAAACGAGAATAAAATAACTAAAATAACATTACTTACTATTTTTTCGTAAAAATTACCCAAATAAATAAATTTTGAAAAAAATCTAATATTTTCATAAAAAATAAATTTTTGTAAATGATGAAAAATGATTTTGAACACTATTTTAATTTTACATTAAAAATATGTTATTTTTTACCTCAAAATTTAAATTTATTTCCATTTTTTATATTTAGGACACAGCCTAAACAAAATAACTTTTTTCTAGTCCAGAAAAAAATCCCAACGATAAAGTATAAAAATTTTAGGGAAAAAGCACTTGTAATCAATTTATATTATCCCATCCTATCAAAGAATCAATCTATTTTGCTAATCTTTTTTTTACTTACGTAAAATTAATTGTAAGAAAGAAACTTACAAGTTTTTGTTCTCCCTATATTAAATTGCTATGATAAGATTAGTTATTTTATTTTTATTATTCATTTTTAAGGGATAAGAGTACCTTTGCCCGAAATTGGTAATTGATTATCCCTGATTTAAAATGATTATTATATCCAAAGATATATAACAGGGAGCTCAGTATGAGGCCTAGGGATTCTAGCAGGTTTAATGGAAAAATCTTTTAATTTCAGAAATTGAAAGAACCCTTTTTGAAAGCCTAAAGTTCGAAGATAATAAGACTAAATATGATGGTTTTATTCAAGGGCAAAAATATAATTGAGGAATCTAGTATATTATGAAATTTTATAATACATTTTATTTTGATATCGGTTAAGGATGAAGGTATAGTGATTTAAAAGAAAGTTGAACATTTTTATTATCAAGATTTTTGAAAGAGGATTGATAAATTATATTATACATTTAATAAAAATGTTAATTATATAAAAATTTCTCTAATATATTACTAATAAATAATATTTTAAAAAGTAATAAATAAAATATAAATAACATGGCCAGCAAAGCGTGCTCATTTTTTTTCTCAAACGTTTCCTACTATAAGCCCATCTAAGACCTTTTGAAATTTTCTTGTAGTGTCGGACTATAATTATTTAAAATAAAATATTGTACAGATGCGTAAATCAAAATAATATCTTAAATTATCAAAAATTGTACATTTTTAATAAGTATATCTTATGTCGAAAATTTAATTTAAGTTTTTAAAAAAAAATAAAATGATTTACATCTACAGCTTTCTTTAATGGTTTTTTGTAGAGTCTTTGATAAGCTTCCTTAATTGCTGCAAGATCTATTTCACTTCTAGCGATTATTAATCTTAATAGTTTGTGATCTTTGGTACCTGGACCCTAAAATTAATTATTTATAAAAAAACCAAAAAAAGAAGAATTTCATAGGAGTAGCCATGATTTTGATAGTGGGGGGTGGGCACAATTAGTTGAATTTTCCCCTATAATCGTTATTGGAGGTCTTTAGACCCACATATTGGCTATGTTATATTTCTATAAAAATAATTTTGGATGGTCGTTATTTTAAAAATGTTGTATACAATTTTGGAGGAAGAGTGGGTATGTAGGGTGAAATTTCTATTAGCTTGTAATGATCTTTACAAAAACAGGCAAATTTCCGAAGGGAAGTTAAATCTCGCCTCCCCCCCCCACCCCCATGGTTACGCCTATGAAGAGATTAATAATGATCATTATGAATTACCCAGAGAGTGGCTTTGATTCGTTTTGCATAGTATTCAGGGGGATTATTGATGCATTGTACTGATTATATAATTGAATACAATTTTTATACAAATTATTTTACTAAATGGTAAATAGTTATTTCACAAAAAGGGATATTTAATTTAAACATAAATAAAACCTAAATTTTGTAGCACTTTCTTAGTTTTTCCGGAATCCGTCACTTTAAGTGTCAAGTCCGAATTAATTTGGGATAACACACTTTTTTTGGTATTAGCTTGATATTTGGCAAAAATTTTTTGAAGATCTTGCTGATTCCTAGTAGATAAAATTTCGGCCACACCGCCTTTGCCGCTAATATTTTTAAAGCCCTTAGTCTGGAGAATTTTGGCATCTGCCTCGATTTCTCCCGGCGATCTCGGGCCCATTCTATTACCCTTATAGATTAAAAATAATAAACATGCACATCAGGGCGTTCGTATACTACAGTTTACAAGTAATAAAGGTAGTGGAGATATTTATAAAACTTATAATAATTTTAGTTTAAAAGTAAACATACCTTTAAACAATTAATAATACTTTAATATAATCCAAGAGTAGAGTTTTGACATCTCCAGAAGTATCACTTCCAATTGCCTTAGCCAATTCTTTTTTATATTCTAATATATTTTTTTAAGGAGCAAAAATTTTTTAAAAAAAGTAAGAACTATATCTATGAAATCTTAAAAAAAGAAGGAAATATGAAAAATAAAGTAAAAGGACATACCTTGTTTATAAGCTCTTTGAACCATTTCCAATTCTTGTGGGCTAAGAGAACATATTACTTCCGCTATTTCCCCCAAATCTGTGCCAACTCCCTATTATCACATATAAATTATTTAGATGATAATAAAAGGTTATTTTAGTATAGTCAGGGCGCGTACGCAGGAATTTGGTCTGGGGGGGGGGATAAAAAATTTTTTTAAGAAATATTATTGTTATTTAAAAATATTAAGCATAAATTTATTAGGTTTAGGACTAATAACTTTTCTAATACACAATTTTAAATAAATGTGAATTACAAAAATATTATATATATAAACTATATATTAAATGTGAATTATAAAATATAAAGTGAACATAACCACGATATGAATCACTTAAATAACCCAAAATTGAAATTGAAATTTTTCGAGCCTTTAAAATTTTTATATAATGTATAAAATTAAATGTTTAAAATATAAATTAATACACAAAAAGTTTCTTAGGAATAATTGTATTTTGTATGTTTTGAGCTAATTTTTCAATTATCTATCCTTGCTTGGCGTTAAATGTCTATGAATATTCAAAAGATCCAAATCATTCAATCTACTTTCAGAAGTTGTATTTCATAGGTATGTTTTTCAGAGACTTGCAGGCCCAGGCCTCCGGGCCGGACCGTATTATAAATTTTTTAAAAATACCCGGGCTTGGCCCGAAATTTTTTTTAAAAAAACACCCGGGCTGGGCCTAAAAATTTTTTTAAAAAAAATATCCGGGCCGAGCTGTATAAATATTTGAAATCTCCATTATTAGCTATAAAAATCAAAAATAAATATAATTTATTAAAAAACATTGTGCCGGGCCTGAAAATTTTATTTTCAAAAAAACCGAGCCGGGCCTGAAAATTTTTTAAACAAAACCCGGTTTTTAAAAAAATCCGGGCCATGCCCTGAAAACGGTACCTCTGCAGGGCTCTGTTATTCTTCTTAAAAAAAAGAATGTCTATGGGAGAGTTGCTAATATATATAACCATTTAAATACATTGGGAATATAATCTAAAATGTGTTTGAAATAATGCAAAGCATCCATAGCATTTTTTGGGACTGTATCAACCATAGTTAATCTTTTAATCAAAGTTATTCAGCTAATAAGGCATCATAAGATATTTTAACATCTTCATGATAAAAATCTAACAAATATATTTTTTTTCCATCACCATCTGAAAAAGTTTGGAAAGGATTTTGTGGAAGTAATATCTGCGGATTTGTAAGGCTGCATGATGAATTAAAAACCATTCATTTATTTGGGTTAAAAATGTATCTAAGAGAGGGGGCCATTTGTTTTATAATACTCTTCTACTGATCTTATATTAATGTTTTGACGATGAGCTTGCTTGCTGCAAGTCGAGTGGGACAAATTTTAAACAAGTATAGCTCTGCTTTTGACTCAACAATAACAAATAAAATATGAAATTCTTCATCAACATTATCTCTAATTTTCTTGAGTTGTAATAAAATGCTCTCAGCTATTATCATCTTCTTAATCAAGTCAATGTCATGTTTTTGAAAAGTATTACATAAAATAAAATAATACATTCTAATGAGAAAAAAAATTTGAAATAAGTTATGAATCCAATAATTTTCTTGCTTCTGAGGACATATTTCTTTCAACCCATTATGATATTTCAGTAATAGCATTAATAATCGGCTCTTCTAACTCCATAAAAGCTGTTAAGCTTGATGGGGGAGACTCGATCTCGTTGGACAAACTTGCAATTTCTTTCTTCCTGTTGGACAAGGAGTTTTAAAAATAATTATTATTTGACTAGAAATTTAGATAAATAATACGCCACTAAAATTTGAAAATAATAGGTAAATTACGCCAAGGAAAACTTGAAATCGAAATTAATTGATAAAATAATTTAGTAGATGAATGTCTTCTTCTCCATTTTATGGCGATAAATGTAATTAAATATATATATATGTGAGATATGAATAAATATTAACAAATATAAATTAATATTAACAATAATATTTTTGAAAAATATAATCCGGCATCTGCATTTTTTGGCTTCCGCTGCGTACGCGCCTGAGTATAGTAGATATATAATATAATCAATCTCTTTACTTTTATATAATATGACAGGGGTTAAGCTTATTAGGGGTTGGAATTTTTTTTAAAACTTAATTCATTTATACCGTGCTGAAATCATATTTAAACAACATATATAAAAGAGTTATGCCTGTCTCGTTAATTTAAGATAATTTGGCAATGATTTTTCGTTTTTTTAAGATTTACATGAAAAATATTTGCCGGATGAGGAATTTTTGTATTTTATTTTAAAAGGGTGTATGGAACTTAATAGACTTAGAGCGAGTTCTTTTTGAGAAATTTCGATCAAAAATGGATCAAATGCCAACTTAATTTTTTTTTCTTGCGAGATTAAGGTCTACTATTCTACAAATTTTTCTTTTAAATTTATATTTAAAATTTTCTAGAAGATATAAGTGGAATTCCCAATTTTTTACGATTTTTGTTTTAGCGATCTAGAACCTTTCCCTTAATTTTTTACATAGATCAATATAAAAAATTCTTCCGGCTAAATCCTTCAAAATATTTATAAAACGCTCCCTATAAAATGTATCAAGTTTTAAATATTTGCTAAAAACTCAATTTTGCTAAAAACCCCTATGGAATATTATATTTAGGGCTTTTTAAAAATCTATGGGTTATTGTGTTTATTAATTATTTTTTTCCACTAGTGTTTTTTTAATGATGCTTACGGCGCTGCTTACCTAGTGTTACTTGCTACAACTTATTGCACAATCAATTTATTTAGTTTTAATATATCAATATTTTTTAGGGACTAAGGGGAAAAAAGTTCAAACAAAGTTATTATAATTATTAAGAGATGATAATATTTTTTCTTCTCTGAACAAACCTTGACCGCTTGATGCAAAAGTACTGCCAAGTAAGTATCACGTGGGTATAATAAAGCAAGTAAGGCTTCCTTTGTTATGCCGGAGAAATCACCTTTAACAGAAGATTGTAAGTTCTTTAAAATAATTATAATTTTAAAGATGGTATAGTAGGCTATACTTCAAATAAACAAAGTGAATGAATGATTCCTAGGAATAAATGGAATTGAATATTAATTAAACCTTTCGATAGAGAGTCTTATAAGCTTTTATAATCTCCTGCCTCTGTTTTTCGGATCGTTTGGTCAAAATATTGATAACCGTATTTTCATCCGTACCTGTTAAGAAGGCAATAAAAAAAAAATTAAATATATGAAAAGAAATGATAAGTATAGGATGGAAAATCTTATAAGGTTCTGAAATAGAGATTTCAGGATTTCTATCTGCAATATTTGTCGAGGGAGACATCCTGAAATCCTCGACAAATATTGCAAATATTAGTTAGATGATGCTATACTAAATATTTATATGATAATTTTCCATGAATAAATATGGGGAAAAAATGTCGAGACTAATAGAAAATCACTAGAAAAGAGGGGAAGGGGAGGATTAGAGATACCTAACGCATCGACCAACTCTCAATTTTTGTAGGCTAAACAAAAAAACACCTTGATTAAGGTAAGTTCAATTCTCTATTTGTTTTTTTAAATTCAATTTGAAATATATGTAACATAACCCAATATTGTAAGCTTTAAAACCTTAACAGCAATTCTTTACATTTATAAAAAAATCCATTATTATCCCTTTTCGTGTGCAATACTGTATTAGAATGCTGCTATCCCATTTATTTTGTTAAACAATGAAATTCATATTTATTGATTATTTTTAATCTCAAAAATTAAAATTGATATTTGAGAGTCTTTTTACTTCAACAAAATTATATTAAAGAGTATAAATTTCTCACATAATTTATTTTTCTTTAAAAAGTGGGATATTATTTTTTTTTTTACAATGATTGTTTCTAACCTATTCCCTTCATAGCTTTTCTAAGTTTTTGAGCGTCTACCTTAGCGTCAAACGGGGAAAAATCCTTCACAGTTCCATGAAATTGTCTGCCAGCAGCTATAAAAGGTCCTTGATTGCTATCAACACTCATATCATCTTCACCCGGTATTTCTTGAGCATTTGCCTGTTTAATTTATTTTTTAAAGGTCAAAGTTGGTTGTTATTAATTATACGTAAATCGAATAACATTATCACTCTTCCTTCCTCTTTTGAATATAGTTTTTTTTAAAATAAATTTTATATTTATCCATTTTATTCCCTGCACTAAAAAAATAAATGGATCTATTAAAAATCGTTATCTTTTAAAGATATTTCTAAAAATTTTGGTATTTTTACAAGGTTACAAATAATACGGGCTGCCATGATTACTATAAATTTACAAAATATACTTTTTTTGCCAATAAAATGAAACTAATACTTATCCTCTTGTTTTATAAATAATTTTTAGAGGGTTGAAGGTTATTTCATTTCATTGCATATTCAATAATTTTATAAATAACTATTTTTTGGTTGGAGTATATTTTTTTTAAATTTTAATATTTTTTTAAAATTTTTTTATATGTTCATCATTTATCAATTTATTATTAACTTTTAACTTAATAATAATAATCACAATTCTTCAAATATATTTATATTTATAGAAAATAGGGCGCTTGTTAAATGTCGTTCTTTTCGTATACCTGCTTTCAAATTATGAATTGAAAATATAGCACAATATGATTTGCCTTAAAATTTTTTATTAGTCTAAAAAAATATCACTTCACAGTCATAAGATTTTGTATTGATCGGATTTTTTATATAAAAATTTTTAAAAGGTACAGTAAACTTTTCCCCCAATTGGCTAATTAGTTTTTGTTCTTCCGGGCCTGCGGTTCTGCCTTTGCCACAGTTGATATTCTATTGACTTCATTAATTATAACCCCCCCCCCCCCGTCAATTATTATTTATATATCAAATTTTGTTGGAGATTAGTATAAAAGAAGAGTATAAATGATTTTTTTTTGTGGAATTAATACTTCAATTGATAAAACTTTCGTTTTGATATAATATAAATTTTTTTCAGTAGACAAGCGTGAGTCCATGGCTTTATTATGGCTTAATTTACAATGTAAGAATTGCAAAAATACTAGTATATTATATTGGAATACAGGGAAATCACTCTCAACCCACTCCAAAAATTTTTTTTTTCTTTCTTTCAATTCCTGAGACCATGAATTTTTCAAAAATTTTATAGTGAAGTTTCTTTAGTAGTGGAGATGGAGTATTATTTTATTAATGGATAGTGATACACAGTCATAAAAAAAATCAAAACCTTATAACTTTTGTTTATAAATTTTTGAAATATTTATTTGTCATTGGCTGTAATAGACAAAATTGAAAGGCATTTCGTTTAACCCATCACTCTATGAAATAAAAGTATTGATTATTTTTAACATTTATTATAATAAAAAGTTTTATTTTTATTTATATAAATAAAATATATGATGGTATCATTATGGATACTACCTCCCCATGCTATATGGAGTCATCGAAAATTTCAATAAGATTAGATGAAGGGGAACAGGCGCGTACGCAGGAATTTGGTCTGGGGGGGGGATAATAAATTTTTTAAGAAATAATATTTTTAATTAAAAATACTAAGCATAAATTTATTAGGATTAATAACTTTTCTAATACACAATTTTAAACTAATGTGAATTAAAAAAATTATATATATAAACCGGCATTTAAATGTGAATCATAAAATATAAAGTGAATATAACCCACGATATGAATCACTTAAATGACCCAAAATTGAAATTTGAATTTTTTGAGCTTTTAAAATATATAAAGTATAAAAAATTTAAATGTTGTAAATATAAATTAATACACAAAAAGTTTCTTAGGAATAATTGTATTTTGTATGTTTTGAGCTAATTTTTCAATTATCAATCCTTGCTTGGCGTTAAATGTCTATGAATATTCAAAAGATCCAAATCATTCAATCTACTTTCAGATGTTGTATTTCATAGGTATGTTTTTCACAGACTTGCAGGCCCGGCCCCCGAATTTTAATTTTTTTAAATATACCCGCGCCGGGCTCGTAATTTTTTTTTAAAAAAACACCCGGGCTGGGCCTGAAAATTTTTTAAGAAAAAATATCCGAGCCGAGTTGTATATTTTAAAACCAAATATTTGAAATCGCCATTATTAGCTATAAATATCAAAAATAAATTAATTTATTTTAAAAAATTCGGGCTGGGCTAGCCGGGCCGGGCCTGAAAATTTTTTTAAAAAAAACCCGGGCCGGAAAAAAATTTTAAAAAAAATCTGGGCCTGGTCCTGCAAATGGTACCTCTGCAAGGCTCTGTTATTCTTCTTAAAAAAGTGAATGTTCTCTCATTAGTTTACTAAAGAGCTGCTAATATATATATAACCATTTTAATAATTGGGAGTATAATCTAAAATGTGTTAGAAATAAAAAGCATCCATAGCATTTTTTGGGACTGTATCAACCATAGTTAATCTTTTAATCATAGTTATTCAGCTAATAAGGCATCATAAGATATTTTAACATCTTCATGATAAAAATATAACAAATATTTATATTTTTTTTCTATCACCATATGAAAAAGGTTGGGAGAGGGGACATTTGTTTTATAATACTCTTCTACTGATCCTATATTAATGTTTTGATGATGAGCTTGCTTGCTGCAAGTCGAGGGGGACAAATATTTAACACGTATAGCTCTGCTTTTGACTCAACAATAACATATAAAATATGAAATTCTTCAACAACACTAGCTCTATTTCCTTGAGTTCTAATAAAATGCTCTCCGCTATTCTCATCTTCTTAATCAAGTTAATGTTATGTTTTTGAAAAGTATTACATAAAATAGTTGTATAATTAAATAATACATTCTAATGAGAATAAAAATTTGGAATAAGTATTGAATCCAATAATTTTCTTGCTTCTGAGGAAATATTTCTTTCAAGCCATTGTGATATTTCAGTAATAGCATTAATAATCAGCTCTTCTAACTCCAAAATAGCTGTTACTGTGGCGGAGACTCGATCTCGTTGGACAAGCTTGCAATTTTTTTCTCCCTGTTGGACAAGGAGTTTCAGAGATAATTATTATTTTATTAGAAATTTAGATAAATATTACGCCACTAAAATTTGAAAATAATAGGTAAATTACGCCAAGGAAAACTTGAAATCGAAATTGATTAATAAAATAACTTAGTAGATGAATGTGATAAATAAATGTAATTAATGATAAGAATAAATATTAACAAATATAAATTAATATTAACAATAATATTTTTGAAAAATATAATCCGGCATCTGCATTTTTTGGCTTTGGGGGGGGGGGGGGGATTTGTCCCCCTGTTTCCCCCCCCGCTGCGTACGCGCCTGAAGGGGAACATTCAATTGATTGCATTTCCATATTTAAATCGGTTTATAATTGATTGTATTTCCATATCGGTTTAATCATCAAAATTAATAATTTTTAAAACTAGCTTTTTTAAATTTTAACGTTGGTAAATTTAAAAACAATAAATGTCATATTTGATTAACACCTGTTAAATATTAATATTATATAACTAGACCTATGCGCTGATTCAGCGACAGCGTTATCGGCGATTGGCACGCCAAATTTTACGCAGCCGCCAGTGGCAAACAGGCGGCTCGCCATATTTTCCATTACCTAATAAAACTATTTTCGATTTTTCTTACTTAATTTTTTCATCAAATTTAATTATTTATTAGAAACAACTAATTTTGAAATACAGTTCATTTTCCTAAAAACAATGATACAGTAAATTAAATTGATAAAATTATAGTTAACACATATATATTTAAATTGGAAGGACATAGTGAGGATCTTCTTGAATTTAAGGTTAGTCCAGCTACAGAAAATACAAACTCATTGGGAGTGCTTGTAGCAGGAACACATATTTTTTTGCTAAAATGATGCAGCTCCAATATTCTCTTTTTCTAAAAGGATACTTTATAAACTGGTGAAGATAAAGGTTAAAATAATATATAACATTATTGTTCCAAATCATTCATGATATCGTTTTGCGGAGGACAATTTGTTCGAGCTACAAGCACTCCCAGTAAATGTGCATTTTATGTAGCTGTGAAATAATCTTATCAAGAAAATCCTGAGATGTCATGTTCTGGTTGAGTGAGTGAAATGTTAGAAAATGAGGAAATGGAAACAGCTGGTAATGAAGACAAATTTCATCAAACACTTCGTTATGATGTCATTCTTTGCAGGTATATCATGAGCTTAGTTTCAAAATATTTTTAATTTACATTATCACCAAAAAACATAAATGAATCTTTAAATATATCATTTGAGCCATCGAATCTTTAAAATGATTATTTTTCCGATATAAGTGTGCATTATTTTTGTAACAATTTTACTGTTTCTTATAACAGGCATATAGTTTTTTAGGTATTTTTTTAAATGGAGAATGTTTCCTAATAGGTATTCAATCAGAATCCAGAAATGTCTTGGACAAAAAAGCCAGACAAAAGTACCCCGGCCAAAATACCCCAATTTGTAAAAATTTGTTCAAATGCTTCTTAAAAAGCGTTTAATTTTTTTTTTGAAAATTAGAGTAATTTCGGTTTTTTTTTGTTCAGGTCGATTTACCCAAGACATTTCTGTCCCTGATTTATTCAATCATAATGTATTTATAATTTGCTCACTTTAACCTCTATTTTAACCCCTTTCATTATTAATTATCTCAACATTTTTAGTTTCAAAAGTTATCCTGAAGCCGGTCTTGCTCCTAAAAAAGAAAAAAATAATTTGGAAAGAGCGGGTGTGGAGGGTGTATAAAAAATTTTCTTAGCAGCAGCTTAAAATCATATTTAAAAAAAAGAGGCAAATAATTAGATAATTTTTTGCCCTCCCCCTCCCCTCTCGGCGTAATCTTAGGTTATATCTACCGGGAACATAACAATCATATTGACAAATATTATTTAAAAATATAAAATTAATCAAAAATAAATAACTTTTTTGACCAATGTCAATGTCAGGGTCACCACAAGTAAAAAATAGAAAAATTCCTCGAATTGCCTTGATTTAATCATAAGATTATGATTTATCGGATTAAATTTTTTTTAAAAAAAATTATATAATTTAAATTTGCCGATATTTTGTCTTGATCTTCTTTTAACTAAAACAAAAAAAATAAAAAAATAATTGTGATTATTAATCAATAAATTTATCACAAATCAAATTAAAAAAAAAATATTAATGAATAAGTAATAAAGAATTCAATTCTAATTTTTTTAATATTAGTTTGAGATAAAAAACCAGAGTTGTTAAACGCTATTTTTAAAAGTAGCGTGCTACCGCTATAGCTATTTGTCAAAAAAACTAGCGCGCTACCGCTTTCGCTATTTGTCAAAAAAAGTAGCGCGCTACCGCTTTCGCTATTTGTCAAAAAAAGTAGCGCGCTATTAGCTACTTTTAAGCTACTTTTTATAAAAAAAATTTTAGAAACAAATGAAACAAATTTTTTTTATTTTTTTTTTGCTTATAATGTAAATGTATAATAAATAATATATAAAAATCAACATTTATAAATATAAAAATATAGTTAGTTTAGATTTTAAAAAAATAAGCAATATAAATAAATATTTATTTTAATTTGTTGCATTTTAATAATAATATCATTTCAATATTATCATCCCCAAGTCTAGAGCGACGATCAGAAAGTATAAGCTTTGCTTTACTAAATAATCTCTCGACACTAGCACTTGAGGGCAAGGAAGCTCTAAAAATATTTAATCAGATCAATTTTTAAATATAAATAAGTTTTTACCTTCTGTTATGTGTCCTATCTGCCGGTGTACATACATAAGATCTTATAACTCTACTATTAGAGCATCTTTCATCACTTTGAAGTTGTCGGCTATTTTATTCATAAGTGTCTGGCGACATAAAACTGTTGTGCCAGGGGATAAAGTTTTAATCATCATAGTAAATGATGGATTATCAACCAAGGACAATGGCTGAACTGTGTCAATAATAAAATCAACAATTACTTTATCAGCCAATTTTTGTGAAATATTGGCATGTTTATTATCAGTTAATTTGGTTTGGATAGTATTTGGAATGAAGATTCTCTTATACCAAAATTTTTTATATGTTTCTCTATTTCCTTATAGCAATTGGCGTGAACAGTCTAATAAAATAAATAATATTATAATGTAAAAATAACAATTTACCTTTAGGTGTTTCTTCAGGTTATAGCTACTCGATTGATTTGATGATATATTTTTTTACATTTTAAGCACAGGAATTTGAATCCAGATTTTGTTTTAATATTTATTTTAAAAAATTTTTCAAATCTAGGGAATGGGAAATCGTTATTAGAGCTATTAAGTACATTTTCTTCCATTGAATCTTCCATGTCTGAATCACTTTCAAGGATTTGGATATCCATGGGCGATGCCATTTTAGATTATTAACACAGATTGAAAATATAAATTAAAAATTGAAAATATATTTAAATTTCAAAATTAAATAATAAATTATAAAAATTATAATTAATTATGATATTATATTTAAATTTTCATGTTTATACTTCTTACATTCATTATATTTTTTAAAAGTAGCGCGCTAAAAAATTAAATAATTTTAAAAAAAGTAGCGGCTATTAGCTATAGCTACCAAAAAAGATAGCGCTACAAGTAGCGCGCTACTTTAACAACTCTGTAAAAAACTTAGGTTTGTATTTTTTTAAAATCTCAGCATAAAATGATTCTTATAATAAAATATAAAAATTTTATTGAAAAAGGTATAGGTACTAGAGATCTACAAATCTTTGGCCCGAACTTCGGGCCGGCCGGGTCGGGCATAAATTTTTAAATATGATATTCAATTTTGCGAAATAAATGGATAAATTTTAAAAATCATACAAGAAACAAATAACCATTATTTTTTATTTGTTGAATATTTTTTTACAATAAATAAGATTAAATTTTTCTATATTTAAGTAAATGCGAGTCGGGACGGCAAATAATTTTTATTTCGGTCAGACTTTTCGGGATAAATAGATTAAAAATTAGGCCCGGTGCATATATCAATAATAGGTGCACACATACACTCTGAGGTTGAACGTCAAGAATCTCGTAGCTAAGGGTCGCTACAATTGGAGATGAGGGTCTGGCGCAATAGCGCGATAAGTTTTGAAGAAGAGGGAGGAGGCTTGATTTTATAATTATTTGATTCTGTAAATCAAATTTTTTATACTTTGTATTTAAACTTACTTTTCATCAATTAGAATATTCTTAACTTAGGGCGACCATATAACCAGAGAGGGCATACACCCCCCCCCCCCATAAAAAATATATATAATAAAATAAAATGATGCAAAACACCACTATCTAATTTTTATCGCTTGATGATATCGATACATCTTTACAGTTATTTGAATTTCATCCAGTTAATAATAGTAAAATAATCATTTAGATTATATATAAAAAAAATATTCTAAAATTAATTTACTTTTTTAAAAAAAACTTTATCAACTAACCAATTTTAAAATGAGAAACAAATATTTGGTTGCATAACAAAAATAACTTAAGGCTTTCAGCTGATTAGTTGAAAGGTATATAATTAATATTATTTAATAGATAACTGTTTTCTAGAAATAAACAACGCTTTTTTGATAGCCTCATCAAAAAATAGATATAGATTCCCACTCTTGCAAAAATGGTGTAGGCACCCTCGATGTTCAATAATATTAAACTAGATAGCAAAAAATATTTATGGAGAAATAGTTGTTACCCATAAAAAATAAGGAAAAATGCGAACTATAAGAAACTGATGGAATAATACATGGTAAAAAATTGTTTTACTACTTATATACTAACATGATAGAACTTTTTTATTGTTTAAATTGTGATGAAGCAAATTGTAAACTCAAAATGGACACAAGAGGAGACAAAAATCGTAACATCGTTGAATAAATCCTAATCATCGAATTTGATGATTGTAAATGTAAGATGGATTTATGAATTAGAAGTAAATTTCCCCTTATCCAAAAATGTCAATTTTCACAAATCTATATATATTAAATAAGATATCTTAGAGGTTTATATAAATTCCTGTAACTAAACGCTTTGGAGCATTATACTATTATAACCCCACGGGGAGTTTATAAATTTAATCAGAACATGAGTTAAAATTTTATATTGGAAAAAAATGTGAGCAGGAATAGGTTAGAAAAGGAAGAAAAATTTTCAAATATAAAATTACATACATATCTTTAGTTTGTAATAATATTAATTAATTAATAATTATATCTAATCATTGACATTAAAACAGTGCCGTCATGTTAAATAAATTGAATCACTCTCCATATTATATTTTATATAATAATTTAATTGTGAAAATTTAAATGATACGTGATAATTAAGCGCCCAGCCCTATAATGTTGTGCACACACAAGTATATGTCAACAGAACAACGCTTGGTTCTGCCAAATAAAAAAGAAACCCATAAGATTGGGTGTCAAAAATTTAAGGGATTGATTATGAGAAGCACCATTCACGTTTAGTCAGGCTACAGTTACCTGTACGCATAACAAGATGAATTTGTTATTTAAACGTCTACGGGAAAAAGAAAAGGTAGAGAAAAGCCCGCGCCTGATTAAATAAAGGATATATTAGGAAGGGGTTTGGGTATATTAAGTTATTTATATTATTGTAAAGAACCTATGAAGTATTTATAAAATATAATTTAGAGAAATGTAAATATAGTTTATTAATAAATATGTAGATAACCAGGGATAAATTTGTTAAATTCAAATTTAAATTAATATTAAGCAATATTAAATAATATCAATATTGGTGGTACTTGCTAGTCGAGAATAATAAAGGAAAACCGAGTAAAGATTAATAGATAAGTTGGATGATAATGAGGTTTATAGGGGTGGGGATGATGAATGCGCTTGGTAATCCAATTTTAAAATAAATATAATGCCAGAATTTTAAATCTTGATAACGGTATTAAGGATTTATTATACATTTCATTTTTATTTTAAGTAGTTTATTTATCGAATTTTTATTATTACTTAGACAGGCTAGAATATCTTTTAAAGTTTTGTTTAGCCAATATGTTTTGTTCATTGGGAACATACTTAGGGCTTCAAACGCTGGTTTTCTTTCAGAGTTCCTCATAATATAGCCGAAGAGTTGAATTCTTCTTTTCTTAAGAGAGATATCAACCGGTGTGTGTTTTTATATTTTCCACAATCTTACATTTGATATAATTTTAGGATACACGAAGCCATTTATCAATCTCAGGCACCTATTTATGAAGACTTAAACTTTTTTATTAGAGATATGTTCGTATCCCACGTATCACTCCCATTAGAAGAATCAGCAAAAGAAGTCGTTATTACTGCTATTAAAAAAGTTTAAAACACGCTTGAGGTCCAAGATATGCCAAATGTAAATATCTTTCGGGGATTTTACAAATGAAAAATGTATTTTTTTTCACAAGAGTAATAGAATAAAAAGATGTGTCCATAAGTTAAGCGTTTATGGCTCAATTTTTAAATAATACCAATTTGATTCCCCGTTTTCACTCTTTTACTATATTTTAGATCATCTAAAAGCTTTAATCCAAACTTGTGCATGATGTTTAGTTCTTAAAATTAATTGGGCAGATATATAAATAAATATTCTGACACTAATAGCCATAAAGTGTTTTCTAATTTATATTAAATAATGACCCATCATTTTTAGATTACTTTCCTTGAAAGGAGTTGGATTTATTACTTGAATTCTTGACACTTATCTTTCATGTCAGCTTAACTTCTCACTTAATAAAGCAGTGTGAGACATCTTTCTCTTAATTTTGTGTCATTTATATCCTTTCTTTAAACCGTCAAATACGAGGAGATTATTTATAATTTAACACTGTCTCTGACTTGTTGTAAAATATAAATTAATTTCTAACACAGTTATTGGCTTATTTTGAGACAATTTCAACCCTTTATTATATAAATTTAAAAGATAAATTGGCAATCCCTGTAAAGTTGAACCTTCCGATTTAAAATATCTAGAACAAAAGTTTGGCATAATGTCCGTTTTTCTTGGCGCGAATTTTGGTCTCTTACTATTGGATGATAAGCTGAGAGTGACAAATAATTACACATCAGGCTGTGATATGTGATTTCCCTATAAATCTACGTGTTAGGGGAAAATAGCACCTCATGCTTATATTCCAAGGGGTTGTTTAGTTGCCACAGAGAAACTAATTCAATAGTCTCAAGTACTTTGAATTTAGAAAATTACCCAAATCGTCTTGAACAACTTCATTTATCTTTATCCGATTATCAAAAGGGCTGGTAGTCCTACTATTATGTTATGATTTACAGGAAAGTATTATGAAATTTCACTTGTGATTCCCAATTTTCCTCTAGCCAAATATAAATTATTCGAGATCTCTATCTTAAATTTACTCCCATAGTTGTATCAAAAAATTGATCCTTATTTCACCCACTATAAACCCATTTGCAATATTTTTTTCTTAAATTTTACAATATTTTTAAGTTCAGTGTTGAGAGGAAACTATTTGAGTTTAAAGGAACCTTTTAACTTTTTAAACAGATTTTTGTTTTTTTTGCAATTCATATTTTCATTATGGAGTGTTTTTATTAAATTGGGGGATATTTTTTATAAAAATAAATATATAAATATAATACATATTAATTTAATATGAATGAGATGCGCTTATATCTAGAGTCTATGTATTGTGGTTTTTATTATAAAATAGTTTTATAATTATGTAAAAATAATTGACTTCTTTTAATGGGTTTTAAATTAACACTAGCATTAGCCTAGAATCCAATTATATCACAAAAATAATTTAATATTTTGTATGTAGGTGAGATATCGATTCAATAGAATTTTCTTAGCTTACTTCAAAATTTGGATTTTAAATTAAAATTTTTATTTAAAATATTTCACATATTTAATTTTATTTACGATTTATAAGTACAAAATACAAACATAGATAACAATATATCAATATAAAATAAAATAAAATAAAATAAAACATTATTTTATAAAAATGGAGGTGGGACTACAAGTTCCTAAAAAACATGAATAGTTATATTTAAAATAGTTATTTGTAGGTTTTTTAAAAAATAATATTCTTTTGGTTCTGATGTAAGGGCTCTTATCTTATCGCCTAAATTTTTTAAGAATTTTAAAGTTCCGCTTGGCATATGTCCAAGGGAAGAGATAACGATCGGTGTAAAAAAATAATTTGTGAATTTGGAATATTTCATTGTTTTTTTTTCTCGGCTACATCAACCGGATTAAAATTTAAATTTTTGGGGAAAGAAGATACGCATGTGAAGTCCCAAATTAAGGATTTCCTTAAAGACTAAGGCACGGAAGAAGCCATCTGGTCTTAAGCCATCATCTAATGATAAATTTGTAGGCTCCAGGATGTTTGGTATTCGGGCCCTGGTAAGAGAACTGCTAATAGCTAAATTAATTGCTGCATGCCTTGCATGCCTGCCTTGACTATATATACAATTTAGACCATGTCTCCCTTTGGAGTCAACTAATATTTTACATTTGATGCATGTATGTGGTTGAACAATGTTACATCCAAGTCGATGGCCTATGGCAACTCTTAGTAGTTTATCTGATTAGAGGTTACCTAGGTTACGACTTGGTAATGCTTCCAACCATTCATAACCACTAGTACAGTCAGCATTCTGTAATAGTTGACTATACTTCAAAGGGAGGTTAGATGAGATTATTTTAAAATTTTCTTTAATTAAAGGTTCGAAAATAGATTGGTGTGTTAAGACTGTGGGTAAAACAGCTTCAGGTGGAGCTAAAGATACCCAGGCTGTCAAGGCTGAGTTTATAGGCATTATGCATACAAGGCATAATTATTATAAAAATCTATCTTACGGGAAATTGCATCTATAGATACTAAAAAATTATATCGGTATACAGACATACTTATAGAAGATGTATCTGTGTTTAGATCCATTTGAAAATTACTTTTTAACAACCCTTTTAACGCGCATAAAATATATGTAACAAAGGGAAACATTTTGAAAAGAGCCAAACACCTTTAATGATTCATTTCCTGGGTCTAAAACCTATTATTATAAATGACTTTATATTTTTTGGATAACCATTGAACCCTTTTAAAAAATAATTCACAAAGTTTTTTTTCATTATAAATAACCAGGCATAATAAATTATATGATGATGCCTCCTGTAATTTTATACAAATTTCATTTTTTCATAAAATATATTATTTTTTTATATCTTTTTTTGACATTCATAAGATATCAATGAACCCAATTATTTCAAAAGTTTATATTTTTATTTTTAATTAGGCGATAGAAAATCTGAATTTTTGTCTTTTTATTTTTATATTTATAAGAATTTTCTTAAATATTTGTAATCATACATATGTATAAAATTTTTATGATAAATATCTTCTCCTTTTATATTAATCACCAAATCAATCAGGGATTCTAGTATTCAGTAAATATTCATATTATCGTTATCATAAAAAAGCCATAATATTACATTATTGAAAATTAGTTATAATTATTATTTTCCAATGTAATGATATTATATAAACATCTATGTGCTGGGATCAATGTATCTCTATGTTAATAAACGAAATATTCCAGTAAAATAGAAAGTAGACATATCTATTCTCTATTTTATTGATATAATATTTTTTATCATCCAGCTAAGAGTCGTAAAGCTTTTCAAATGCTATTCATAAAGAATCACAGGTTATTTCATATTTTTTTTTCGTGTATATCCTAAGTATTATTTTTTTTTTAAATCAATCATTAATAATTATGATAAGAGAATGTATTTTTGATGATTTGGTTAGGGTTCCCCTTTCAAATTAGAATTAAATTATCATCTACCCCCCCCCCCCCCACTTTCCTCAATTTATACAGGCAATCATGTCCCAGAGCGCAAATATATTCAAATTAAATACCTATTATAATAATAATTTATAAGAATTAAGACTTTCATGAGGTGTTCTTTTTAAAAATGTATCTAAAATTTTAAACATAGTAAAGCTTTATATGCACTACAATTTTTTGTATATTCATATTTAAAAATGTATCTAAAATTTTAAACATAGTAAAGCTTTATATGCACTACAATTTTTTGTATATTCATATTTAATTAAATCCATTTATCAATTAAAATAATGTATACAATAATCTAATTGGTTGGCCCGATAGTGTTGTTAAACGGCTCGATTTCGAGCAATTTTAAAAATAGCTAACTAAATATTTTATCCAGAAAAATATAAAGCAAGCCTGAAGATTTTTCCTCATAGATAATACAAAAGGTATGAGCCCTATTAGAATCTAGAGGCTTTTGCAATATTTTTCTGCATGGTATATTAATTGAACAGTTTAAAAATTCGTTCAAATCGAGCCGATAACAACATTAGCACGATATGGTGCCAATTATATTCGCAGATTTTTAATATATATCTTTCAAAAAATTACAAGATATTCTTTCGAATGATATTATTATATAATATATTTTTTTAAACTTTATTTATAAGGACAGTGAAATATCAATGGAAGGGTTGCGTAAAATTCTTTTTGTCTATTATAGTAGTATTTTTCTTTTTCAATTGCGTCTTAATATTTCAACATCGTTTTCCAACGGCTAACTTAGACATTAAAAGGAGTTTTATCGAATATAACGATAAAGAAGTATATATATCACTTATTATATTTTTCTAAAATATATCCTACAAAAGAGTAGGAGACATAAATGATAGGGTTTACTTTTAATATACAATTATTTTTCAGTTGAGATTTCCTATAAAATGAAGTTTATTTATTATAGCATATCCTGGATTTTCCAAATGAGATTTTATGTAATTTTACAGATGTCATAACAAAAAATTGTTAAATGTTGTTTATGACACAGTATTTAATATGTTTGAGATGATAGAAAATATTTTATAACAACACTTAGATTTATTTTTTATCCCCTTTTCCATAAAATATATCTGGGAACTTATCCCCCATAAAAAATATATATGACTAAGTAAACTTTTTCCCCTCTTTCTTGTAGACACTTTCCATAGAATTAATAATAATTATAAAAATTTCAATGGTCATACATATCATATATTATTTTTGTCAAGGTATATCAAAAATTTGAAAGATTTATTTATACTAAAGGAAGAGACTAATAAAAGTTCGATAACTTCAGAAAAATGGATAGTTGTAACAAGTGTCAATCAGCCAAACACTCATATAGATGCGTTATCACGTCTATTAGGTTGGACTCTATTGGTTGTAGGTGATGTAAAAACCCCTAAAAATTGGAGGTCATTTAAATAAATTAATTTGAAAATTATTTTATTGTAATTTGTAGATTCAATATTGGTATTATAAGACTATGATTTAAATTGTATTACTCTTAAGTAAACAAATAAATATGCCATTTCACATTTATAAGATATTAAAATTTAACGATATAATATATAAGTATTATACTGAATACAATTCATTTGAAATCAATTTTCTAACCTTAATATTTATAAAAGTCATGCCAACACTATTTACTTAAGCCTAGAGGATCAACAAAATTTAGGATACCAAATATTAGGACATTTAAAACTCAATAGTTATACTCGAAAAAATGTTGGATATTTGTACGCTATTCAGGTATATTCATAGTAATATATATTATAATAAAATATCTATTAACTAAAACCCTTCATCTAAATAATTTAGAAAATATAAACAAAATCAACGAATAGGAATGACATCACTTATCTAAAAATAATTCGAAGCTCTAAATATGATTTTTCAAAAATATTAATAATATAATATATAATATAGTAATGGTTAAGAGACCTAACACAAAATAGGCACGACATGATATTGTTTATTTGTTACATTTGAGTAAATGCCCCATGAATATGCTAGCTTGAAACCGGCAGAAACTTCTACACCCCCCTTAAGCCAATTACAATTTTCCCCTCCCCCTCTCTAACATTTTATTTCCAATCCTACTAAATCAAAGTTAGTGAAAAAGTTTTATTCAAATGAAAATAAAGTCGTCATAACTGTCTACCCCCCCCCCCACCAATTTCAATAACAATTTTGAGTCATACCCTCGCCCCTTCTCTCGAGTAGAATCCCGAAGGCCTGATTTGATGTGAGATAGATGTCTATATGAGACTATTAGTGTTAGATTATATATGCCTTAGTCTATATGTGTCACTATACAAATAATATCATATTAATTATGCAATGCCTATAATTATTGAATATTTAACTTTGAATAATCATATATCAATTAAAAATGCCTTTTTTAATCCAAAAATAATTTGTTATGATAAATACTTTTAAGCACGGTGCCAAGTTTATCTATGATACTGATGATGATAATACACCACTCAATTTCGATTATTTCACATTAAAATCCCGAAAGTTTGGGACATATCCCATATCCAACGATACTGTATTCAATCCATATCCACACTTTGGTCAATCAAGCATATGGCCAAGGGGTAAATTAAAATATATGTGCCACAAATTTATTGCAAAATTTATAAATATATTTTTATTTATATCAAGTAAACAAATTTATATGATAGTCCTTACTTTT
Source organism: Gordionus sp. m RMFG-2023 (assembly GCF_954871325.1). Lineage (NCBI taxonomy): Eukaryota > Metazoa > Nematomorpha > Gordioida > Chordodea > Parachordodidae > Gordionus > Gordionus sp. m RMFG-2023. Next base: position 51,648,703 of record NC_088776.1, on the reverse strand, counting down.
AAGTGTTTGACTTCTCCAGTTTTATAAAATACTACTTTCTTATTTATAAATCCCAGTTGTATAATTTAAAAAAATTTTTCTCACTTAAATTAGGATATCCTTTAGATGCCATAGGAGATTATAAATGGGTAAAATACTTTAAATCATGCCATACTAAGACTCCCTCAATTCAACAAGGAGTAGTTAATGGGGATCCAGATGTAGACGCCCTATTTCGCATGAGTCGAAAATCAAATAATGAAGAATTTAAGATAGAATTTTCTAAAGTATCTCCCAATATCATCTTACCTTCTGGTCTTTTTGCGCCTTATAATTCACAAAACACGCTATTTCATTATGAGGCCTTTTGGAGTCTTGTTTTGCCAGTAGGGGTAAGTTTTAGAACTTGCGATATTTGGCGAGGATATTTTGGGCAGCGATTGATGTGGCTTATTGACCAAAATTTGGAATTCGTAGCTCCTACAGTTAAATATTTTTTTAAAATAATTATAAATTTAAATCAGACATTCTACTGATAAACAATTTCTTCTTAACCTTTTTACTTAATAGTTTCTATTTAAAATTACTAAGAGGAGTACATAAGATAATCAAAGATGTCTATCAACAATATATTTAATAAAAAAATATGAATTGTAATTCTGAGGGGAATTAAATTTTTTAATATAAATAATTATGATTATAAATATTAAATAGGCTTTTCAAAAACGAAACTCTCACAATTATATGATGGACGCTCAAAATGAGATAGACGTTTACTTCAAAACTCGAGAATTGATTAAATTTTTAAGCCATTGGAAATGCGGAACCAGTTCAGACATCATTGGTGTCAGTCAATCTGAATGGTATAATAAGGTGGCAATGAAAAGCTATTTTCCCAAGTGCATAGTTAAGCTTGCTGTGGATATGAACATCAAAGGCTTTTGGCCACCTTCTGACGTTAACTTGATTATAGCTTGGATTAAAGATCTTAAAAAAGTTGGATATACATTTCCCACAATGATAAGTCTTGCGGCTGACGCAATTCCATTCAGCGCGAACAAATTATTGTGCACTAATGAATGGCAAAACTTTGATTATCAATTAATCCCAAAGGAATCAAATTTCCCATTACCAAATATGATGTTCCATTCTAAAAAGGCAGGCACCTTAGATTTCTTGTCAACTCGTAAGGTTTACTGGGAGCGCCTCGGCAGTTTAAATACCTATGAATACTTACCCGGCGTACTATTAATCGTGATAATTGATTCCGTATATACTCTTGATATAATATTTCTCAAAAATTTATATGTGTATTATGGCAAAGCTTTTACTAACACCCTATTCTGCGTCCATCGTGGTTTCGGTATAACATCCGAAAATATATGGGAGCTATCACATATAGGGGTTTTTATAATCTTTAACGATTCCTCGAACCTGTTCAACGATTGTATTTTTACAGTCTCGCAATTAGGTTTAAATCACTTGATACATTTTGTAGTACCCTATAAGCCATTGATCAAATATTGGAAAATTCCCAAACATGTATTCGCGAACAAAAACAAAAAATACACACTGATTTTTCCTCTCTCCGATATTTCGTATAACTCCAGTTTGTGTCTAAACTCTCAAATGTCGCATATCGACTTGGACCTTATATTGATTCAAGAAGGAGATCCTAAAAATAATTTGACAATTCTACAAAATAGTATAACTAACAATTTAAATGAATTTGACCAAGGATCCTACCCTTATTATTTAACATGGGTTAATTGTTTATCTAAGTTATTTTACATTTATAAAACTAAAACTTTCGAAGATGGTAACCAAATAATTTTGAGTTATATAGAAAAGAATATATTATTTCAAAGTTTTTAACTATTTAACGAATCCCTTACCAATAAATATTTATTTTGATAAATCTATTAAATTTATTTTATAAGTGCAAAATTTTCGCAATCGTAAATATATAATGCAATGTTACTAATTTATGTTATATCAATATTTGTAGATATGATTCAACAAAATGTATACTACAATTTAATAATAATAAATTACACAATAGATATATATCTGATAACGTGTATAATGGCCGTTAAGATGCAAAAATATTTATGAAGGCAGTTAAAGATGAATTGGTAGAGCAAAAATTGAATCAAATAACAATCTTAATTATATATTTAATACAGAAATTTGTAAGATAAGGCCACTTCCCGACATGTCGTTTTTTTCAAGGTTTCTTATAGTACACTTATTCAGTAAAAAAAAAATTATATAGTAAAATAATTTGTCGAATAAATTTTTTTTTGTATTTTAAAAAATTTTAAAAGGCGTTACCCAGACGCCATTTAACTATAATAAATTATGAATGGAGTTTTAGTACCATCGATTGGGGTTAAAATTTTTAATCACACCTGCAACAATTTTATATTATTTTAAAGAAATAAAATTATGACAAAAAATAAAATATTAAATTGGTCATTTTGTAAAGATTACTTAAAAAATTACTTAAAATAATATTTTACGATATTGTTCACTCGAGTGATTTTGAATTCTTTAGGATTTCATACCATTATGACTAATGATGCTATAGAGAAAATGCTCTTTCACAAATTTCTTATAAAATTTCATCATTTATAGTGCAGAATCTAGAAAAATAATTCTCCAGGAAAAAATCCCCGTTTTTTAACATATTAAAAATGAATATAATATTAGAAAAAATTCTAAAAATCCTCAAATAATATATTTAAAAATTTTGAGAAAATCAATTCCGGAGAATTATTTTCTAAATTATTGGGGATTTTTTTTCCAAGGAATTAATTTCGCTTACAGTGCACTCAAATTGAGCGTTTACGTTTTGCCCTAATTTTTTAATAATATCTATTGCTTAAATTGTAGTTGCCTTTTTATCAATATCGTCGATTTAAAATTTTAAATATGTTCTAAAAAAAAGATTTGTTTTTGAAAGTTATAATATCGTATGCCTTCTTATTTCTTTAATTTCTAAATATTTTTAGGATATAAGTAAGTTATTTATTTTCCATTTTATATAATATTAAAAAGCAAACCTATTTGTGTTTTTTTAAAATGGTTGCTAGCGCCAAAAGGTAATATCAATTTGCACGAGGCCATTTGAAATGCATTATTTGCGCTTGCAACGCAGAGTTTAAAACTCTCAATTTGTGTGTACTATTATACTTTTGTTGCGTCAGTTATTTTCTTCCTGTTACTTTTTTATTTTCGGACTAGCCGTTTTCTTTAATAGAAACATAGTTGTGAAATATCAAAATTTTGGGAAAAGATTATAGAACTAATAAATTGCTTAGCCATTTATCGTAATACGGAAATAAATAGTAAGAAATAGTCAGCTCCTATATGATCGCAAGGGGATAGGAGTTATTTGATTCCTTTGTTTACAGAGAAAAATAGGGGTAGGCATTCAAGGGAGTAGGATAGGGCAAAGTATGAAAACAAGTAACAAAATAATTGGTAATAGGATTTTTTTTTTATTTTAATGGTGAAGTAAATTTTTTAATCATACTCCACATATTAAAACAGTTTTACTTTTATATACACTTTAAAAAAAGTAAGCATTATCGTTACTTGTTACCTTGAAAAAAAGGAACAAGTTCTATTCAAATAAAAGTAGCGCGTAAAAAACACTAAATACTATGTATAAATTTTATTTTTTTCTCCATAGATAAAAAAAATTATACAAAAAATAATATATTGTAAGGTGAGTTCTTTTAGTGATAATTTTTAGTTATTTTTAACAATAATTGATTTTCAAAATTTACAGATTAACAAGAGCGTTTAGTACTCAACATAGCTTTCGATGTGGTAGACACATGATCAACTGGTGCTGAAGATGAGAGGATTGTATTATAGTTAATAAATAAAAATTTTAATTGGGGGAATTTATTAAAAATATTTAAAGAAGTACTTTATTTTTTAAGAAATCTTATTAGATTTAATAGGAATTTTCATTGCGGATTCCCTTTATCATTATCATAAATTAAATTGTTATATTTTTACTTTAATATGTTATTTTTAGACTTGAGCTGCTGGATATCGAACTTTGCCCTTAATTTTTTTTTATTTGTGTAAAAAATGTTTCATACCGGGGATAGGGCAGAGTTAAATCAATTTTACTTGAAAAAATGATTACTATTGATTGCCTTGATTGATTCCATATTAATTATATTAACAATCTAGAGAGTATAAAATTCAACAACATAATAAATAAAATAAAAATGAAGAACTTTGGTTGTCAATCTGAATTAAAAATTCATCTTAAATTATTTATAAAATTAAAAAGATATGTACAATAAAATAAAATATATCTTTTCCATATTTTTTAAGAAAAGATTTAAAGTAACGTTTTGTGTTACCGTTACTAAATAAAGAAACTATTAATGAATAGCAGTTCTTTTCTCAAAAAATGAGGTTAATTTCATAGACGTTACCTTACACCACTAGTAACGACCATTTGATTTATACCAACCAATTAATTGTCATTTCTAAATTATGATGCCAGGAAGGCATTCGATTATGCTTTTGCTGAATTAGTTCAATTTCTATTGATAATATTTATAAATGATAGCCTAAGGAATTTTATATTAAAATTATCTATTTATTATAGTATAATGACTGGTAGAATATTGTGCCACTAATAGGATATGATTTTACAGGGGAGGGATGGAGAAGGGGTTACTTAAATATTTTATCACCATTCTGTAACTTCACAAATAGGCTTTTTTGGTAATCTATTATTATTCATTTATATTATAATAAGAACATATTTTCATTCTTTAATTATATTGTATGTGCTAAGCACATCGCCGGGGTGGCTTAGTGATGGGTGATGAGGCTTGTAAACCAAAGGTACCACGTTCAATCCTGGAAAGGAACTAAAAATTTTTAGGTTATTCTGATGACGGGTGGCTTTAGGCATATGATATGATAGATTTCTGAACTGAAAAAGGCCACCCAGCTGAACTCGTGGGTCAGATGAAAACCATTTCTTGGCCAGCGCTAGGATGATGGGATGATGGTGACCTCGGGGGCCGTTCAAGCTCAATGACTACTAAGTTAAAATGGACTTGAAAACGATACTCCGGTGGGAGATCCATCGGGATTGATACTCCAGTGGGAGATCAGGATTGGGATATTTGTCAATGATTTGATAATTCGGTGTGAGGAATACTCTGGTCCTGGTAGGATATCTGATCGATAATGATTTTGATACACCGGTGGGAGATCAAGATACTTTGGCCTCGATAGAGATACACCGGTGGGAGATCAAGATAATTTGGCCTCGATAAAGATACACAGGTGATCGATACAAAATGAAATCGATCAGAAATACAAATATAGATTAGATAAAAATAGAAATCATGTGTAATAATAATAAAATGGAGATAGATAGAAGGAGATTACCACCAGAAAAGGCGAAAGCTAAAAGGAAAAATAAATATATGCTAAGCACCTTATGATATGTGTGCATAATAAACGTTATAATAAAATATTCAAGGGAGTATAAATTTTTTTGAATTTTGGATTTATAGAAAAAATCTTTAGAAGGGTAAGTGTATAAAAGTTTTTAGGTAGTAGAAGGAAGGAGGAAATTTTTTTCTTCTTGATTATATCCAGAGATGTTTAAGAATGAATGGAACGATTTTTCCAAATTATACATTTAATAAATATATCTCAGTGTTTAAAATTTATGGGTAATTTTTTTTTCTTTTTATAAAATATATATACTATCTCTGCTCTATAAAAAGCTAAGATATTTGAATATTCTTTTTTTTTAGGTATGCATTCACTATAAAAGTCAGAGCATTACTTTTCTGTTATTTGAACATGTTTTCTATAGGATAATCAAGATATGTTGGCGATACTCTCGCCATAAACCAAATCAAATTATCTTAATATAAATTAATAATAAAATTTTATTCATAGCAAAATTAATTAATTATATTTGTCATTGTTAATCATATTAAAATATGAATTAAAATTATCTTTTGTATTCTCAAAGTCAGTGGATCTTTTATTGTTTAAATATTCGATTAATTTTGTTTAACCTAACTTTAAAATTAATAATATATGATTCTCGAGGATACTTTAATTTAAATGTGGATCCATCATATGATATTGATTCTGGCTTTGATTTTTTTAAATTTCATATCTATATCAAGTAATTGTTAATAAAAATACATAACAATACAAAATTTTAAGCTCAGGAGAATTTGTCTCGTCCAGGTATTACAAATCAATACAACCTTCTTACAAGTCAAAAAGTTGCAATTAAACCTATAAATAATGTACTTGATGATAACAAACCTGGTATGTTTGATATTCAGAAAAATAGTTTTGTCCAACATAATTTTAATAAAATAAAAAGTAAAATAAAATCAATATTTATGAATATTTCATATGTTTAGATTTATATAATGAGCCTTTTACTTATGGCAATCCATCAAAACTAGTTTATGTTTTAATTTTTTTGTTTTTGAGTTTTGTAATATATTTTATGTGCTGTCGTAAATCAAAAGTAAAATTAATTTATATTATCTTAAATTTTCTTATATGCTAGCATGATGACAACAGAAAAAGATCCAGATTAAATATTTTCAGACGGGTAAATTATTCATTAAATAAACATTAGTGGAGGCTCTCCTTTTTTAAAGGATAATTAATTAAATGATTGTAGGCAATATTATGTTAAAAAAAATTATAGTTAGAATCTTATATGGTATGAGATTATTATTTGGACCACTGAATATCTTAGTTATAAAGGGTAAGGAAAATTTTCAGTCTCTTAATTATTCATATCTTGGTAAACTAGTTCTATATATTTTATTTTATACTCTTAACTTTATAGTGCAATAAAATTGATAAAGGAATTAAAAGTTTAAAATGATAAAAAAAACAATTATAGGAATGAGAAGAATTTTTTTTATATAAATCTGAATTTTTAGCATCAATATTAAGACATTCATTTAAATTTCATACAAGGTTGGATTATCTAAAGAGATATAATTTAGAAGTATAATAGTAAAAAGTATAAAAAGAAAATTGAATTCTAAAAACAATTTTCAAGAATAATATAAAAAAAAATCTTATACCTTACATTATTGTTGTTGTGCTACTAATATTGTATTATATTTTAATAAATATATAAACTGATTTCTCTACTATTTAATGTAAAACATCAGACTTGTGATTAGCAATTTTCAAGGGACATTTTTTTTACAAAGAAATATTGAAAAATATGTTTATTTTTTTTTATCTTGGAATGATCTTTTGTCATTTTAAATTTCATATAAGTTTATTAGAGTTACAAAAAATTGTAAAATAAATAGGGATGTAAAAAACAAAATTTTCAAATGTAGTAAACAGTGGGAAAAATATGCTTAAATTTTATTTTAACAAAATCTTGAAACACTCTTCTTGTATCTTTTTTTAAATTTTGGAAAGTATCTTGTATCCAGTATCTAAGATACATATTATTTAAAAGTATTTGTATCTCTACCAACTTTGTATTCAAAAAGATACAGATACTTTAAAAAAAAATTTTATTAGTTAATTTTAATAGTATTAAAATTTAAAATAATGTTGTTTTAAAATTTAAATGAAATTTAATCAGAATTTAGATATTTTACGATAATTTATGATATGTGACGTTGGTCGTCATATAGCATTGCTAACAATTAGAACTACCATATTTTATTTGAATCGTTTTATATCCGTCTATTTTAAAATAATGGAAGAAGAAAATAGAATAATATGTTTATATTCATCTTCAGATGATTCTCCAACCGAAAAATATAACTTTTAAATTAAGTATTATAAATGGGAAATTTTTTCAAGTACTTTAACATGATCATAATAAAATTACTGCAGAATTTAAAGAATGCCACAAATCTATAAGTGGTTCTGTGGACTCTTCATCAAATTTTGCCAAGCATCTAAAAGTATAATATATAATTATATAATAAATCACATTTATAATCATATTCATTATCATATCATATTTCCACATTCGTTGTCTGTGCCATACGATAAGTCTTATTGCCACAACAGATGTCGAGAAAGCTATTAAAGATTCTCCTAACATTTCTAAAATTCATCATCACGCAATTGTCAAATATACTAAGCTATGGAATGCTAGTAATAGGCCTAAAACTGCAGAACTTATCAAAGCAGTTTTAGGAAAACAATTTGTTACACCTTGCTGCACAAGATGGAATAGTATGTTTGATAGTCTTAGTAGTTTATTAAAATTTAAAGGCGAACTTCCTAAATTATTTCAAAAATTAGAATTTCCAAAATTAAGAGATATTGAAATTCAATATTTAGAAGAATATTGCAATATAATGTCCCCATTGGCTATAGCGATTGACAAAATACAAAGTGAAATTAACTGCTATTATGGAGAATCCTCCAATATTAAATGTCGTTAAAAAAACAAATTTAATTCAAACTAAACCATTAGCTATTGCCGTAGAAAATTCTTTAAATAAAAGATTAAAAAATATATTTAATTTTTATAATAACTTTAAAAGCGCATTTTTTGCAACTATTTTGCATCCCTATTTTAAAAATCGTTGGATTGATGGTGAAAAAGAAAAAAAAACCTTCAGGATTTGTTAATATAATTTTTAGAAGTACCACATCCAATTCTAATAATTCAATAAATGATATTGAATTAGAGGTCCTAAATTATATGAAAGAAGACAGGCGTAGTATAAATTAGTTAAATAGTTATAAATATAAAGAAATATTTATTAAATATAACACAATATTACCCTCCTCTCTGCCCCCGTTGAACGATTATTTAGCTTTGCTAATATGGTTAATAGACCAAATCGTCAAAGATTGAACTATAAATTATTTTAAAAATTAATAATATTAAAAAATAATTCTGATATATGATGCTGATTTATTATTATTAACTAATTATGCAATTATTAAAAAAAATATCGCATTATCTTTTATAAAAAATTTGTTATTTTCTACAATTTATTTTAATTTTTATAAATTTATATTATAGATAAGAAAATAAAGCTTTATATATTTTGATTTTGACAAAAAATTTTAAAAAAGTATCTTGTATCTTAGATACATTTCTAAGAAAAGATACAAGTATCTTGTATCTTATATCTTATTGAAATTTTTCTAAAGTATCTTGTATCTTAAATATAAAATTTTATAAATTATCTGTATCCGAATACAATTTTCTGAAAATTTGCCCAACCCTGGTTATTAAATGGTGGTGATAATGAAAGCTTTGCGATAAAATATTGGCAAGATTTACTTTCATAAAGATTGTAGTAGTAATATAAAAACAGAAAATTCCCCACAATTCTCCCTAAATGGTTTTTTTTTCTTAGAAATAAATCAAATATTAACTTTCTCTCCAATGATAATATAAGGGACACTTTTTCTAATATCTTTCTTTAATTCTACTAATAAAAATATTAGAGGCACTCTTTTCTAATTATTAACGTTTCTCAAATAATTTCACTAAAAATACTAGAACTCCCAATATTAATATTTTAACAAATGATTCTTTTAATATTATAGATGTTCTTTGTTTCTCTACAATTATTCACAATAATAATAATAATAAGATGTGCTTATGTTTTGGACAACAAAGTTATAATTTAGAAAAATTTTCTTCAACATAGGTCAAACTCTATTCATTTATTATTAAATAAACTACCCTATGTTTAGAATACCCCTCTTTCTAAAATCTTAATCTAGAAAACAGCAACAATTGATGTAGAGTTTTGGCTTACAAAGAAAAATTCATTTCACACAAATAATATAAGCTCTAAAATCATTGATTTTCTAGTTTATAATAATAATTTTTTAAGGGCTTTTAGCCACATTTTTGTAATGCCTGAAAAACTAAAAAAAAGTTATTATCAATGTTAATAAAAACATGAAATGGCGTTTTTTTGCATGGTGCTATTAACAATATCAAAATGATCTATTTTTACAATTTTGGACGCTTTAATCTTAGTCAATAATAAATTTTATATCCATAAGCACTAATAACATTGTTTATAAGGCGTTTCTAGATAGGTTCTTATACTTATTTATCTTAATATCTTTGAGATTGAGAAATAAAGTACGATTATAAATATGATTTAATATCAGTATAAAATAAAAATGTAAGGTGTATGTAGAATAGGCAGGTTACCCATTCACGATTAGCGCAAATTCGTGGCAGTGAATACAAAAATACAGCTATTTTTATAAAATGTATGAAAAAATTTTTGATCCGCCGGGTTTTCTAAAAATGGGCTTATCCTACTACAGGGCTGAATAATTTTTTTAAAAAAACCTTTAAACTTATTTGATAGTTTTTTTGAAAAAGAAAAATGCGTTTAAAATTTTTAAACTTTACAAAATTAATTTTTTTTTTTAAATCAATCCTTTTCCGAACTATATTATAGGAGTATTTTCATTGGGAAAATATAAATCAATATAAGATATAAGTAATTCTTAGATCTTTAGTATTAGCTAAATTTAAAGTTATAAATTGTTTGATAAATATGCTTAAAAAGTTTAATATTTATATTTTAAAAAAAAATAATAAAGTTTGCAGCCTATTTGATCGAGGGTAGGAAAGATCAGATCCAAAAGAGAAGACCAAATCCTCAATACCAACAATTGATAGAAAATTCAGAAACCTTATAGAATTTTTTTTTATATATTTTTATAATTTCAGTATAAAATGCGTTTTGAAAAGGGTTCTCGGGATATGTATAATGGATCAAATTAAATTAACCTGTCAAAATTAAATAGATCTCTAATACCCTATTTGTGTCAAAATCTATTCGGCTCAATTTTTTTAAAATAATCTATAAATAGTCCGCACTAATTATATCATATAATTTGATAATTTTATGAAATTGTTAATGATATCAATGAGCATTGCATAATTACATCCTTATATACATATTTTATATTCAACCTTATTTTTTTCTTATCGGGATTTTATATTTATACCTACCTCTTGATTCTAAAATTTATTCCCCTTATAATTAATTTTTATTCTATACTCCACTGTTTCTCATTATTTTAAATATTATTCCAAATTTTTTTAGCAAGGTTTAAATGTGTAAATTTATTATGTTTAGAAAATTTGTATATTTAATTTAAATTTGTATGATATGAGTTTAATCGTTTAGTTTTATAGTATTCTCGAAAATCTAATTAATAACTAAATAAAAAGTTTATTTATTATCCGCAATTTAAACTTAAAATAACATTTAGATCGATTCTGTTTCTTGTATTTCTGATTACTAATGCAACTAAGTCCTATCTCAATATTTAATTTCTAAACATATCTAAAAACACTTTAAAAAATAACCTTAGCAGCCTTTGTATATGGAGCTTGGGTTATTTTTTTATTTATTCACTTCTAAGATCAGATTCATCAATTTGGTGCCTATTATATATTTATAATGAAATCCACCTCTTGGCTACAATATATGTATTTATCTAGATATGGAACTTTAAATTATTTTTTGTGTCGTTTTACCGATCTAATTTTTTTTTCTCAACCATTAATATGTTGAAACTTTATATCTTGAGCTTTGAACACCTATTATCGGATCTGATTGTCCCATCACATCTATTCTTTATATCATTATAGTTGTACTCTTTTCAATAGCTTTTAGTATTATGTAGGCCATCCTAATTCTTTTATATCTATCACATTCCCTCAAATCAACTTCCTCAACCCGCATTTCTCTTGCCATAGTTTGTCCTTTACATGCCATTGACATGTTCCTATCCGCTTTTTTTTATTGCGGACTTTGTATACTTCACCGCTAATTCGCGCTAACTGTGAACGCGGGTTAAGTCTCTCAACAATTCTCTTGAATGACTGTTCTGAATCATATCTTCACATTTAAATTCTGTCTCTTTTCAATTGATAGAGATGTTGGCCGAGAAAACCGAGCAAATATTAAGATAATCGTACCATTTTAAAGCCTATTACTCCTTAATTAATACCCTTTGAAATAAACTTCTATTTATTTCTTTGCAATATAATATTTAACAAAAGCCCGGCTTGGATAAACTTTTAAAAAATATTGGGCTGGACTCGGCATAGATAAAGATTTAAAAGTCAAATTTATAAGGCTATAAGTAACCAATCTTGATTTACCTTACTAAATTTATTTTCGTTTCTTGTAAACATGAATATTCAATTTTAAACCAACTCAGAGCTCCATTTTTTTTTATGTGCCTATTTTAAAAAATCCAAGGTAACAAACATAATGTTTGGTAATCGGATATCCAATACACATAGACTTTCAATCAGACTATTTAAATTACTTGTAATCTAGGGTTTACAAAAATAAACTAAAAATCGAAAAAATAATTATTTTCAGTTTATTTTAATAAATCTAAAAACATATCTTGAAACTTTAAATTTGTGACCTTTGACAAAATACTTCATACATGTCCTCCTATTTTGTTAATTGGATAAAGAAATATAGCACATTTATTTTAAAGTAGTTAGGTAATATAACATTAAATTATAATTAAACATTAATAGCTTATAACTATTATAAGGTATTGTATCAATTTTTTTAAAAAAAAGAATATAAGTAATTAGTACAATTCTCGACTTCATTCTACCGCTGTAAAGGGGGTTCTCCTAAAACTGATTCATCAATTATATGTCTTAAAAAGTTTTCGTAGTTAAATTCATCCGATGTTTTCGACTCCTTGAATTTCAATAGTTCTGGTTCAATCACTGCTAATTCCTCTTTCTCTCCCAATCTTTCACCTTTATAAATAATTTTTTTATTTTAAATTTATAAGGTTTTAATATTCATTTTCTCTTAATTACACATTATGATTTTTATTTTACATTGCAGCTTGGGATCCTAAAAAAAATATTTAAAAATGCCACTAGATAATTTTAAGGACTGCATTTATTACGCTAATAATGGCTGCCTAAATTAAAAATCAAATCTCCATGAATTGGAATTTTTTTTTAAACAACTTTAGGTGACATAATTTCTATAAATATTATACTTACTTTTTACAATAGATTCTTGCAAGTGCCTATTTTTTCCATATAATATTTTTTAATTATATTAACCCGACAAACCAGAATTAAAAATTAAAATAAACAAATTGATAATTATGCAACCCCCCCCCCCCTCACCCTCCTCCTTCTGAAATAAAGATGTAAGCAATGATTGTTTAATCTTATAGTACATACCTAAACTCTTCAAAAGATTTTTGAATTGATACAATGTGACCGTGCCAGTTTTAGTGTGATCAAAAAGGCTCATGCATCTTATAAACTCTTCGAAAGCTGTTGTGCTGTCTAATTCACCTTCAAGCTCATTAATTTCGTGAATTATGGCCAAAAACTTCTTGAAGTCTACCAATTTAAGTTCTGTAAATGCATGCATATACGTTTTAAATATATATTTTAATAAATATTATTTAAAAAGAATAATATCATAAGTCTAACTTTGATATGAAGGCTTAATGATTTCTATATCTTTTAGGCTAGGATTTTTTCCACAACCTCTAAAAGCTTCTTCTACATATTCCACCGGAATTGAACCGTCTTTCTATCATTTATGATATAATAATATTTTTGAGGGCATAAAATTCATTGATTTAAGTAATTTAACCAAATAAAGTTTGTAAATATAAGACGATCATTTGTAATAAATTAACGATAAAGAGCGAGATATTTAGAGGAAAGACTTAAAATTTTCCTATTTTTAATTTTGAGCTTAACCTGTAATGTGATGTTCTTGTTTCCGAATGGAAAAATTAATATTGAAGTATATTAGAAAGAAGCTCCATTGCCTATGGGTAAAAACTGGGAAAAAAATTAAAAGAATTATAGATTAACTTCCTTACCTATTACAACCTCAACAAATGAAAGGAATTTTTCAACTTTGTGACGTATAAAGGCATTTTATAAAGTACCACAAATTATTCTGCATACTTGAACATTATTTAGGTTATAAAATATTAGTAAATTTACATCGAAAAAAGGATGAATTAAGAAAGTTTTACCCCGTCCCCCCACCCCTTCACAACCAACTAATTGCAAAAGGTAATCATAAGGGAAATAAATATTACCTGACGCTGATAATATGAAAACACTTCACGAATTGATTCGTCGTTTTTATTTTTAGACATTAGAAGTAATAATTGTAACAATCAAATTGAATTTTAATAATAGCTTTCAATTAGAAATATATATTTATTTTATTATTCCTACTTTGGAGATTTTAAAATTGGATATATTAATTATTCATTATTATATAGTATTATTTATAGTTTGCTTTATTAAAATAAAAAAGGTTTATATATCACTCCGACTTAATATATAATAAAAAAACTAATATGTTTTGGTGGGACATTATTTTTTTTTTTAAAAAAGAATGTGTGAAGAAATTAAATTTTTTTAAAAAAATAAACTTATAAAACATTTTTAGTACAGTATAATAATACTTTTATAAAAACTTTAGAAAAAATTTATATCCATTCAACCATTTCAGAATTATGGAGATTTAAAACGAAGGCCTGATTCATAAAAAAAATTAACGGGAGGGATTGGGATAATGACATTTCTAGCATATCCATATTTTGCTTAATTGTTTTTAAAAAATTTTGCTATTATAATTTGACTTTTCCCTAATGTTTATTACATATCTAATAAATTTACGGAACGCGCTGAATGGACTCTAATTTATCACCTAATCGACATTCAAAGGGAAATCGAAAATAAATATCACAGCTGACCTAAAAATTTGGCAATCTAGCTGATGTAGCACAGTTATTCACATTGTCACAGATGAAAGACACAATTTGTCTGATTTTCTTTAGGTAAATTTACAAAAAATATGATTATGGATTTTCTTAAGGGTAAATTGTTCTAATATTAAACTGCATCATCTCATATTATATACTAGTAACAATGTAAGAAGATGTTCGAGGCAATGATAACTTTTAATCCCTCCCTCTAGATTGTCATGTTCAGGGAGTAAAATTGCTCACATTCCTTAACATTTTTGGAGCCTATGAAATAAATAGCTACTATAGATCAACAAATTTTATACAAACCTAATTTCATCGTCTTACAAAAATCTGGCATAATATGTTTTCGTCTGAAAAATTTAACATATTTTCAAAATAGCTTCTTTGTTATTTCCTAAATTTTATAGTAATTTTTTTTGAATTTAAACAATATGCATCTAATAATCATATGATTCAATTTTATTATAATGATGCATGATTTACATATATTATAATAATATTTCTTCGGTTTAATCGTCAATAATGATGTGAAAAAACGCAATAAATCAAACTATATTTTAACAAAAATTTTGAATTTTGAAGAATAAAGTAAAATTAATTTATTATCATAGTGTATTATGGTTTTTATACATATAAATTTAGATGTTTCATATTTATATAGTTTGATAAAACATAAAAATTTAATTATAGGAAACTTATTGTATTTTTAAAATTTTTATAATGATTCACAGTTACAGTTGATTAATCCATATTTAACTAGATAAAATTCTCTTCTTAAATAACTATTATTTAATTGTGGTTTCTAACTATTTTATATTGAATGATACACAATGAAAAAAAAGAAGTGTATTTCTTTAAAATTTTATTGTTAACTTAAATTTATCTTTATGCTTTTAGAATTTATTATTTTTAAATAATCTCATTTTCTGAAATAGAGGCATCCCGACCTAGACTTGGGTTCTCCAGGTTTTCTCGTTTCTACTATTCATCATCTTTGTACTACTTATATTCTAATGGTAGACGTCCACCTTGGGGAGTATGTACATTTATATAGATGGTTCTTTCTTTGCTCAGTGTCTATACATAAATGAGATTCCATATATCTTCAGGAAGGTAAAGGATAGGATTTTAAGGGGGTTTAAATAAATAAATGCTTGTAAATTTGGTTTAAAGCCCTCCAATAAAATACTATAGATGATTGAATATCCAGCACCCCCCCCCCCCATGCCTTAAGGAGACGTCCTGGCTACGTTTTGATTTTTCTATATTAAATGAATATCAATTTTCATAATACAAAAGAGGGTCAATTTTTGTGATTGACTATAAATATAGGACACGATTTTCAAATAGGAAGAGTAGAGGCCAGGGTAACATCTTTACTTTTGTCCATAGATTATATTGGAGGGATTTAGGCTCACTTACTGCTAAACCAGCGTCTACATGACAGAATTTTTAATGGATGCGAACACCCTCTAAAACATATACCTGTCATCCTAAAAAAAATTTACCGCCTTTGGTGACGATATTTCCACATTAATTATATCTTTTTAATTATAATGGTATTTCTTCATGAATATAAGTTTGCTGAAAACGGCTAACCCTTTAGTTTTAAAAATAATGTCTATGATTGTATGTAATATATAGATTTGAGCAATGTTTAGCATTATCATTGTATTGTAATAGATCTATAATAAAAATATTAATTTTTACAGCAATACATTTTGCCTTAACCCCCTACCCCCAAGTAATTTATCTTACTCCTGGCCTAACCCCCTTAATAGTCTATCTACCCTCTACCCCCCTCAATAAAATTGTAAGCAAACTGTTTCTACCCCTTCCGCTCATATAGCTGTGTAGGACTTTGGCAAGGTTACATTTTTTCAAAATATACCATTTTGAGAAAAGGAAAAATGAGGTTTAATAAGCCTTTTGTTAGTAAGACTTGATTTATAGGCTTTAATATATTTAATTTTAAATGGCAATTTTTTATTTAATTTTGATATGCTTTAGTTATCGCCTTTTGATCAAAAATAAACAGCCATTTCCCGAGGAGATCCTTCTCATGTGCTCGGATATAGCTGTGCTCAAATATAAAGGCTTTTATAATTATTATTACAAAACATTTAACAATCAATTTTTAAGCTTTCTGGGGTTATTAGTTTGAGAAAGTTGATATTTGTAAAATAATGCCTTTTCTTAATATAATAATACTTTAATACCTTAGTGTGTCGGTTTTTCCCTATTAGCTGAAAATATTTGACACTTTGCACTGGCTTACACCGAACTCTAAAAAACAAATATTCCGATCTTAACAATGCAATTTTAATGTTCATAATTTAAACACTTTGGGAATTCTGGGAAAAAAAATTAACAGTAGATATTGGAGATCTAAAAGAGCAATTTCATCTAATACAGAGCAGTGCCATGCCAAGACTTTTGGCGACTCAGGTCAAATAATAATTTGGCGGTCCCTAATCATGATTTACCTAAGCTTATTTGATGACTTTTCGCAATGAGAATTAAAAATATTAATCATAAATGAGTAAAGTAATTAACATTATAAAATTGAATATAGTCATAGACTAAAATATTGCGATTTTATTGAACCTCCTTGCCTTTTATATGCAAAGGAATATTATGTTAGTGTAATCTAATGATAAGACTATATCATTTTCTATTAAAATTAAGGAGAGATTAATAAGACATAATCATAGATAAGTTTTAATTAATTTTAGCAAGCTGCGTTCTGCGGATGATACGGTATTTGGAATAATTAAAATAATGTTTAATATAATGAATATATTTAGTAAAGCTTCATTAACCAATTAGTATTAATATAGATTAAAATTTCCTGTGGAGTTTTTAATTCAATTAATTGTTCTTGAGGATTAATATCGCATCCTGATCTGTTAAATATTTAACTGGCAAGATTTTTTTAACTTGCTTTCAGGCGCATTTATTTATTCTTGTAAATTGTATCGATCAAAAATGATCTTTTAAGAGCTTTAACTGATAAAAATGTTCCTCCAAAGAATTTCATCTTTGATCGAGTAATACATTGAAAAATTTAATCTTATATAATATATTATTATAAAACTCGGCCGTTAATTATTTTTGTTTAGCCCCCTGAGATTATAAAGTCTAGTGATCCTGATTTAAAGTGTACCCACCTGAAAGGTATATGTGTAACAAACGAAGACTATAGTGCAAACTTTTTTATTTTAAAATAGAGTCTACAAAAAAGTACTTTTATGAGAAAATAGACCAAATATTTAACAAAATAGTTTAATGGAAATAGTATTTTTTTAAAAAATAAATTTATTATATTTTTTATTTATGGATTATTTTTTTTTCTTTGACAATAGAAAATTTAAAAATTGTTTTTAAAGATTTGTTATAAATAGGAAAATAAAAAAAAATTTCAATAAAAAAATCAAATTTCTTAACCAAAAAAAATGATGTTTTTTAAACTATAATATATAAATTTTTTCTTATAAAACATATGTCTAGACATTCCAAACCTTTTTTCGAAATTCATACTTATTATAATCCAAATATTTTATATTCAATGATTCTACACAATCAAGATTAAAAGAAACAATTTAGATATTCAAGTTTTTCATTTACATATTATCCTAATAAGGTATAACTTTTAGGTCTCCCAACTTCCATTTTTAAAAAAAAAATTGATTCCCAATTTATAAAAGTAAATCTATAAATAATGTTACTCTATAAATGATTAATTTATTAGATTTTCAATGAACACTTTTACATATCAAATTAAACCCAATAACAATTTAAACTAGCAATATTATAATAGATCTTAATAGAAGAAACGTCTACATGACAGAAAATTAGTTTGAGGCAACCACCCCCCCGTCCCATCCTTCCTAATTTATACTTCCGTTAACTCCCCGAAATATCATGATTAAACTGTTATAAGCATCAAAATATAGGTTAGGAATAATAATTAAATATCAATTGGTGATGACTTTTTGTTTCGGAATCTAAATATTAGCTACGAGTGTATATAAATTTAAACTATATTAAATGGTATGTTAATAAATAATTTAAAATTATAATATCTTAATCTATAAATAATGTTTATTTTATTTTACTTTACCCCCTTTCGAGGCTTACAGCCCTAACCTCCCCTCCCCCCTCAAAAAATTAGAGTTCTGCCCTTTCCCCCGAGTAGTAGATGCCAAGTAGAAGTTATAAATCTATAACACAAGCTCTAATAAATTATATTTAAATTGAATAAAAACATTTATAAACACTTTTTAAAAATATTAGATAATTAGCATTTTTATTTAAAGGTCGATTTCTTTAAATTTAATTCGTAATGACTATATTCTAATCATAAAATATTATATAGCAAAAATAAAAACCCCATTCTATAAAAACGGAATTGAGACTACAAATTCCATATCACAAAACATGAATAATTATATTTTAAAATATTAATTAAAATTTTTTGTTTTAGAAAATAAATCGCTTATATTTCTTAAAAAATCAACGTCCTGCTTGACATGCCCAAGGGAAGAAATGATGATTGGTAAAAAAAAACATAATTAGTTAATTTAGAATATTTTTATTCTCGGTTATACCTACCGGATTGAAATTTAAGTTTTTACGAAATCACTATATATTGAAAATTACTTAATAATCTAGTAATAAATTTAGGATGGTAGTGCTAAACATCGACAAATCTATATATTGCATACGTCCTTATTTTTCATAAAACATATTTCTGGATAATTTAGTGCTATCTTTCAAAATTTAAATTAAAATGATTAGACTTAGCAACAATATATAATAATGCATATTAATATATTAATTGTAGTTTTATAAAATTGTATTCGTGTTCTTTTTGATAGTTGATAGTAGAGTACTGAAACTGATAGTTTGAGTTATTATTTTAAAATATATGAAGAGGGTACCATTATAATTAGAAACATGTACTGGCCTCCAAAGATAGCGAAATTTTTTTAGAGAGCAGGTATAAGTTCGTGAGAAGGGTATGCTTCCAGTGAATATCCTGCCATGTAGATGCTGCCTAGGTTAGGACTTGGTATTGCTTCCAACCATCCTTAACTATTACCACGAACACTATCACCATTTTGTAATAGTTAAATATTTTCCATGGAGGAGATTGATGAGAGCATTATAAAAATAATTTAGTTAAAAGTTCAATCCTTTTTCACATTCCCTTGAAAATTGCTAACCACCTCCATGAGCATTATGGAATGACTGGAAAAATTTATAATGTGATTAAGAAATATTTATAGAGTGAGATTTATAATGAATAAATTAATAGAATGAGTAATTAATTATCTTGTCGATAAATAGTTTATTTAACAATATGATATTGAAAAGAAAGTTTATGGAAAACATTTATTAAATAATAATACTATAATGAGACATTAGACTAATTAAATACAATTCATATAATTTAATAATTTATAAATGTTCTTTACATATTCTACCTGAAAATCTAGCCCCCCAAATAGCTATAAATTGATTTATATTTGTCACTCTTTAAGCCAAGGTTTGACTTGCTTAATTATTTCGCGGGAAAATGATAAAAGATATATTGAAAGTTGCGAAATTGACAGAGAATGCTAAAATACCTACAAAAGGTACTCCTGATTCTGCTGGCTATGATCTATACAGGTAAATTATACGAGCACATATGTTAAATTGTTTTAAATAAAGTGCGTATGAATACAATGTACCACCAAGAGGTAAATGTATAGTTAAGACAGATATTCAAATATCTTTACCTGATAATTGCTATGGTAGAGTAGGTAATATAATATTTATAATGAAAATTTAAATCATAATTTTGTTTAAGAAATCTGTAAATTTAACCTAAATGGAATAAATTAGACAATAATTAAGTTTTTACAATTCAAACATAATCTTATCAAATAATAAATAATCAGAGTTCAGCAGGGTCACCTCATATGGTCCAAAAATTACTAATATTATATTTTTCCTATTTTTTGTGTGATTGAATATTACAATTATAAGATAAATTTAAATAATAAAAGTTTTAAAAAATTAGCAGGTGGAAATATTTACTATTCACCAATAATATTTTTTCATACAATATCATCAAATTATTAGTCATTGCTGAATATTTTAATTTAATGCATAACATTAAAATAGAGAAATTAATATCTGGTATATGATTGTCTAATGTGAGGCAATAGAGCCGTAATTCCTTTTAAATTACATGGTAAAATTATTGATCTATTATATTATATGCTGGACATCAGGGTCAAGAAAAAATTTTGGGCTCATGAATATGTATTGTGGCCTGGTATGGGGATAGATATTGAAAATGTGTGTGACATTATAACATAAAAATAAAAGGATAAAAATATTTGAATTTATTAAAGTAATTTTGTATCATTGATAGCGATTTGATCATGTATCAGTGGACAGAATGGAATAATAAAAAATGTTTTTAATTTATATAGTTAAATGTGATATTGTCTTGAAATAATATCAATAACAGATTTTTGATAAGTGTAACATGTGTGAAGAAAAATCTTATTTATCTTAAACAATAGTAACTCACTGAAATATTTGAAATTGGTTAGAAGACTATATAAATTAAAGAATTAAAAAGTCAATCTTATGGCAACATAGGACATTTTGATTGGATTGTACTACAAAAGGAAAATTTTTTAAAAATTTTGTTTTAATTAAGAATTAAAATGTTAAAACATTTATTTTATTAAAATCATTTAAATAATACCATGTGTCATGGTATTTTAAGGTTCAATAATATAAAAGTTTTTGTGTAAATAAGTTTAAAAAAATATTTTTTTAAAAAATATTATGAGACATTGGTAAAATAAAATTTTTTGTAATATGTGATAAAAAAAACTAAATAAAATGTTGTTAAACATTAAAAAGACTTTACCCTTTGACATTATAAAATAACTAACAAATTTTTATTTAAAATAATTAATAAATTTATTTTATTTAGAAATATTTCATTCAAAATCCAATAATTCCAATCAAAATCATGAAAAATCACATAATGGTGTTTTTTAATTAATTATTGTATAAAATGTATAAATTTTTATATGATTAACATTTCAAATAATTAATCTTTCAATATATATATAAATCTAGCACTATTATTATTTTGAGAAACAAAATATTATATATATGATCACAATTTTTTTTATATTAAGTTTCAGATTGTAGCAATTTCCTCCATTTCACCAAGCTTTTATATTCACCTTTTCATGATCTTGTAAACTGGTATAGCTTGTTGTGACATCCATATGCATCTTTCCTTGATTCTGCCCACTTGTATAGCTTGTTATTGATTTCACAACCTTCATAATCATTGTAACTGTTCTGCAATAATGTATCAGGGGCAAAAATCGATTTCCATAGCATTTTTTCCTAGACTCCAATTCGTTTAGTCTATGATATCCTGTTGTGTTTTTCCAAAATTCACTTTCTTTTCTTTCTCTATATTATAGTCTTTGGAACAACCTTATATCTTGAGGTACCTCTAATTCAATATTTTTAAATCTTAAAATTTCTTGAGGCTATATTTGAAACCATCGATTCAAAAATTTAAAAATGACATTATAAATTATTTTTATTACAGTTATAAATTATTATACTTTACAAGCAAATCATTCCTCATTTTCCTTTTTTTAAACCATATAATGAACACATATTTTATTTGATTTTGATAATTGAAATATAAGATATAATTTTGAACAATTATTTATTATTTACACAAAAATGTCATTTTGTGGAACAATTAATGCCATTTTTAAAACATTGGCATCTCTTATTGTTGCAACTTTTTTGGCAATTGCAAATTGATTTACAATTACAATAAGATGCACTTTTTGATGTTGTTATTATGGAGTTGGTCTTATGGAATGGTTAAATTGGTAAATTTTATTGATTTATGAACGTTCGTTTTTAAAAATAAAGAATTAATTTTTCCCAAAATAATTCCAACCCCTCTCCATTTGGATAATTTCAGCTTCAATATTTTTAGGGCATAGATTTGATCTATCATTTTTATTTATTGGTATCAGTACGTGATTCCCAATGGATAATTTTATTTTTGTGAAAATTATCTTCCTTATTCCTATCTTTTAAATATGCAATAAACGAAGGCAGTCTAGCTAAAATATTTTAGATCTATCGCCTATTTAGTTTGTAGTATTTTTATCTTTCCTTAATATTGTTTTGCTTATTTTATAGTTCGTTCTCTCCGAATATTCAATATTGTAAAATGATTCATAGGAATTTCCCCTTTTTATTTTGTGAGCAATCATTATACCCTATGATAAAACCTTCAGCCACATCTTACAGCAAAATTTATACCCTGTGTTAATTTTTTTTTATCGAGATTAAAATAATTGTAAATTTAGGAAAAGAAAATTCCATATCATCATCATTTTACAGGGATATT
Organism: Gordionus sp. m RMFG-2023; assembly: GCF_954871325.1. Taxonomy (NCBI): domain Eukaryota; kingdom Metazoa; phylum Nematomorpha; class Gordioida; order Chordodea; family Parachordodidae; genus Gordionus; species Gordionus sp. m RMFG-2023. The sequence goes on along the minus strand of NC_088776.1, from coordinate 51,625,440 downwards.
ACTTTGTCTATATGATCTTTACCAAAATTATCTTCATTATTAGGGGTGTACCGATACCACTTTTTGGAGGCCGATCCGATCCTATATTTCAGATATTTAATTGATATCGGCCGATAACCGATCCGATATCATATCTAATTTTGTATTCTGCAAAGATACCGGTTTTAATTTTTAATATACTTTTTATTAGTACAACATCTATAATTTTACTATACCATAACATATGTCATTTAAATATATTATAATGGTCAGTTATAGTTTATATTCAATTCAATTGCTATTATTTATATAATAAGTAATCTTAATCTATTTACATAATTAGTAATAAAAAATATATTATGAAATTTGAAATTAATATTTAAAATTAATATATCGAAGATTTCTTTTTATATCAGAGATATGTCGGCGGTGATGGGGACTGTTAATATCACTAGCATCACTAAAAACAGATACTGAAGAGATTAATGAACACTTTTTTAAACAGAATGCGAAAAAAATAACTATATTGCAGAATGTTTATTAACTAATTATTTCTATTAAAAAAATTAAACATAAAAATGTATTTCGATTTTATTTATAAAAATAAATGGTTTTTTAGATATAACTTTTTTTAAATTTTGTTAAAAGCGCCATTTTATATCGGATCGGAAAATTTTATAATATTTGCCGATAACCGATATTTTAAAATGAGCGAAATATCGGCTCGATCCGATCCGATATAAAATATCGGTATATCCCTATTCATTATCAATCTCTACTGTCGACATTTAAAATTTTTTAATTTTTTTGAAAAATATATTTTCAATGCATATTTTAGTAAATTTAAATTTCAAGATAAAATAAAAAGATTGATTTTGGAATTAACTATATAAAATTATTATAATAATTTTTGCAATTATTTTTAGTAGCTAGCAATCGCTATCGCAATTTTTAAAAAAAAGATAGCATGCTAAAGCTATCGATATTAAATGCAATTTAAATATTTCGGGTTCAGGATTGGAACCAAAAAAAAGATTTAAAAAAATCTTTTATTTTTATTCTTTTATATTTCTTAAAATTCTATCCAAGTGGAAATTTTGTTAATATGTTGAGGGCCTGGCTACTAAAGAAAGGTTAAGTTTAACGAGGTTTGTGTTTTGACAGAAAATTTATAAATATCCTAAATCTTAATTTATACTAAGGGAGATTTGGAATAAACGCATAAAAGAATGATTTTAATAAAATTAATTTTATATTATGTAGGCCAACCCCAACCATTAATATATTAAATTTCGACCTAACCATTAATATATTAAATTTCGATCTGTCTATAATTTTATGTGAAAGTTAATTTTAATAATATGCAGAATAAATATGTAGAATATATTTAGTGATAAATAACGGACTTCCCAAGTATTTTATAACCATATTCAATTTATATAATATGAAAATTTTATACAAATTCTGACCACCTAATTCTTAGACCCGACCATTTACTGCTATTTAATATTATATCTTTAGAGATTTTCTTTATCTTATGTTTGGTATTCATATCAAATTATTATTTTAAACACTCCCTCCACCGGACTTAATCCAACCCATTAAGAGACCAAGAGTGAGTACTATTATTTTAATAGAAAAATATTTTAATTAGCTTCTATTTTATAGTCATATCAATATTTTGTGTTGACAAAAAATTTCCTAGCCCTCCAAGACCTATAGCCCATTTAGAGTTTAATTATTATTACAATAAAAAAAATATTTTAATAACCTATTATTTGATATACTTATCAAAAAAATTATTTCTTAACACCCTCCTTAATCCCCCAGACCAATACCCATCAAGATCAATAATTAATACTTTCAGTCAAAGATACTTAAGTTAGCTTTTATTTGATAATTTTATGTTAAAAAATATTCCTGATCTCTCCAGGTCCTAGACCCGCCCATTTGAGTGATTATTAACAACAAAATATTTTAATTACCTTTTATTTGATACCCATATCAAAAAATTATTTTTTTGCCTCCCCCCCCCCATCACTATCCACTCTTTAGACTAAGTCAACCCATCAACACCAAGAATGAATACTTTCGATTAAAAGATATTTAAGTTAAATATTCCTGACCCCTCAAGACCTAGAGCCGCCCATGAGTGATTATTATTATTACAATAAAATAATTTAATTACCTTTTATTTGATATTCATATCAAAAAAAATTATATTTTGCCACCCCCATCCACCCTCCAGATCAAGTCATACCGATTAACACTAAGAATGAACACTTTCAATCAAAAGATATTTAAATTAGCTTTTATTTGATACCCATATCCATATTTTGTGTTGATAAAAAATTTTCTAATCCTCCAAGACGTAGACCCGCCCTCTATGAGTGATTATTATTACAAAGAAAATTAATATTTGATACCCATATCAAAAAAATGATTTTTTACCCCCCCCCTACCATGCACTCTCCCAGACCAAGTCATACCCAGAGTTGTTAAACGCTACCTTTAAAAGTAGCGCGCTACCGCTATCGCTATTTGTTAAAAAAAGTAGCGCGTTAACGCTATCGCTATTTGTCAAAAAAAGTAGTTCGCTATTAGCTACTTTTTATAAAAAAAATTTATAAACAAATTTTTTAATTTTTGCATCTAATGTTATTGTATAGTAAATAAATATATAAAAATCAACATTTATAAATATTAAAATATAGTTAGTTTTGATTATAAAAAAATTTATGTAATAAAAATAAATATTTATGGTAATTTGTTGCATTTTAATAATAAAATCATTTCAATATTATCATCCCCAAGTCTAGAGCGACGATCAGAAAGTATAAGTTTTGCCTTATTAAATAATCTCTCGACACTAGCACTTGAGGGTATTTAATCTTATATACATATTTGAAATATGAGATTATCAATTTATTTGCAAGTACATCGTATGTATGGCATCCTATTATCATTTTGAGAGATAATGCCACAGATCCTCTTTTTAAAGTTGGTAAATGATGGATTATCAACTAATAACATTGGCTGAACTGTAGAAATTATAAAATCAACAATAACTTTATCAGCCATTTTCTGAGAAATATTGTCATTTGCATTATTAATTAATTTGGTTTGAATTGAATTAGTCTTTTTGGATGTAGAGTCGCCTATACCAAAATTATTTAGATGTTTCTCCATTTCCTTAAAACTCATGAACAGTCTTATAAAATAAATATTATTAGAAGTAAAAATGACAATTTACCTTTAGGTTTTTCTTGAGGTTATAGCTACTGGATTGATTTGAGGAAATATTTTTTTTTACATTTTAAACAAATAAATTTGAAACCAGTTTTGCTTATATATTTATTTAAAAAAATTTTCAAATCTAGGGAATGGGAAATTTATATTATAGTTATTAAGAACATTTTCTTCCCTGGTATCTTTCATTTCATTAATATCATTGTCTGAATCACGTTCAACGATTTGGATATCCATAGGCGATGACATTTTAAATTATCAACACGTGATTAAGGTTTATAATACAAATGAAAATATAAATTACAAATTGAAATTATATTTCAATTTCAAAATTAAATAATAAATCATAAAAATTATAATTAATTATGATATTATATTTAAATTTTCATGTTTATACTTACCTTCATTATATTTTTTAAAAGTAGCGAAGTAGCGGCTACTTAACTACTTTCAAAAAAAGTACCGCGCTAAAAAATTAAATAATTACAAAAAAAGTAGCCGCTATTAGCTATAGCTACCAAAAAAGTTAGCGCGCTACTTTAACAACTCTGGTCATACCCATCAAGACCAAGAATGAAGAATTTCAGTCAAAAGATATTAAAATTAGCTATTATTTGATACCCATATCGATATTTTGTTTTGATAAAAATATTCCTCGCTCACCAGACCTAGACTCGCCCATTAAGGGGAAGAGACTGACCTCCAGTTGAATAGATATTTTGATTAGTTATCAATTGATACCCTATTTTAGACATATCTTATTTCATAAGGCCAAAAAATTAACATTGAAAATAAATAATAAATTTTTTTAAAAAACAAAGAAAACGCGTTTTAAATTAAGATTCTTCTTTATCATAGTTTAAACGTGATATTACCGTATAGTTCTTTACCCTTTAAAAAATTGATTTTTTTAAACCCGCGATGATCCCCGATAGTTCTGATCCCTCGACATATATATTAAAAGTTAATTATTTGAAATGTCAATCATATAAAATTTATATATTTTATATTAATTGATAAAAACATCATCATGTGATTTTTCATGATTTTGATTGAAATATTTTGAAATAAAAGAAATTATTGACATTTTAAATAATTAGTCTTTTAATATATATATATATATATCTACATATATTTCTACGATTACAACATCTTAGGTTAAGATTTCTTCTTTAAGCTTTTTTTAGAAGAAATTATTATCAGGTAGGCCAGGGCTAAAAAATTCTGAATTTGTAGGTCCTTAATTTAAATTTTAATAGATATCAGTAATTTGCACCCAGCCTAGTGTTGATTTCTAAAAAAAAATTAGGTCTAGTCCATGAATTCTTTACAAAAATATAATTATATTTTGTTGATCATTTTTTGACTATGGCCAGAATTTCACTATTTATAATAATTTCCAAATTGTTTGAAGGGAAAATTGGAAAATATTAGGCCTGCAGGTCCTTGATAAATATATTATATATATTTATTTTTAATAATTTTATTATTAAAGCCCCTAGATCAGGTTTAGCAGCAAAGCATGGAATCGATGTGGGTGCTGGTGTCATAGATAAAGATTATAGGGGAAATATTAGCGTTATATTATTTAATCATAGTGATCAACCTATGAATGGTAATAAAATATTTTAATTTATTATTGAATTTATAATAATAAGATCTTGTTCACACAACACTCTGTATTGTGTTAACTTGATAAAATAAAAGATGTTATTAGCGAGTAGTCTATATTCTACAAAGAAGTAAATTAGTACACTAAGATACAATTTAGTTGGTAGACTACTATGCCCTATAATGTGTTTTATAGCTGGTAGCTCACACCCTGTAAAGTGAAGTTGAACACCTTATGTAAATTTTGCAGGAAAATGATAAATTTAAAACTAAGTTAATCTTTTTGTTTGGTGGTTTATAATTTTACTGAGTTGTATATATGATAATTTTTGATTACACTGTACCATAATGATTATTAAAAAGTAGATTTATATGGTTCCAAGGCTAACTCAATAACTGAGCCACTAGTTTGTTATAAGAATTAGTAATTAAAAATGAACCGAATTTAATTTCAAATTGTAACAAAAATATTTGCCAACCTGACCCACAAAATATTTTTCCTGAAATAAAAAGTAGTTACAATAACTCAGTTTTGAGTTGGATTTGGTTTTGCAAACCTCTAATAAGAACATTAATTAGGGTTTTCATGATTAAATTAAATTGATTTAAATTATGATTAAAATCACTAATTTTTTGAATAAAAATCATGATTTAAATTAATTTTTTTATGTAAATTTAAATAATTATTAATTTTTACCTCATTTTACTATATTTTCCATGTGAGTTCCAATTAATTGTTAAATTTAATTATAAAAAAATTTCACATAATAAGAATCCTAGTATTGTTTATATTTAAGAAGATATAAGAAATCTATATATTTTAATGGCCCTTTAAATAAATATTGATATTTAATATTTTGATGCTAAGAAAGTTAATTCATATGCATAAAAATATTGGTTTAATTAAATATTGCTAACATTAAAAAAGAATTTATTTTAAATATACTAAGTAAGTATTATATTTTCTAAACATATTGGTTATTTTTATATGTTAAAATACATTTTAGTAAATTCAATGTTGTTTAACAATCGTTTATACATAAATTTCAAAGGGATTTAATTAAGATTATTTATTCTATAGAGCATTTAGAATAAATTTTTTTATTAAAAAATTTAATTTAAAAAAATCGTGACAAAAATTATAATTATGATAATACCAGACCCTGACCTGGAAATTTTTATTAATTTTAGGCCAAGCCTGGTTTGACCCAAAATAATTTTTAACTTAAGATATATAATTAGACCTACTTTATAAAGTAATGATCACTTATTGCTTTGTTATCACAGAAATTTGAATTAATTTATAAAGTGAACAAAAATTTCTTAAAAGTTCTAAATTCAATTTAATTTACTTAATATACATAATATGATATTTATCATGAAGGCCTGCCTTTGGAGCTTTATTTACATTGCATTACACATTTCAGCTCTAATAATGCAATAAATAATTATCTTTTTAAAACAATTTAACAAGACTATTAAACCAAATATGTGTCAAATTCATAATTTAGTTAGATTTACAATTTTTGTGATAATATAAGGAATGATTTAACTCTACTAGACCTACAAAAATACGAATCAAATAATGGAATTATTCGTATTCGTTTAAATCGAATATTTCATTATCGTATTCGTACGAATAATAAAATGATTATTCGATTCGATTCAATTCGAAAATTTTATTTAACCATAAATTAAAAAAGATAGAATATTTAATTTATTTTGTAAAATTTAACTATGGATAAACGACAAACAAATTTTATTAGTAAGATAATATCGAAGCATACCTATATAGTATATTTATATATAATGTAGAAAAATCAATATAATATTCATATCATGTAGAAGACAAATATACCAACAACAAATTTTTTAACCACAATGATTTTTCAAAAAGTCAAATATATGATTTCTCCATCATCAAACAAAGGCGAAATATCTGGTTCGCCCATCATTCTTGACGGGATAGCAACTAGTTATTTATAATTGTATATGTGTTATAAATTACATATAAAAAGAAATACTTTCTTCGTCCATCATAAAACAATTTCCGAAGTAATTTTATATTATGAATTATTCGAATAAAAACAGCCGTTAACAACATTTAGTAATATAAAATGTTTCTTCATTATTCCACTAGGAAATTTTATTAAATAGGAATAATTGCAAATAATTCCTACTAATAATATATGATTATTTTTCGATATTTATTAATATAAATTATTTTAATCGAATAATTCGATCGAATAATAGATAAAAAATTATTCGACGAATAATATATTTTCCTTATTCGAATTCGATTTGAATTTTCGAATCGAATAATTGTGTTATTCGTATTCGTAAAATACGAATCGAATATCGAAAACAAATAATTCGTTTTAGATATAAACTCTACCTTACACGTGTTGTCAGAGTCATGGCCTAATTTTTTAAAATAATTTTTTTTTAACAGGTTAAAAATTTATTTAATTTTTTACATAAACTATATAAAAGTGGAGAAAGGAAGTAGGATAGCTCAACTTATATGCGAAAAGATTTCTTATCCTACAATCGAAGAAGTTGAGGTAAAAAAATTCTGCATTTTTTTGATAATATATGTTAATTGTCACAATTATTCATATGATTTGTTCTAATAAAAATAATCATAAAAATTTCAAAAGTGTAAATAATAAATCCTCTAAATTCAATTACTCACAACAATTCTAAACATTTCACAACTGTTCTAACAACCTTTTAAAAATTTTAAATAGTTTGTGGTTTTTATAAAAGAGAATTCTTAATGTTGTTTTCCTATTTCAAACTCTGTTTATAACTATCATAATTAATTTTATATTTTTTTTATATTGCATAATTAATATTCACAAATATATTTTATCTGTTTATTTATATATATTTTATTTTTTTAACAGCGATTGGATATTACAGAAAGAAATGATAAGGGCTTTGGATCCACGGGTCTTAACTAATTTTACAAGATTCATATTTTTTAAATCTAATTCTTATACTTTAATTTTTAAAAAAAAAATTGACAGACTAGACTTTTATTATATAAATATAAAACTGTCACATTATTGGTGATTTTTAAAAAATTGTAAATATTGTACTGATTGCTTTAATAAAAAGCTATATATAAATATTTTTTGATTTAATTAGTTAAATATTTATTCTTAAATAGTATGCTACTTAAGGAAATAACATTTACTCAAAAAATAACAATTAATAAACTGAATGAAATCTTATATAATTTTCTTACCGATTTGAAAGTCCTTATGTTACAATTATATCTGAATCGTGTCAGGGATCCGGATTGTATCGAATATGGGTTCAGGTTTATGTTAAGATTAAAATAACGGATCATGATTCAGATTCCGTTTCCAAAAATAATAAAAAACCGATTCGAACCTTTTTGCTAAGCTTATTAGAATGATGTAAAGAAACCCCTATTTTTTAAAAATTTTATCACTATTCCCTAAAAATAATATCACTTTATAGATTCTCTTCTATCAAATAATATCTATAGACGAAAAAGAATAAATGTGTTGAGACTATTTAAATAACATTATGTAAGCCAAAAATATTTGCTCTTAGCTGGTAGAAATGCTTGGGCATCTATTTGCCAAATCTTGATGCTTACATATATTATTTTAGCTAAAGTCTATCGGGCTATTTTGAAAAATCGACGAAAATTGGGCTCTTTAACAACACTAGATGGCACCGTCAAATAGCAACTAAAAATACAACTAACCAAAACGGATATAGGGTAGGGTTAATTATATTCAAAAAAGAGTTTAATAAAATTTAGTAATTGTAAATGTTATTTGCTAAACAATGATCACAGCGATATTTTTCATACTCATTATATCTTAAAAATTCCTCCCTCCCCCTCCACATAAAAATGTTTACAATATATCACGATAAGGAAAAATTAGCAAAAGTATATAACTTTTTAAAATAAACACTATAATTCATAATTTTAGAAAAAAGTATTTTTATATAAAAAAAAGGGTCAAATTATTTTTATAAAAATCGAATATAGTTAAAGGCAGCACTAAGTGGATTCAAATAAAATTTTGGAGAATAACCTCACCTAATATCGCCCCCCCCTCAGCAAATTCATGAATATGCATATGTATGATTGACTTTTTTCACATCTTAACAATGGAAAATAAACGGTTTGTTATTTAAAAAGTGGGCTCATTTTTTATTTATTAATTGGTAAAATTTGTTGATTATTATATTATATGACACTAGAAAATACACGAATCTGATGATTTAACATTAAATTATTTTTAAAAATTTTTGAAATACATTAGAAGAAAGGCCAGGCTTTTGGAACAATTTATCAACTTTGTATCTTATATTTACAAACTAAATTCTCTTTTCTTTTATGAGTTAGATAGGAATAATATTTAATATTCGTTTGTAATTATATGATAATAAAGAAGTTTTCCACATTTCGGTTGATCCAAACATCGACGCCTTTGCAAGCGATTACAAATAATATGAGATTTTCAATAGGATTTTGACAGCCGAAGGAGGAAATGTTGCCTAAAATATTTTTAAAAAATAATTTATTTAAAAACCAAAGGGTTTACAAAGTTTTGTTAAAATGTTCAGCACCTTAATTGCATTTTGGCCCTGTGAATGTATCCTTCAAAATATATTTTAAGTATGGTTAGAGCTTCTCAATAAAGTGTTATAAAATATTACCAAATAATTATTAAAATATTGTAAAACATTAATATTTTATGATTATAAAATAATTAATAACTACAAAAAATTGATAAGAGAAAATTTAGTTGGTATTGGAATCAAATGTCTACAATAAGTTTATATTTCTAACCCACAAGCCACGTATTAAATTTTTTAAAGGTTAAAAGGCTAACCCGCTGGGCTATATATTTTAAAAAAAATATACTAAGCTATTTAAAAATCAAGGATCCATTTAAACCGAACCATTAAACAGATATTAATTTTATTATTATCCTAACCTGAACCGTTAAAAATTATGTCACATAATCTAAACCAAACCATTAAAAGGGTATGTAAACTGTTGAAATATTTTAATATCCTAGCTCTTTTATAGATTTTTGATAATTAGTTTTGCTTGATATGTATCAATAATTATTTTCGTATTTTGCTACACCAGTGGTAGTTACGCACTTGAACTTATAAAAATGTTCTTTTGTTAAAATTTTGATATATCCTTAATATAATTTGACAATGAAAAATCTTGAAAATTTTTAATTGTATATGGCTAAATATTTTCTAAGGAAACCTTGATGTTTAAAAAATGTGTCCACCTAATAATTCTAATAAGTTTGCATACGAAAGATTAAAACCGGGGTTTAAGGGTTATGAACCGAACTTGAACTGTTATTTTTTTCTAAAAATCGATATTTGTTACGGTTCAGATACCTGGGTTGATATATATTTGAAAATAATTATTCATAAAATTTGGTCATTGTTTAATATATTGCTATAATGATGAATCGTCTTTGATCATTAGCCATTAGTAGTTAAGTTTTAAAAAGTTTCATCATCAATCCATAGAAAAAATGAAGCTAAAATAACCTCAGCGAATAAAATAAATGGCGAGCCTTTGTCAAAAATAGTACCCACCTTTCTCTAGGTTTATACATTTAATTGGACATACTTTTTCTTAATGAATTTGCTAGTCTTTAACCAAACGTTGTAAGGGTTGATACGATGATAAGAACAAATATGTATTTATTAGTTTTTTTTAAGGATCTATGTAGCCTAGAATGCATTTATTTTGGGTTACTAAGATGGGGAAATAGGATAGGTGCCAGAAAATGACTAGGTATCAGTTTCAAAATGCAAACCATTTGTGTCTAAGATCTAAGTAAGATACCGTTCTAGTTTACTTCATATACTTTGTTTAAAATGTACAAAGCCTTTTTAAATTTGAGTTATTTTTATATTATATTTTCCATTTGCCGATATATACTCCAAATTTTAGAATACAACATTTTATGACAACTATTTCTGTAAATTTTAAATCAACTTTAAAAATCTGCCTAAATTTGTGACTATCTTTTAATGTTACAAATTTTTCGAAAATTTTAAACGATGTGTAAAAGGGGCGAGTCAAGCATTTTTTTATAGTGTATGATATTTAAAAATGTAGCATCAGTCGATTAACTTAGTTATCTATCATACTTTTATATTATAAGGAAAAAATTAAATGTCGATGCAGTTCATCCCGAAGGCCCGACCATCGGATTTGGCCAAAGATTTTCGAGCCAGATAAATTGTGCAAAATATTTTTACGAGCCGTGTCTGAGTTTTGAATACGTCATTAAAGCTGATATAATTAGGCAACTATTCCTTTCATATTAATACTAGCTGGGCTGTATGCCTTTCGCAAAATATTTTTTATGGGGTAAAAATAATTACGGCCTGAAAAACTTTATAAAATGTTTTCACGGGTCAGCCTGCCTGTGCAGACCTCTAAATAGAGAACATACCGTTATTGATAAAGAGAAGAAAAAAATTAAGTTGAATAAAAAAGTCTGTAAAATTATATAAACTAAGATTTGGGATTAGGTGTAAGGGGATTTAGTTTTATTGGTAATATAATATAAATTCTAAAAACAATCACGAAATATTCTCTAAGCACCTTACCCAATTATGAGATGTTTTCATTCCGCAGGGAATATACTAAACTGGATGGTGTCTCAAGCCAATCAATCATCAAAGCTCACAACAATATAAAATTGACGAATTATATTATAGCTAATTATGAAAATGACAGATTTTCAGAAAAGTATTCAAAAGTATGGGATAAAATCTCAATATAGAATTTAATCAACTCTATTCCAGAAAGTATAAAATTCGTTATTTAAGGAGAGGCGATCATTTAACTCAATTTTAAACCAAATTTATAAATTGGTAAGTATGATAGTCTTCTTTTATTTATAACACTTTTTAATTTTATAATAATTCAAAAACTGATTGTAGGAAAATAAGCATTTTAAAGTTTATATATTACCTGTTATGTATAGGATTGTATATAAAATATCCTATGAATATTAAACGCCTTCTATTATATAATTTTTCAACTGATTAATTAATAGAATTCAAAAGTTTATTTTGTAGACATCTGAATTAAATGTCTTGAGAAATTTTGGGCTTGTTTCCTTGCAAAAATATAGAAATATATCAATTTAATTCACAAACTTGAATGATATTATATAAAAAATTTAAGCCCGAAGCGGCCCAAAGTCTTTTAAATTATTATCCCCGACCCGAGCCTAAGCCCGTTTGGGCTAGACCGGGTCAGGTTTTACAGATCTCTAGTATATAACTTTAAAAAATCATTTTATTTTTGTAAAATTGGTATTAACATATAAAGTAAAAAAAAATTAATTAATCACTTTATAACAAAATTCAATATCATATACAAAGGTTATAATTAAAAATTTATTAATCACTTTATAAGAAATTCGATATTATATACAAAGGTTATAATTTAAAAAAAAAATATTTTAAACATTATACAAAATTGGTTTGTTCAATTTAAGAAATCATTAATAGGTCTAATTCATTGTTGCAGGACAATTAAATGCCTCTGAAAAACTTGGTACATATCTGAAATAAATATAAATAGATCACTTGTAGCAACAGTAATTCATAATAATATTTATACTTCAAGATATCTCCGAATAATTCCCCGGCATCCATTAGTTGATAATTCGTTGTATTAACCACGCATTGGTTCTAAAATTAAATATATTTTTAAAAAAAATGTTTTTTAAAACCCATCGAAAGTAGGTGAAATAAAAAAAAATTATCAAATAACTTGGATATATCTTAAGTAAAACAATTGCAACGTGGTAAAGTTATTCTGAGTATGTGTCAAAGGTGCGGACCTGGTTTGGACTATCTAAATTCGAATTCGCTTTTATAATATAGTTATGAAAAATATATTCTAATACTTGACTTGAGAGCCTGAGAGCTTCTACTTCTATTTTATATGCTTGAGGAATACTCGCATTCTGATAATTTTGTAAAAAATAAATAAAAGTATAGTGTTAAATGTAATAAAGTTTAAAAATGAATATTGAGCTAGTTATAAACGATAGAGGGAGTAACGGTGGAAAAAAAATGTATATAATTTATTTGGATTAGTATTTACACCTGGTATATGTGTGAACTTTTATAAAAACGATACTAAAGTTTATTTTATATCACGACATATAAACCAAAATAAAATCTAATATCTGCCCGATCCATTTGTGATTTCTTATAAGTTTTTTTAGATTTGTTATTAATAAAAATTAAAACTGGTCTAAAATTGTTTTAATTTGATTTTTGTTTTATAATCTAGAGATCATCTGAAAAAAAATAAGGTATGCAAAACTATGGGCGGTCGATGAAGATTAATAAATCGACAGCCATGTGCCGCTTTTTAGCCGCCATCATAGAAAGCGTAAATTGGCGCACCTTTTAGAATTGTTAAGCAAGACTTTGACGGAGAAAAATAATATCTTGGGGTTCTTCTATGAGTTTACAAATTTGGGAACCTAGATAATTGGAGGATAATAAGACGGGTTTATCAAAATTGGTAGTTGATATGATTGGTATTGATACAATCAAAGATTTCTGAGTATTTAGATCCTTTTGTCATTCTTTTAGATCATAGATATCAGGGACTGGGGGGGGGGGAATTAAATCTAAAAAAAAATAGTTCCTACAAGTAATTAATTCATCCATGGTATTTGAATAATTTTATTAGGGCATTTGTCGTCTGATCTTGAGGGGGCCCAAAGCTCTAGTTTTAAAGAGATTTGAGTTGATTTTAGGGCACGTAGGATAACAATAAATATGTCTGATGAATTGGCCATTGCATGATCGGCAGTGTAAGCTATGCCTGCTTGCGTTTACAGATGAGTTGCAGCCTGAACAAGTATAAGGATGGGTGACGGTGCAGCTAAGTCAAATTCCTATAGCATGGGCATGTTCATTATTGGAGATTGTATTTGTATTTGCAGATTAACTGAAAGAATTGCTTCTAGAAACTCATGACCATAGCCATTTAATAGAGAAGAGAATAATCCATAGTCAGATAACTGGTTACTGGAAAGAAGTGATTCGACGCAGTTTGCAATTATAGGTCTATCCCTTAAAAATAAAATGTTTTTAGGTGTGGTAAGTAAGATAAATCAAATCAACCATTTCAAGAAGAGTTTTAAGAGTAGTATGGAGGAAGGGTTGCAGTGTTATTTCCAACAGGAAAGTGATTGAATTTCTATTGGTAAGTTTAAAATTGTGCCTTGTGTGTATTTGGTTAGATTAAATTGAAAGAAATAAATTTAGATTTTCTTTGGTTAACAGTAAGTCCAATTGCAGTTCGAGCCTCCATGTTTATGTTCACAGCTATTGACTTCATGGAACACCAATAATACCTTCATCGATTTACCAGGTAAGCAAAGATAAGGTACATGGGGAGTTAATAGATTTAATGTTGATACTCAGACAGAAAAATATAAAGATCTAAAGGGATTATACTGTTGAATGCCTTTAAAAGATTGAGTGAATTTTATATATCGAATTACAAGGTGGTAAAAAGAATGATTTTTTTGTCTAAACAAAAGGGACATGAGGAAATCAGGAAAGAATTTTTAAAGGGTATTGTAAACATCAGCGAAGTCAATTTTGATAAAAGTCTCATTAGTAGGTTGATTTTCTAAATGTATTGTTGCATGATATACAACAGCTTCATAGCCACCAGAAGACCTCAACACCTTGCTGGAAGGGGCTGAGAAAACATGATGTCACATGTTTTATTATCAAAGATGATATTTTAGCAACTAGATGTCGAAAAATAGAAAGAATAATAATGGGCCGAATATTATCATTGGACTTCTGAAGTGAAATTAGTTAAGCCCCAAAATATTTGGTGTAACGAAGCTTTCACCTTCTAAAATTTATTGTAAAGGTTGGATACAGTTAGTAAGGATTAGAGTTGAACATATTGAGAGAGCCAAATATCTATGTGAATCAAGAGGCGCGAGGTTGTGGAGATATTGAGGTAACGGTTAAGATTGGGTATTTTTGACAGAACTTGATATGCATATTGTAGGGACACAACTGGGGAGTTATGATTGGCCACCAATCTGATAGCAACTCTTATGTTGAAATTTTCTATTTTCTTAGAAATAAAAGTGGCCTTCAAGTCAATTAAAGGTAAGGTGTATATGCATGGAAAAGAAATTTAAGCCATTCGTTTTTATTTCTAGAGTTTAGCAAAAGGGAATATATACAATCCGCAATGTTTTAACAACCATAAATATAGCACCTTTGGGAATCCGTGAATGATATGTTGTTTGGAAGAGTTGAGGAAAATGTCTATGCAGGAATGTGAAATGTGAAGAAGAGGGGCAAAGATTTCAGGAGAAATAATAGATTGGCTGACACATTGTTTTATTATCCCACTTTAAATATAAAAGTCCAAAAAATTTTACAAAAGATTTTCTCTCATATTATTAACTGTAATAATAACAAAATTATTTATAAATTTATTATGTAATAATAAAAATTATTTATAAATTTATTAAAGCAGTTGCATTATTATCCATTTTAAAAATGTGTAAAGATATCTCATGTAATTTTAGAATTTTTATTAATTGAATCTTAAAATGATGTCTTATAATTACAATGTTATAATAGGTGGTAAATAAAAAAATTATCTAAACTCTGATTGACTTTATACAATTGTTGACCAATCATAAAAAAAAAAACTTTATGCGCCACCCGGACAATGCCGATGTAAAAATGCTCTAAGTATGGCACTTCATTGTTTATAGAGTTGACCATCCAATATATGACACAGTCTTTATACATAATTTAAACCTATCGAATTTAATACATAACTGAAGCTATATATATTTAAATGTTGTAAGAATTGCGCATCTCTTTCTTTGTTGAATATTGTGACC
This sequence comes from Gordionus sp. m RMFG-2023, assembly GCF_954871325.1. Classification (NCBI taxonomy): domain Eukaryota; kingdom Metazoa; phylum Nematomorpha; class Gordioida; order Chordodea; family Parachordodidae; genus Gordionus; species Gordionus sp. m RMFG-2023. The sequence goes on along the minus strand of NC_088776.1, from coordinate 51,609,637 downwards.
AGTAAATTACTGTGCAATTATGTATAAATATGCATCATGCATTATCTAACAATTTCATAACTTAGATATCTAAACATACGGATACCCTTGTAATTCAATAATATATCAGGGTCAATGGGTGGACCGGACCTGGTATTCGCTCCTGCCTAAGCGGTCCGGAATTTTTTAAAACTCAATTTTTCATTAATATTTTGAGCAATCTGATTATTTTATTTTAAAAAAATTAACCGTAAAATAAAAATAAAATGGTCAATCCACTTGTAGAAACATTTTATAAATATAATTCTATTATATTTTGGCATTGTATAATATTAATAGATTGTGAGTTATAATATGTAAATATATATCATGTATTGACTGGTTAGCAAATACCAAACGAGTTTTTAATATCATATAAATACATATTACAATAAGAAAAAAATATTTTGTACCTCAATAATAAGAGCTAAATTAACAGCAAAAAAAACAAATAGTTGTATTAATAATAATATTGAATATATTTTTTTTTAAAGATGTTTTAGTTGGGAGATATGCCAGGGATATACAGGTTTGGCTAAGGAGCCAGGCATAGAACATCCTCTAAAATAGTGTATTTAAAATTAGCGCCAGGGATTACACATAATAAAAATTTAAAGCTAGACAGGTCCTAAAATATGACCAAAATTTTAAAAACTCTGGCTAGGTCGGGTCCTTAATAATCGAAATTTGAAAATCTGGGCGAAATTTGAAAATCTGGGCCTGGCATAAAAATTTAAAAAAAGACTTGAGCCGGACCAATTATTATTTTTTTTTAAATATTCGGGTCGGTTTTGAAAATATAAATTTCTAAATCCGAGCTGGTTTAGAAATAACCATCTAAAGGTCTTTCAATTTTCTAATTCGTTTATTTTGTATGATTAACAATAAATAATATTTATTATTGAATTATTTTTTTAGAAACATTCAAAAAATAAAAAAATGTAATACTTAATGATATTCAATATTTATTTACTTTCAGGTATTAATTCTTTAATCAAAAAGACTCCTAAGCCAGCAAGATTAAAGTACCTTAAAGAAATAAAAAATTTTTTAAATCAAAAAATATTTATATATTCTAACCAAGGAGCTTCCTTGTTATATAATGGAGGTCTTATAGCACCTAAGGATATTTCTACGATACAAAAAAGTTTTTAATATATAATAAAAATAGGATTGAATTAAGGTTTTACTTAAATCTCTCAAGTTTTCCACAAATGGCTCTACAGGACTTCTAGCCCAATCTAATCAAATTTGCGATAGTTATATTGGCAAAATTCAAATAAGTTATGAAAAATTACCGTTTTTGAAGGGAGCACTTTTTTTAAGCAATTTATAATTTTCTTCTACCATTGTTTTTCGGATTTGTAAAATATTTTTGAAATGGTTCTCAGACATGTTGTACTTAAAAAAAAATAAAATATAAAATCTTTGTATCCGGGATTTATGCACCCTCCTTCGGAATAAAAAGAAATAATCATAAAAACTTATTTTCATCCCTAAGAGTGCAACAATTATTTTGCTTTTGTAAAGCGATAAAGTATTAATATGCAATAATGCTAAGTTCCATTAATTGCTTTACAAAAATCTTTTAAAAGAAAATACACTTGAACAAAAGACAAATAAGATCATTGTAGTATATCGATTTTTAAATTACTTAACATAAAGAGACTATGCTTCAATCTCCAAAAGTTCTCACGCTGACTTTAATCTTCTAAATCTAAATTATAGAAGATTTCAGTTATTTAAGATTTGTCAACTACTCAAGAGCAATATTTTTTAAGGGCCTATATTAAAGAAAAACGTTATCAACTGACTAATAAAAATGACCACTCCACTGTGATTGTAGTATAAAAAATCTATTGTTATTTAAAAAAATTTATATACAATAAAATAATTTCATCGCATTTACATGTTTGTAATATTCGTACAAAATCGACATATTGTTGATGTAGTCTGGATATCCCAAACTGAGATTTTGAGTCTTACAATAAAAACGGATAAAGTTTTAGAAATATAAAATATTTGAATGTATATCTCAAAAAGAATGTAATAGTTTAGTTGAGGGAGAGGCTACGTCTAACAGATTTACTTTTAGGAAACATAATGTAAAAATTATTTGGAACCTGGAAATGGAGCTTAAAAGAAGTTCTACCGTTATAAAATCTCATAAAGATGCATCTATTCTAAGTTTTTATAATTGGAAAGATATATATTATTCCTAATGCATTATTGTTTACGAAAATTAAATTAGCTTTGGGTAGTAGCCGAATTTATCATGATTGTTTGTTAAGAGCAAGGACCTGGAATAGATCGAATTAATACTTTATTAACTTAATCATAGCATCAAATTGCAAATAGGAAGGGAAATCTACATTATATTACTTAGGTGAATTTATAAAATTCATAAAGATTGTTTTATTTTTAAAAATTACATCAATATTTTACAATTTCCATATAACATCAAAAGAAATTTAATATCAGATGAAAACAAATTATTCTAAATTTTACTTAAGCGGTATTTACCACCAGTTATTCAACTTAAACCGAATCGTTAAACAGGTATTAATAGTTATTATTATCAGAAAATTTTACCCAAACCTAAACCTTAAAAAAATGAATTTATTCCGAACCTGAACCAAATCTTCAAAAAAAGTATGTGAACCAATTATAACCTTTTGATATCAAAACCCTTTTAAAGTTTATTAATAATTAGTATTGTTTTCTAAGTATCAATAACTATTTTTTAAATATTTTTATTTATTGCTATATGTCGGTGCCAGCAATTCAAATTAGCTCATATAGAATTGTTTCCAACATAGAACTTATTTTTTTTTCTCTTCTATATAAATAATTTGACAGAAAATATTATTCTTTAAGGCTGTGTCCTAAATATCAAAAATATAATAAATGAATTTTATTAATTTTGAAGAAAAAAATATCAGAAGCTATTTTTGATGTATAAATAAAATAGTGTTCTAAATCATTTTTCGTCATTTACAAAAATTTATCATTGTTTTAAAATAATAGAAATAAATCAATTTTAATAAAATTTTGCTTAAAATTTATGAAATTGTGCCAATTTTTGCAAAATCGGCTATAACTCCTGTGTTTTTGGATATTATTATAAAGAACAATATGTGAATCGATACCTATAAATATATTCTATAAAGGTACCTTGTATTTTTAATAATATAATCATTTTGAAAATTTTATTTTTGTAAATGTTAAAATTTTGTCCAACAAGCCCCAATAGCGGGGTTAGGAAAACTACTGCAAGGACTTCCTAAACTATTATTTTTTTAGGCCATATTGAAAAGCATTTTTTTAATAATGATACGCTTATATAGTATTTTTATTATTTTATTGTTCAATATGTCATAATACTTTATATTGAAACTAAGTATATATAAATATTGAAACTTAATTTTGGTTAATTTAATAAACATTTTAGATAAATAAAAATAAGGATCTTAAGGAGAGATTATGATTCTTAGTATAATCCTAAATACCAATGATAAACAGCCATGAAATTATCTTTCAAGATCTTGACATTTTTTCTCATTATTAACTGGTATAATTGATCTGAATGGTTTAGCAAGCCCCACTAGCTCTAAATCCGTGGCGTAGCCAGGATTGATCCATGGGGGAGGGGGGTAATTTTTTTTTTGGGGGGGGGGAGGCTTCGCCCCCAAACCGCATTTTAAAAATTTGCAAATTTTGTGCTTTATTGGTGTCTAACCACTATAGTAGCCAGCATAAATGAAAAAAATATTAGTAACAAAATTTTGGCCAAATTTATGATTAATATGCCATTGAAAGCATCATTCTGAAAATTTTATCAATGTTAAGTCAATTGTAAATTAGTTAAATCCATTAGGTGTAGAAAGAAGAATAAAATCGCCCCCCCCCCAACCTCCCATTTTTTATGATCACTCAATATATCTTATTCCATGTTAAAAATAATTATTTTAATTAAATTTTTGCATATAACAAAATTTTGCAGAGAATTTCATTATAGATTTTATTTATTATTTATACAATAAAATAATTTCAAAATGTATGAATTTTATACAAGATTATATTAAAAATTTATTCTTAATTACTATATTTAAAAAATAGAGTTACAATAAAAAATGAGTAATTCTTGTGTGGTATTTAAAAAAATGTAATTTAACAATTATAATATAATTAATACAAAGAGTATATTAATAAAACATAAATAATTCTTATTAGAGATCCGCAAAAGTAGGAAAATCGAGATCTGGCTGGGTCGGGCCTAATATTTTTTAAAAAAATCGGGCCGGGTTGGGTTGGGCCTTGGAAACTTTTTAAAATATATCTAACAATTTTATGTTAAATTTTTTATGTAAAATAAAAATATTTGATTTTATTTATAAAAACTAGACGGCCATATAACATACTTTTATTTTGAGTAATTATAAAAATGAATTTCTATATTTAAATAAATTCGGGCCCATTTTATCATTTAAATTCATATTTTTTTAAAAAAATATATTTCATTTTCATATTGTTCAATAAAAAAAAAAATTTTCTGAGACCCCCACCTCTTCTCTACTACGCCACTGCTCTAAATTAACTAATCATGATTAAAAGAATATTTAGAATAAATACTCATAAAACCATTATAAAAGATGGTTAAAACTTTACTATAAAATATAATTTATATAAATGATTTTACAATTTAATTAAAATTAAAATTCTGCAATGTAAATATCTTTTATTTTATTTAAGAAATAAAAATAATTATTTCGAAAATTTTTTTGCCTATAGATGCATACGGCCATTTCCAGACAGAACGTTTTTTCGAAGCGGTTTTTGGGCAATGTTACCAGCAATATTTTTTTTATTATTAATTTTTTTTTAAATATAATATTTAAAAAAAAAACAATCCGGACCCACATTTTAAAACGCCATTTTGTGATTAAAATCAAATCAGTTTGTTTTCTATTTACAATTCAAAAAATTAATTCGAGAAGTTAACATTTTTTTTTGGAAATAAAATTAATTGCTTGTAACATTACCCACCCAAAAACCGTTTAAAAAACGTTCTTCTGGAAATGACCATTAGAATAAAATTTAAAACTTCTACTATATTTAATTTAAAAATGAGATTTAGAGGTTTTCCAAACCCCGTTTACCTTTTCAATATTAAAGTATTTGATTTTTCGTATTTTATTCTCGTTTTTTTTTGGTTTTTAGTTATATATTTTTCTTTGTTTTTTTCTTTTATTTTGGTTTTTCTTATTTTAATTTTTACACAATTAAATTAATGGAAGATTTCGGACATGTTTTATAATTTTATTAATTACCGAAAATTTATAAATTTTGAGGATTTTCTAATATATTTAGGACACAGCCTTATATATAATAGTGATAAAATTTTCAAAATGTTCTTCTCTTTACATAATTCCAATAATCTTTAAATAGAAAAAATTCGAACCTGTTTTTAATGGTGGTCGTTTATTTAGTAATTGTTATTTGCTAAACAACGACCACAAGAGATATTTATCATCACTTATTATATCTTAGGCAATTTTTTATGATTGATATCAGTAGCCTGCAATGGCGAAATTCTCAGGCCCGGCTAGATGGGAATTTAGTCTTTCCCCGGCCCCATAAAACCTTTGTCCGGCCCGATTTCGATTTTTCATTAATATTGCTACACGGTTTTATTTATCTACTAAAGTTTCCCTGCTCGGTTTTATCAGATCGATGCGGTATTTTTAAAACCCCCACTTTTTCTAAAAAAAAATATAAGGCCTAATGATTTGAAATATATGTGTTTGAACACCAAAATAAACAACTATAATATTAAAAAGTGGTTAAATTAAAAAAAACACTATATATTATGGATTACCACTTCTATCAGAATTCATTAATAAGTCTAAAATATTAAAAAATATTTCTTATTCCTGCCAATAACAAATTGATCTTGTTTTGAGATTTAATTAAAATAACAAAAAAAACTAATAATAATTTATCATCATAAATTATAAGCCAATAATATTATTTTAACAAAATTAGGCTTTATAATAATTATTTTATCTCTATTTTTTTTTACCCGGCCGGGCCAATTAATTTTTTGACCCAGCCCCATATTTTTTTTACAAACGTTACCCGATCCGGCCTGTGCGGGTCTAGTTTTGCAGACCACTGATTGACATTATATACCTCTTAACAATCGAAAATAGCTGATGTGTTTAAATAAAATAAAGGTTCATTTTTATTTATTTATTAATTACTTGGTTAAATCTGTTGATTGATACATTTTGGCTCCCGAGAATTCTACGAATCTGATGATTTAAGATTAAACTTTAAAATGAATTTGAAGGAAGACATTATCTCCTTAGAATAATTTTATAATTTTTATTAATTTTACACGCAGATTAATTACAATTTTTTCTTTTATAAAAACCCTATAGAACAATATTTAATTCATATTTTTAATGAAAAATCAAAAAATGATAATAAAGATGTTATTAACAATTCGGCGGCTGGTCTAAACATCTAAACTTTTACAATCGATTACAAATATATATTTTGTTAAAAATGGATATCTTTAGATTTTGACAGCCAAAACGTCCGACTAAATTGTATTTAAATCTAAAGTGACTAGAAAGTCTATATTAAATATTTCGTTTATTCTCTCCCTTTAAACGTATCCTTTCCAATACATATTTTTTTTAAAGCTATAGAACTACTTAATAAAGTGTTATAAATTATTATCAAATAATTAATATAAGTATTGTAAAAGATGAATATTTTATGACCATTAAATAACCATAGACTAAAAAAAAACATGAAAAAAAAAATTTCGCCGCTGATATTTAAATTAAATGTATCTGCCTGCAATGTGAAATTGTTGCAAAATTTTTTAACTTGCCGGCATAGAGCTTTTAAAAACATTCACCCGCAGGCCCATTTATAAAAATAGATATGAGTTCTGCTCATTTTAATAAAATGATATTTCAAATTTACCCGCTTGCCCGCTTTTTGAAATTTATTTTTTCTTAACTCGCATGCCCAATGTTTAAATTTTTTTCAACCAAAATGCCTATGCTCTACCATATTATGGGGTTTCCGGGCTAAAACGAGCTCCAGAGTTGTTAAATGATCGAATCAAAAGATCGCCGATCCTGGATTCGATCCAAAATTTGTCAATTTTCACGGATTTAAGATCCTGACCTTAAAATGTGGATCGTGATCGCGATCATTTTTTTAAATATTCGATCCCGATCCTTTTAAAAATTATTTTTTTACTTAAAAAGCAATAAATAAAATAAAAATTTTGAAAATTAAATTTAAATATTATTTAAAAAAATATATATCTCTACATCATATTTTATCAACCACCATTCCACCAGATTTTATATTTCAACAATTTCTCAAATTTTTTGTAAGAACAAGTTATATTTATTAATTATATAATAATATAAATTCTAGGTTTTAATAATGTCCTCCATTATAGATTTAGAAGATGATATATCTACTTCTATTGATGTGACAGCAGATATAAGTAACATGAAAATCTTTTACCATTTCATAATTTACGTAAGTATTTTACTTTATGTAAAACGGATGGAAGTAACCATACGATGATCTATTCAAAATGCTCTTTATGCAAAAACAAAATATCTTCTTCAAAGATTTGCAGTTCAAACCTAAAGAGGCATTTAGAAGTAATTAATTCTTTTAAAAATACAATTTTTATTATTTGTAAAAATTATAGATTACTATATGATGACAGTAATATATTGGCATCAATAATTCACCCAAAATTTAAGCTCAATTGGCCTTTTAATCTGCCACAAATTCTTGCTAAAAGAAAGATTAATTGCCCAGAAAATATACAGGGTCAACCATATGCAGATCCTTCAAATGAATGCATGGATCGATACCTTTTGTGGGAAAAACTCTTCACCAAATTGCTCTTTCCATTAATAATTTTTTTTATTCTAATGATGATTAAGTGAATATTTTTAATAATTATGTTAATTTAAAAAAACCATTTATTGAATATAACACATCTTTACCATCAAGCGCTCCTGTAGAGCCCTTGTTTTGTAAAGCTAAACATGTACTTAATGAAAAACGTGGTTGTTTAAATGATGATAATTTAGAAAAAATTTTATTATTAAAGGCTAATTTAATTATAAATAAATATATTCTAATTGTTATACTTATATTTTATTATTAAATTACAATAAATTAATTAAAGATTTTATCTGAACATTGTATATATAATCTATATATATATATTATAATAATATGTTATTACAAGGTAAGTTATAATAATAGTAATAAAAAATATAATATTAGTATATCACAATTATAAAGTCATTAATTCCTGCTATTTTTAATTGATTGAGATTCAAGTACCCTTTTAGCGTTAACATTATAATAGGCAGCAAAATGGACAAAGTCTATCCTATGCATAGTGTTCAATTAGAGGGTTTCGGATATTGAAAAAATAAAGCTGAGATAATTGTATTTTACTATGTTAATGGCTAATCTCTGGCGTAGGTAGAATCCCTCGTTGGGATCCTCGGTCCTAGCAGAGACCCGTTTTCCCAGCTCTTTAAAGAAAGCCAGGGCATGAGAGCCGAACGACGTTAGAGTCGTGGCGATTAATGGTAGGAATGTATAATTGGCGGGAAGAGATGGCGAATATTTAGCTAGTTTATTAGCCTCGGCATCTAGTATGACACCTCTATTTATATTGGAAGGGGCAAGAGGATCGATGCATGAGAAATCCCAGGTTAGGAATTCCCCTTCTTCCAAGGGATCATAGTCGAACCATCGGGCCCTTACCATCGGAATTGTAAAGGCCGGTAGATTCGAGGGTTGATAGGATGCCGGCGGATTTTAAGGCCCTGACAATGGTATCATTGCATTTTGAATATTTAATGAATCTGCCTCTATAGCGCTTGCAGTGTAGAGAGTGACGGTCTTTGGAGTTTACCGACGTTTGACAGAGGATACAGTGATAAGGCATTACAATATCGCAATTAAGTCTAAGACTTATGGCGTGACGTAGTTCATCATTGCTTATGAGCTGGTCAAGGTTTCGCGATGGGAAAGCCTCAAGAAATTCATATCCACTACCTGAGGAAATGGAGAAGAGTATAGAATGGTCCTCTGGTTAGCTCCGATTTAAGGAATGCAACGGAGTTGCCAATTAGAGGTTTATCCCAATCCTTCTGTAGTGCTGACGATAGGGGATCGACTAATGAGAGGGACTCCATAGATCAATTGCCTGTAGGACTAAGGGGTCAGGATATTTGGTGATGATGGACTCGCAGGACAGGCGAGAGGATATGAACGCACTAACGGAAAGAAGGGAAGGTAATTTTATGCCAATGCCGCCGGATTTGGTTGGTAAGGTAGCCTGTAACCATGATAATACCCCAAATTTAAGATTGAGTATATCTTCTGTAAGGCGTTTAATCTCCAGTTCGTGTGCAGCAAGGTGAAGTCATATTGAAAGATCCGTGACGATCGGAGTGTATATAAAATTCTTGGAATTAGAAGGTAGTTCTTTAATAAGAAGAAAGCTTGGTGAGCTGGGAGGCGAGATAGTGTATCGCGCATAAAGGATATCTCTCGTAAAATATAGGCAAAGAACTTGATAAAGGACTCGTCTTTACCTACTGGAGATCCGAGATGTGATAAAGCGTTCAATGGTGTATGATTGAACATGGTAGGTCAATGATCCCAAGAGGACAATATTCGCTTTTGTCTTGATTAACTCGAAGTCCCGAACTTTTCTCGCTGGATTATATTATTTGGAATGCCTACATAACTTCAGTCGGTGGGCCGCCTAGTATACCATCGTCGATATACCAGTTATGAAGATTTAGCTTGCATTGGTCATTAATGTCTCGTATTAGACTATTAATGCCTAGACAGAACAAAAAGGAACCTAGAGGGTCACCTTGCCATCACTTATTTTTTTTATATTAGTTAATTTTGCATCGATCAGAAATTTAAATAAGAAAAGGATCGTGGATCGTGATCCTTTTTTAAAAAAAGGTCGATCCTGGATTTCGATCCTCTTTTTTTCAAAAGATCGTGATCGGGATTCGATCTTTTTAAAAGGATCGATTAACAAGCTTGACGAGCTCATAGCAGAACTCTAATTTAAATAATCATTCTGAATATAATCAATGACATTATAAGTAAGAATTATCCATAATTATAAAAGTTTCGAAGAAATTCTTTGCTGTTTCCAAATCGTCTGTTCCAAAACTTTCAATTAGAAAATCAAATATTCTGATAACTTTAAAATCTTCTTTTTATTTTTGAAAATCCCGTATATATTAACAAATAATTTAAATGAGTTTATGAATTTTTAGATTATCACATTTACATTAATGTTTTAAAGTTATTGGTTTTTGAAATATCTGGATACATAATATCAATTTCGTCTTTATAGACTGGTTTTAACCTGTTAAGTTGTATCAGTATAGCATAACTACTCTTATAAATCATTGTATGCGCATCGGTTATATATAATGTAGTTTATAACCACTAAAATTTGATTATTTTTGATTTATTTTAAAGAAACTAATTAATTTAATTTAATTTAAATCTTAATATAACTTATTTATATGTTAAAAAAATAAATAAACCTGGTCTAGTATATTATCATAAAGTCTTTTTTCAACTTTAGCTTTACATTCATTGATTAGATCATTTAACTTAAAAATGCAAAATAAATTTATAAAAATAACTAAATAATGTAAAGTTAATAATCCATTAAAAGTTATCTGAATCATAGGTAATAGAGGAAGTTCCTCTTACACGGTCTAACGGAGAAAATCTGACTCTGAACTACCTACATAAAAAAAATGGGAGGGGGGTTGAGATAAGGGAGAATTTTGATTTTATTAAAAACTTTGAGGCCATTTCTTCAGGTAGAATAATAAAATCCACTAAAATTCCATAATATCACATTACGCTCATAAAACAAATACTTACCAAAAAAAGTATTCATGTTTGATAAGGAATTTGTTTATGGTGTGCAATATAATATGTGATTTATGGATAAAACACCTAGAAATTGAAGTCTCCATTTTTGGGAAATAAGGGCGAACGGGACAGGAAAACTTTTGCGAAATTATTTTACCCATCAACTCGGGCACGAAAATTTTCAGCCAGACTAAATCACCATTTATAAAATTTTAACATCCAGGTTTGAGCGGGACCATGTCTACTTTTACCTCAAATTTAAGATTTTTTTATGAAAATATATCACTTTGTTAAAAGACGAAATTTTTTTTTTATGGTGTATTAAATTTGATTATTGTGTAATTTGGAGAAAGATTTGATGACAGATCTGAAAAATCCTCAAACAATCCAAATCATTGTAAATAAAGTTGAACAAGAAATGATAGATTTTCAAGATTTATAATATTACATAGCTATGAATTGTATTATTTACCTAAAAGCCAATAAATCGCATGAAATATCAGAATCAAATCAGACAATTGTATATTTATTTTATTGAGACATTTATTTTAAAAACAAATATATTACTTGCCTCGTATAATGACAGTGATGATAATTCCATATCTCTAACATGACACTTACTGGGGGAATCATTTCTTTTATTTTTAATAAGGTATCCCTGGATCAATTATGATAATCTGATTAAACTAATTTGCAATAAGTTATTAAAGATTCGACAATTTTTTTTAAATATAAGTATTTCATTGACATGGGATCACCTCTGTATAATCTTCTCCCTGGCTTAGGGATGTACAGGTTCTCTTTAAACTACTCACGAAGCTGATTATAAATTGGCTAAGAGATTTAGCGGTGATGAAATAAAAGATATGAATTAAACCTAAAAAGAATATAATAGCAACTTGTTTAAATATAGATGGCAAAAAAGAGACGAGTGGAATAGGAATATTAAATAAATTTTTAATAGAATATATAATTTTATTTCGACAAAGTCATTAAATGAAATAGACCTAGATATCTAACGAATCGTCCTTAAAATCTTGGCCAGCGTAGGACTAAAAAAATGAGAGAGGAAACTTGTTCAAAGTAGCGGGGTCATTTATGCGAAACATATTTCTCTGTCAGATGGGAAATTTGGAATTTTATTAAAATGTATAATAAAAATTCATGATTTTCCTTTCGTTTGTACAAAAATAGACTGGGAAAAACCTATACACTAGCCGGAACAAGACATCTTTTCTAAAATTCTAACCATGTAGATGTCAAAATGTATAAAAACACAGAGACCATGCATAAGATTTAGTTTTCATACTTTTATTCCTAGAAAAAAAAATTTCCCGCATATTTTCCTTCTTAAGTTTGTTATTCCCATAGTTTTTTCTTCTTCTTGAGTTACCACAGTTTATTTCTTTCTTCGGGCATCTTTTTTCTACCAGATTTTTTCCCCGCAGTTTTTATTCCGTGATGTTTTTTTCCAGCCGAGTGTTTTTCTACAGAATTTATTTCCTCGGGATTTACTAGGATATAGTGCAGTTACCATCTTGAAATCCCAAGATAAAAGATGTCAAATAGTAATAAAATAAATTCTGCATTGTCCTTTTAAAAACCAGACAATTGATTTGGTTTTTTTATCTTAAGCTTTCTTAAAAATTTTGTAAATTGTTCTTAGGCCACTTACAATACAACTTCGTTTTTCTAAAGTGGCTTCCCATGGCAATTTTACAGCGTTTTTATTTCCAAGACAAAGGATGCTAAGTATCTTTCCGCGATACAAGTTATTACTATCCTACTTTGTTTGGAAATATTTTTCTTGAAAAGAATACTGAGAACGTGCCTTAGAAATCGCTTTGGAAAAGTACGACTTTTTAAAATGTTTTTCATACTTATAAAATATATATCATTGTGCATATTAAAATTCATATATTTACGTATAAACAAATTAAATAATTCTCCCCCCCCCCTCCTCCCCATTGGCAATTATTTGAGCCCTAATGATACTTTGAGAATTGACATAAAAAAATGAAGTTTATATTAAGATTTTTACTTTCGAATCGGATTGATTAAAAACAGTTTTTTGGATATAAGTAGCGATAACGATATCACCAAACCTGGCCATTGCTTCATCTTGACAAATTTCCTCATCCGACATAGTTATTCCTAAAACTTCAATATAATTTTTCCTGACATTATTTTCGGATCCTGTATAATGCAACAATCTACTCGCCACAAATACTTTCATGTAGTGATAAAATATTCTTTGTTTTGTTTATATTAAAATTTTAGATTAAAAATTAGAAAATAAATTAAATTATATAATATTTTTTTAAAAAACGTGAATTAAGGTATAATAACCTATTATTCATAGTTAATTTTTGTTTAAACCAGTTGTTTAATTGCTTGATATAATATTTACAATATTTCACTTTAAAATTCTTGTTGGAAATATTTAATCTTCGTTCCAATAGATTCCCAACATTTATCTTAAAAATTAAATAAATTATCAATTATAAGAACATATATATTTACGAATCGAATGATATTATTTGCCGTTGATATATTGACTTCTTCACTCCTTCGACATTTAAGATAGTAATTCCTTAATGTCTACAAGTTATTAAAATTTACAATGATACCTCTTCTTAAAAGTTAAAAATATATACCTTGTTTATAATATTTTCTTCAAAATTCGTTATATTCTGGGCCAAGTCTATGCTCATGTTTAGTTTTCCCAATAACTTCTTTATGTAGGTTAAGAATTCAGAATAGGATTTGTTACTCTTTTCCCGATAGACATTCATATCCATGGCTAAGGTCTCAGGAAAATAAATGTAGATTAAGGGTTCATCGGCTGGCTTTATTATTGAAATCCTAAAAATGGCTTCTAATCCAAGATTCCATTGCAGTTTTTCGTATAATTTTAACAAATTATTATTGAAAATTGTATCATTATTGTTCATGATCTCGCTATCATTAAAATATTCGTTTATAAGATCAAAGAAAAATTGGGTATTGTTTTGTTTCTCCATGCAGGATTTGTAATACGAACGAGCTTGTCGCAACAGATATTCATGTTGAGGGTTTAAATCGTTCATAATTTCTTCTCCTAATTTTTTTTATTATTTTTTAAAAAAATGTTGTTTTAATTATTGAAACAGCAAAAATTTAATTTTGATTTAAAACCTAAAATATTCCGTAAATCCTGTTCTGTATCTAATTCCATTTGTTTGATGGGATTCCATGGATTTATGATTTTAGTATTATTCATAATTTTTTTCCTCAAATAAGAATCAATATTTCCACAGCCGTATTTGTAGAAATTTGTACATGCATCGGCGCTCCCATTCATAATTTTTAAGGTATCTTCTAAAATTTTGGAAAATTCAACTGGTTCTGTCACATTATCTAAATATATTAAAATTGATTTATTAAATGGAATAGTTTTGGTTCCTTAAAAATGATTTTAAGTGTTGCTAAACGGCACGGTTTGAGCCGATTTTTAAAAACGGTTATCTCAATATTTCAGCCAGAAAAATATTGTCTAAGCATCTAGATTTCGCTAATATATGTCTAAACATTTATGACATCTATAACCAAAATATTCAGGCTTGCGTGATATTTTCCTGGGCGTAATATTTTCTTGGATAAAATATTATGATATCCATTTTTAAAAAATCGCCTCAAATTGAGCTGTTTAAAAATTAATCTTCTCTCTTTGAGAATCTCCATGTTGAGCCCAAGATAGCCCTTTATAGAGGTAGATATTTTTTCTTTTTAATATTTGATTATTTAATTGTTAAATCTTTTTTTTATTTAAAAAATTGCTTTAATAACCTGAAATCGAATTTGTCTCTGTCGGAATCTCTGACACGTATTGGCTTGTTTGATTTTGCGTTGCAGTGAGGCTAAATACATAGGTAAAGGATAATAAAAATTGCCAAATTAAATGCATTTTAATTTATTTTATTTTAATTTAATTTATGGTTTTTATAATAAAATAAACTTAGTTGCAGTGTGATAAACCCTCCCCCCCCCCCCGCCCCCCAATACTCCCTTGTATATTATTTGTTTAAGTTTTTTTTTTGTTTTGCTAAAATATTTTTTTATTATTTGTCTATATTTTAAACAATAATTTTGAGTTTAATGAACCAATGTTTTCAATAGGTTTATAAGAAAATTTTGATGCTCAAATTAAGTTAAGCTACTAAGACATTAAAATATCGTTTCCCCCTTCCCCCCAATGCCCCATAAAATGCTGAAATTTCATTTTTTCTTCTTCTTCTCTCACTAAAATATAAAAGAAATAATTTTTAAATGTTTATAAGTTAGTCTAGTCGTGTATACACTTGTTTATAATAATAATATTTTATAAACTTTGTGTAATTTTCCTTGATGTTGAAAATGTACAATGTATGCAATTATTCCTTTTTTTTTTCTACATCTCGGATAATAATAATAGAGTAGAACCTTTAAAAATGAACATCTCCACATGGTGAGCACATGATTAAATTATATTGGTAACAAACTAAACTCATCGCTACTCTCAAAGTTGTGTTTGTAAAATTGCATAAATAGTCATGTTATCAAAAATAAAGATTAGTATATTTAAAATATTTCATTTGGAGAGACGTTCTCTAGATCTTACGCCGCATTTATAGGAAGCGCGATTTGCTCAAGCGGTGCAAAATTAAAACGCGCTTAAAAATATTTGAAAGAAGCAGCTTTTAGAAAATGTAAGTTAATAATAGTAAAAAAAAATTAAAATTATTTTAAAATTTATAAAAAATAATAAAGATTAATATATTTAAAATATTATAATCATAGGCAAGAATCCTGCGCGGACCGATCGACAGTTCCAATTTCATTTGGAGAGACATTCTCTAGGTCTTACGCCGCATTTATAGGAAGCGCGATTTGCTTAAGCGGTGCAAAAATTAAAACGCGCTTAAAAATATTTGAAAGATGCGGCTTTTAGAAAATGTAAGTTAATAATAGTAAAAAAAAATTAAAATTATTTTAAAATTTATAAAAAATAAATTTTAAACTAAGATTTTATATAAAAATTTTAAATTTTTTAATTGAATGAACTTTTTTTTCAAAAAAAGCACACGTTTACTTTCGAAATATTTAAGGTAATAAAAATTATCCCCATATACTCTCCCTGCCACCCTTTGATCAAGAAATCAATACAATATTTTAATATTAACAATATATTTTTAAAAAATTCGAAATTTTTAAAATAAATGGCCATTTTTAATAAAAAAATGGAAGAAATGTTGAAACAATTATTTTAAGAATGAGATACTGGCGGGCTTAAATCCTTTCAAGAATATAGAGGGGAAAGTTAAATAAAGTCCCGACCCCCTTCGTAAGATTCTCGCTATGAGAAAGAGCCAATTTTATTTAATAATCGTATTAATAGGATGAAATTGACACTGTGCTTAGAGGAGCGGCAAAAATAGTTCTCGAAGAAAAGGTTTGGCAAAATTGATGGAATGAGGATGTTCAGGCTAAGGATTAAGTGTGCGAAAATATTAACAGGGTTTACCACATAAAAAAAAAAGTAATAATGTGATATGATATATTGGAATTAGATAGAATTAAATGTTCGTAAATCAAAGGGTGATATTCGCATGTATGCAGATTTATTCACACTTATCAATTGTCATTTGTTAAAGGACAGCCATATAATTGATGTTCGAAGACATGTAGTCAAACTGGTGGGAGAGAATTTACATACTGGACTTAAGAGAAATCGTTATCAGTTTGACACTGAATAGTAACATCTCTTGACCATAATCTAGGATATTTCAACCGTGAACACTTACATTCTAGAATAGACACCCAAAAAATTTATCTCATCAAAGAAAAAGTAGAAACATATTGAAAAAAGCCACACCTAAAAATATATGTTTTTTACCCTCCTGCGCTTGATATATTTCCACAGACATTTTGTTGATTTATAAGCTTTCCAAAATCCATATAACTTATATGGTAGCAGTGTAGTAGATAGAAGTTTTCATAGGTGGGGCCTAGCTAAAAAATTTTAGTGGCTATATACCCCCACCCCCTCTGTTGGCGAGCCTTCGGGCTTTTTTTACAGGCCCTCGGCCTGGTTTATCTTAGAAATCATAGATTGTATAATTTTTAGGATTCTTTTATTTTATTTATTGTCTCAGAAATTATATTTATAAATAAAATATCAAATTCTAATTAAAATTACTCGATTACCCAGAGAACGGTGTGAGATTAAGTTCTTTGGTTGAGATAAATAAATCTCAAATAAGCGGCACCACCCCATTTAGTCACGATTGCATTAAGTTACGTTTAATCCTGTTTAATTGTTCCACTGGCAATAATTTTTCCCAAAACCTCTAATTTCCATAAAAAACAAGTTCTTCCTTCGAGGTTATTTTTGGCTTTCCAACTTGTATATATATTTACTTATTTTATTAATACTTAAACCGAGAGTCATATTTCATCTTGACGGGGTCCCCATTGTTGTTGGTGTATTGTTGCTATCGTGTCGGGTTTTGTGCATGGTGTGAATCGAACTATCTAAGTTATTATATTCCATGGCATTAATTCGAAATTTGCCCTTAAGTTGTTGAACGCATATGTTATAAGGGTATACCGAATTCAGGCAAATCCCCTTATGTGGACGGTCATATTATGGGCAACTTTTTTTTACTAGGGTTATTGCCATACTTCATGTGACTCTTTTTTTGAATGGAGGCACTTTAGTTATAGCTTTGGCCGTTATACCAAGTTCGATTTCGGTTTTGACTATGCCTTTTTATTGAACCGTGCAAAATTTGTTAATTCCTTTTGAACTTCCTAAAGGTTGCTTCCATGCAAATCTCATTATCTTAATAAACCTCATTAAAATTTTTATCTGCTAATATGTTAGGAGGTCATTATTCAAAATAGTTAAATTAATTAGCCTCATGTCTATGGCAGTTTCTGCAAAATTTTAACATCCACTTAACGTTTTAATCAATTAGCCAAATTAGATAATAGACTGCTTCTGCTTTCGCTTGAATCAGGCATAAATATAAAATTATAGGGATTTATCTATTTAAATTAAATATCTAATATTTCTTTGTCTTTAATGTGAACTTCATGGGAATAGTATTCTCTTAATCTTAAAAACCAATAGTATTTTACATATCTCATTATTGTTTGCAATTACATTCAAGTCTATCAATAGGTCTAAATTCTCCAAATAATTTTCACTGAACAATAAATCCTCTATCGAGTGAATACTGTCACCTAAACAGCAATGTTCAAAATGATATCAGGTTTAACAGCAATGTGAAAGAGTATGGGTCATTAGGGCAATGAAGATTCCTTCACTAAATTTTTGCAGATACTTCAAAGGATCTTAAACAAACTCATGACTGCATCTCCGGAGGCATCCCTGCTAAAGAATTATCTTATAATTCGGAAGGTTCTTTACACCCTACGATCAAACGTATTTTTCAATATACTGCTTGCTACCTATGAACAAGAGATCAAAATATTGTCAGAACAAATAATCAAATCTTAAGTTTGGAGAATTATCTTGGCTACAGACTACTCTACCCACCAAAGCAAATGGAATAGGAATACTATAACCTTCCCTACTCTCTGTCAGTGCCTTCATATTTTTGCGTTTATCATGGGACCCAATCATCAACAAATTAACAACTTACCCAGACCTCTACTCTTTCAGATCATCTATCTCTAGAAGTCCCCTTACTAGGCGATCCTCCTTCAACATCATTGTTGAGAAATTGGGATTTATTTATGGTTAGCAACTCATTTGCATCTTAAACCGAGAAGTCAACCTGTGGAACATTCCCTTCTCTCTTCAACTTCATGGCAAAACGGTTATGAATTTCTTGAAGACATTCCTTCAATAATTTTGATTTATTATTTGCAAACGATGAGCTACGGCATGGTATCGGACTCGCACTTAATTGCGATATGGCAATATCAAGCTCATGCTTACTTTGTCAGACTCCCGCTGGCTCGAAAAGTTGCCACTCACTACAATGCAAACATTAAAGGGGCATATTTATGAGACATACCAAATATAATGCCACTTTATCTCTGCCTTGAAATCTACTGGAATTCCTTCAACTCTTGTTAGTAAACGTTCTGATGGTTTATCTAAGATTCCATGTGGTAAGTTTTTGTGTAGACTAACTCGCATCCTTCAACTTAAACCATGATGCTATTAATTACGCAGAACAAAGTAAATCTGCCAAATATTCTTCTGTTTTACCTCCCAACCATTTCTTCATACTAATATTTACCACAAGCTAACTTCTTCTGGCACTTACGACCTAGACTTCTTCAAGGATCAAGGGCATCGCATTACATCGAGGACCGAAAATACAAATGAAGGCATTTACCTTAGACAAAGAATAGCCATTGTTATAATTCGATCTAACTACATCAGTTTCCTATTCTCTGTTGATTAAGAATTTATTTAATATTAATCTCAATCTTTCTATAAACCAAGTATTAATTCAAATTATAAATGAATTTTATAGTATATATTTAAAACACTATCATAATGTATAAAACACTATCATATTGAAATACTATAAAATTAAATTAAAAACATAATTTCATAATTGGGTTCCCAAAAAGGAACTATAATTATATTTAAAAATTTTTATCTAAATTTTTTGACATATATATAAAATTCTTCAGCTTCGTTTGTAAAAAACTGGATTTTAGTGCCAATTTTTTTTAAAAACTAATAGATTAATGACAAAAAATAACCGTCCGATAATAGTTAATCATATATGCACTTTGGCTTCTATGGCTCCAAGAACTTTATACCTATATAAATATCAGAGATCTGCATATGTGTCATTTTCACGGGTTGGCCCGGTCCGAAATTTTTTCTAAAAATTTTTTGGTACCGGCGGACTATTTTAAAATATATTACATTTATCTTTCTTTTTTATAGCTAATAATGACGATAAGGCCCAGGTATTTAACTTTTTAAGCCCAGCCCGGGTATATTTAAAAAATTAAAATACTGCCCAGCCCGTGTACCCGAGCAGGGCGGGGCCTGCAGGTCTCTGATAAATATAATAAGCCAAATATCTGCAAATAATATTTCATATATCCTAGCCTAATAGCCACTTTGCAATTTGAAAGACTGGACTTGTGCACAGAAGCCTTAATTAACCGGAGGTTTTTTAAAATTATATTATTGGCGTTCGGCGGAGGGCTGATTTCGCGGAGCCTAATAAATTAGTGGCGGCCGCGGCATGCTATTTATTTTTAAAAATTTTAAATGAATATATATCAATGTAATTTATTAAATGCTCTATCTTGTGGAAACATTTGTATTACTATATTTTTTTTATTATATATTGTTATTATAAATTTTTTAAAATTTATATAATTAATTTTCAGCATTCATTAAAATATGAATTTTTAAACAATGGTTAATTATTTTTTATATTATATCTTTTGGAAAAATGTTATATCTTGCAATTTATATTTAAATGCGATTTAAATAAAATATAAATTTTTATAAATAAGTGAAATATTTTACGTAAAATTATATATTGAAATATATTTTTACACAAATGATGGCGTGTTTATTGAATACTTGAAGACATTAAGAAATTCAGTTGTTTAGATTAATAATTAAAAATTTTTTTAGTAAATTATTTATAAGAAATAATCAACTATATTTGCTAATGCTTTAATTTCTAATAATCCTAATGGTATGATATTTAAGTTTTATGTGTAATAATGTATAGCGTTGATTGTCATTCTTTTTTTTTTGTTTTTTATTATAATCATAGATTTATATTGACATACACTTGGCAATTATTTTAAAGACATTTTTCTTCTATGAATTTATAGGGAAAAACTTGAGCTACCACTACTTTCCCTCCTTCATCTAAATCCTGGATACGTCTAAGAGGGAACTCAAAACGCCACACAATATTTTGAAAAAAAAGTCGACTTACGACAAATTGCTGATAAAAAAACCGTTCTTTATACGAAAATTTGAAAATAAGACACTTACAAATATGCCTCATATTATATTGGAAAGAACAATTTGCTGTTCCCTTAGTGAAGGAAACTTCCCATATTAATAGATAAGGTCATCCCAACTTTACCACAATAAAATCAATTGCTAGATACTTCGTATGATGGCCAGGCATTGGTCCAGAGGTTAAAAATTTTTATTAAAATGGGTAAAGGATGTAAAGAGAATGTATTTGATGTACCGGAAGTCCCAATTCCTTCATAGAATGTTTTAACAGTTAGGAAAATATTTAGATTTCCCAGGACTATCGATTCGTATATATTAGTAAATTGACATTATTGCATATTATAAATGGGCAGAAAGAAGATGATGAGGAGTTTTAAGATATTTTCTGTGATAAAATGACTAAAACAATGATTAATCAAATATGGAGTTTGAGGCAGATTGTCAGGAAGAATAACAGAAAAATCTGCAGAATCCTATAGCATTTATACATTAAGAGATTGGTAAACGATGTATTCCAAAAATAAAGTCTCGATAAAAAGCATCCAAGAAATATATAACGATGCTATGGAATACATGTTTAAGTTTTCGTTGGATATCAAAATGCGAAACATAACTGTAAGAGTTCCAGCAACAAATATTTCTAGATCACAAATAATGCTTCTCGAATGGCCTAAAACCTTAGTTAAAATATAAAATTCTTTATTAAAATAAAACGAATTTAATTTAAAAAGGGCTTGTAATATTTATATATACATCTTGGATAAAAATATGGCAGAAATTTTTTACATAAAAAAAATACTGTATTGTATATATAAATTATTTCTAAAAAAAATAAAAGAAAGTGGCCTAAAAGGTGACTTAAAAGGACTATAAAAAATAAGAGACTAAATAAATATTTTAAAAAAATTAATAAGGTTTGGGGTCACTCAAGGGAGGAGTCGATGCTATGCATCGATAGATTTCTAAGGAGATCCGCTGTCGTAGATAAAATTCCTCGCTTCGTTCTGGTGTTTATAGATATTTTTTCTGAGGCTTTTGATTAATTGGAAAGTTCTCGTGCTCAAGATTCACAGATTGAAGTTGTTGTTAACAATGGGAATAAAAAAATAGTATTTTGAAGATCGGAGTGTATTTGTTTCCTTTTAAAGCTTCGGACGTGGGCCAGGGCAAAGTGTGAATTGTTTGATTTCGCTGAAAAACCAATACAAATAAAGAGGCCAAAAAAAGGCTGTTAGAACCAAGGTAAATTTAAAAAAAACATATTGGGAAATTTTAAAGTTAAATAAAATAGTGACGTCAAATTTTAAAATTTTCTCACTTTAAAAGTTGTCTATTATCCTTAACTTTTTACCTGAGACATTAAGTTATTTAAAAAATATATATATTTAGAATAACAATCTTTTATTGTATAAAATAGGTATGAGAATTATTAACTAAAATGAAACTTAAGATAACTAAACAAACTACAAAACTATAATAAAAAATAATTCAGATAGCAAAAATAAATTTAAAAGACTAATTTTTTTCAATGACTAAAATAAAATGACACATTTAAGAAATTTTATTTTTTATAAATATTATTATAATTCTTTAAATACGTATTTTTTTTATAAAATATAATTTTTTTATGATTTGGTGTTTTGTAAACCTAGAAATATTAATTAAAAAATATAGATGGAGTTATATATTTTAATGTAAATTTATCCATTTATTTAAAGCATTTTATTAGTGAAATATATGAAAAGTCTAAGACTATTTTACTTCATAGCAATGGTATAATGATAAAATATTTATTGCTGAAAGCTATTTTTAAAAATTAAACATGTTCATAATTTTGGTCTTTTCTAAATTATTAGCTATCAATGGATTGAAATATAATAGGGAAAAGGGGAGGGAGATATAAATTTGCATTTCAAAAAATTTATTTAAAAATTAACTGAGGGTGCATAATAACGATCATGATTCTATTTTACTCAAAAAAATATACCCTACCCTCCTAATGGACGTTTGCAGCATCCTCAGTTAACACAAATAATGAATATAATGGTTAAAACATTTTTTTAAGCACTAAATATATTTACTTTTTAACGATGATGCCTAACAATGTTAATGCCTAGCGTAGTAACATACACCATTGTTATAAAGTAAAATAATATATTAAGTGACGCAGATACGCTCATAATTGTTAGTATTTTTATAACAAACTTAATTAAACTAGGGAAGAAAAAAAGAAGAAAAAATAAACTTTATATCTTAAAAATTGTGAAAGATTTTTTTTTAAAAAATAAAAAAAAAAATAAATTTGGATTTTTAATTTTTAAATTAATTAAGAAATAATAAAAAATTATTCGATAATTATATTTTTATAAGTTCATCTTTAATTATTATATATACTTTTAATTTTAATATTTTATCAAAAAATATTTTTTAAAAGGAAAATTTCTTATAAGAGTTAACGACTTTCTTTTCTAATCTTGTCAACTAATTTAAAATCCAATAAAAGAAAAGTGTAAAAAAAAATATAAATTAAAAAAAAATTCAATCCAGTTAACATTAAATTTTTTTTTATTATTAAAAATCTACGTTCATTGCCTTTTATTTCACTTTTCAAAAGTGTCAAGTTTTAATAAAGAATATAGGAAATTTTTTTTTAAAAAAAAAGAAAATATAAAATATAATGAATAGGTTAAAAAATGGATTATTTTTAACTAAAACCTTTTAAATGTTTGCCTTCATACTACAAAATAAAAAACGATATAAATGTTTTTTTTAAAAAAAATTCTATTTGATTTTAAATATATCGTAAATTTGGGCTCTGAAGGTCAGAAAAGACTAAACTCTGACAACTATGCCATTTAGTACCTAAGCTGTGCTATCGATGCAGGCTTCGAACCTGAGGCGAATCGGCTGTTTATGATTTATATCTTTCTAAATCCCTTCTTATTAAATTTAAAAAATGTCCCGATTTTTTATTAACATTTTTAGAAGGGGTTGGGAGGGGGATTCGGGGAACTTTTTACACATTATATGTAAAAGGTACACTAAGGTATTTATTTTTTAAATTTATTTCTCTTCACATTTTTTTAATAAAATTAATTTATTACACAATAGTTTGCTCAACCTTGAAAGAGTTGAATCATTGTTTAGTTTTATTGATATTCATAAATTACCATTAAAAAAAAATACATGAAAGTGGGGAAAAATTTTTTGTAGTTTGTTATGTGGACAAGTTCGGTTCGAGGGATAAGTGTGTATATTTGTTAGGCCATTACATAATAGATTAATATTTCAACATATACAATAAATATAATTATAATAGAATATAAATATATATTTTTTTAAAAAATTAATTTATTCATTTTGAATTTATGAGAAGGATCGTAGCTAATCAATTTAACTTAAGCTCATTTTAATTTTATTTATAAAAAGAATTTTGTTTTTTAACAAATAATTTAGGAAATGTCTATTACGTTAGTACTTACAAATCATTCCTTTTTTTTTAGCAGATTACAACCGCGATTAAATCCTAAATTTAGATTAAAATTTTACCTCCTAACTATTGGTTGTTAAACGGTTCAATATGAGCCGACTTTTAAAAACGGCTTACTCAATATTTTATAGAAAAAAATATTACGCAAACCAGAAGATTTTGGTCATAGATGGCACAAAGATTTAGCGAAATCTCGAGGCTCAGTTTTTCGACTAAGATATTGAGTTAGCCGTTTTTAAAAATCGACTCAAATCGAGCCGTTTAACAACACTACACCTAACACATCGATTCCTAATAAACTATAAAGTATTTCATCTAAAATAAATAAAAGATTATTAATTATTTTTTTTTTAAAAAAACAATTCTTTGATTATTTTGCGGTTATTATGAACTTTAAATTTTTTTTTGTTGAACAAAAATAATAAAGTAATAACTTAATAAAAAAATTATTATAAAGTAAATATTGTCAAAAAAACTATAATGTTATGAATAAATAAACTGGTGAAAAGGTATAGTATATATTTTTAATAAATATATTAAATTAATACTAATATTTAAAAAAAAGAAATATATCATAAAATATATGAAAAGTTTTTTTTTCTTTTGCAAATGAATAAATAAATCTTTTTATCTTTTTTTGTAAAGTGTGAATTAATATTTTTTTTTTATTATTTCTTTAATAATTCCCATTTTCTTAAATGGCACATTTGGTAGAAGTTCTTGCATTAATGATACCACTGGTAAGTTTTTTATACAATTTTTTTTTTTTTAAATTTTGATTAATATTACAAGGTTTAGAATTTTTCTTCCTTTTTTAACTATTAATATTAATAAAACAAAAATAATGAGATGAAATCTTAGTAAAGAAGAATCTTAAGGGAGGCATTGGTTGGAATTTTTCAAAGGCTTTTAGGCCCCACACGGCTCGGAGTGAGCCGTTACGATTATATTTTTGAAATCCAGTCCAGGCCTCATATTTTTTTTACAAAACTCAGGCTAGATTGGGTAGGGTGGAATTTTTTAAAAATAATTTTTAAATTATCAATTAACTAGTTGGAAAATCATAAAATGGATTCCTTAACACTTCAATACTATAGTGAAAAAAAATGGCAAAAATGTTCTGAATCTAATAAACCTCAATTTAAAATGAATATATCTTCATTTATATTCTTTATTTGAATTTTATATTTTGATATAAGGTAGAAGTAACCTTAAACTATAAAAAATATTTAATTCATTTCAATTTATTAGGATTAGACAAAAAATGTTGAAGATAATTATAACTTATACCTAAATTTTCTAAAAAAAAACAAATATTGCGCATTCAAATCTTTCGGTTAACTATTTACAATTTAATTAATTGTAGGACAAAATACTTTGGAAATATAGAAATTAATCGGATCTTTGGGCGTTCATCTTTGCCTACTTGTTAGAATTTTTCTAGTTTTTAACATTTTGTTTTAAATCAAGCTGTTATCTGGCAGCTCCAGAAATATTTTTATTTAAATTTGTAGCCCTTTTTATGGCTTTATTTTGAATGGAGGCCAAGTTTATAAGGTACATAAGATTTAGCATCATTAATCATTTTCTAAGCTGATAAATCGGTTTCATGTCAATTCAGCGAAACTTTAATCACGAAACACTTTTCCGCGAATGAATTTTATAGCGAAACTTTTATCGCGGATAGATTTTATAGCGAAACTTTTATCGTTAACCCACATTAGCAAATGCTATTCCGCAAAGATAATACCGCGAAAAAAATATCGCAAATTTTTCATAGCGAGAGAAACCCTTACGAAACCTTTAAAGCGAATACATTATAACAAAACTTTTAACGCAAATTAATAATAGCCAAAATTTTATAGCGAAGTCATTGCAGCGAAACCATAATAGCGAAGACCGTATAGCGAAACTATTTCGCGAGACATATATCGCGAAAATATTATAGCTAATTTAATATCACGAGGATTGCGATAATTGCCAATAGTGACGACTATTTTATTTTGAAATATTAATTTTTATGATCATTTTTTAATTGAATAATATAACAGAGTTATAAGCTATTAGATTGTCTTTATCGAATTTTGAATGGCTATTCAAAAATAAATTATATTTAAGTATAAGGGATTCCAATTTAAATATTTTCAATCTAATGATTTTACGATCTTTGTAGATATTTTTTTTATCTCTTCTGTTTACATATATATTAAATATTAGTTCAAAAAAATTTGGGTAGGAATTTGAATCCATAAGATGTAGCCTTAAGCATGAAGTTTGTCAAACTTCGGCAAGCACTAATTCTGAAGCTTTAGCTAATATGTAATGCTTAATTACAATACATATGATTAGTACTACAGCATATATTATTTTTTTCCTTAATTACTCAGAATCAAAACTACTTAAATTAATTTTTACTAAATCCCTTAAAGATGATTTTGCTAACTAATTTCTTAGAAAATATAATATATCGCTCAGTTTTTACCATTTCTTTTTTAAGTGCATAAGTATGATTTTTTGAGTTTTAAAAATTACTCTATGTCTTAATAACTCGGAAAATTTACTAAATTTTTTTTTAAAATGTTAAAAAATTACTTAGCAAAATCTTAAATGATTTTCAAAAATAATTTGAGATTCGCAAAAATTCTTAGCTTTCAGTATTTTTTATCTTGATTGGAAAAATTTCTAAGCATTTTAGGATATTTGTTAAAATTTACTTTACTGGCATAAGGCACATTTTTAAAAGTAAGGGGATGAGGGGTAGGGGTGGGTAAAAACTTGAATCAAAATATCCCCTCTGTAATTACAACCATGATTGAGAGATTAGAAAGAAATTGGCTAATTTATTTTCTATCACATCAGATAAATTTTGGCCTACTTAATAGATAATAAGTAACAAAATATCCTTAAAACATTTTGCGTTTATGATCTTAGAAACCTTGGTAGGTAAATTGATATTGAATAGTTGTTTTCCTTTAAATAAATTATTTCAAAATATATTTACTGTTTCGTGGTAATGCGCTTGCGATAATATCTTCGCGCAAATACATTCGCGATAAAAAATTCGCTATAAAGGGTTCGCAATAAAAGTTTCGCTATAACGGGTTCGTTATAAAGTTTCGCTCGAAAGTCGCGGTTAAGGTTTGAGGAAATAAATTTGCGATAATGGGTTAGCGATATTGTCTTCGCTATAAATGTTTCGCCGAAGAAAACTCATAATTGGTTTCGCAATATTATCTTTGCTATAGAATTTGTTCGCGATAAACGACATTCGCGATAAAATGAGCAAAAATGTGTTTCGCGATAAAAGTTTAGCTGAAAAGATATAAAAAGAGCCGCCCCAATATTTTAAAAAATAGCCAAATAAGATATAACGTTTTAAATTTGTACTGATTCTCAATCAACGATTTATCTACCGATAAGGGCTAGTTTTTGCCTTATAGAGATTGGGAGTAGCTGCTGCGTATACTATATACATACAAACTAAATGGTTTGCCCCCTATCTTCCATTTTTAATATTAAATTCCTAATTTTACTTAGGACAACATTGCATTAATTAAAATCACTATGTTTTATTTCGTATTGCTTCAAATTTTAATAATTGCATTGACGAGATATTTCTAAAGTATAGACATGACAATTTTTTAGATATATTCTTCGTAAAATCCTATCCTCTTTTGAATTAAGGACATCCTTATTTTGAATTGGCTCCTTTTATTTTATTTTATTTTTTTTATTTCTTTCGCATTTATCAATGATCAACTTATGGTTACTTTATTTGCTATAATTCTGCCAGAATTGTTAATAAAAACTCACGAATATTTTTCGTCTTATTACCTCTACTCATTTGAAGAAAATATACCTTATAATGGTTATATGGTAAAATTATAATATGTAAAAAAAAAAGTGAACGATTGCTAATTTTTAAATAGGATAGATAAATTAACGTGGGTGAACATGGTGAACATTTTTCCTTAAAATTGATCTAAAATCAATCTTTGATAATTCTTTACTTCAAATATCATAATATATTTAATATTAAATATTTTAATAAGAAATTATTAATTATTAATTATGAATTTGAAAATTCATGTAAGTACAAATAATTAATAGCAAAGCATAACAATTCGTATATTCATTTAAAAAAATATAATTATTATTACACAATACATATTTTGATCAATAGGAAAAAACAAAATTATATACATTTCCGGAAAAATCAATTTTTTTTTTAAATTTAAAAAATGCGCTTATAATTTAAAGTTGAAAAAATAACACATATGGAAAATCACATTGAAACTAACATATTTATATAAAGGGGGCCTTAATCATTTATGAACTATATTCCTATTGCTAAATAAAGTTTATATAAATTTCTGATTAATATATTTTCTATTTTTAAAATATTTCTATAAAATATTTTTTTCTTCAATATCATCAATGCATAGCTAAAAAATTTTTTTAATATTTCGTACTTGCATCGAGAAGCACCAATTAAATATGATAAAGATTATATAATCATTTTAAAAAAAAATAGTTTATCATAGGAGATGGTATAATTATTTCTGATCTAAGACTCTTCGCCAAATATAAAAGTTACTTATATAACGATCCCATTGATAAATACAATCAAGCAGGCATAGGGAATAATGATAAAATATCCCAATTTTTAAACCATACTTCAATACCCAAAGTCAAATTATTTACTACAGACAAAATACCAGATAATAAGCAAATTTTCCATGATATAGATAAACCTAGCGAATTTTCCGATAATAATAATCCATCGCAAAAACTAAGTTCTCGTCCATTTTTTACTTTTTTCATAGAAAATCATGCAGAAAAAGAAATTATGCCAAAGGCAAATAAAGCAGCTAGTGTCTCTATAGCGTTACAAGGCTATAACAACGATCCCACTATAACAGAAAAAGGTAGAATCCCGACATACAATTTCAGCCAAATATTGTTGACCTCAACCAATGATTACGATTCAACTTTCCCCTCATCCTATCAAATCAGGTGGACACCTTTGAGAGATATGTCGAGCAACGAATACTTCAACGATTTACGTGTGAGCAAAAAAAGAAAAAGAATCAAACATAAAGAGATCCCCTATCCAGAGCAAACTATGCATAAACATTTGCCCGTGAGAGATAGAAAACAAAATTTTGGATTTCAGGATAAACTCTTATATAATAATTTAAACGATAAGGAAAACGGTATCCGATCTGAGATAGCTAGGGCCTTTAGCCACATGAAATACCAAAGCTTGGATCCCGAGTTGATTCCTTCGAAAATCAAAATGAAAGTTATGAAGAGTACTTTTAAATTTTACGAAAATCTATCAAATTTTGACGGATCTTCAATAAATGACAATTTTAAAAAAGGCATGGGTTTAGCTAACATTGAAAGATATCATTGGTTTCAACTGGGCAAACCAGATAAAAATAACAGAATATCGGAGGCATCCATAATTATAGGAGACGACAAAGAGAGTGTGAATAATCCAATTTATTTTAGCACCCCTCGTACGACAAAAATGAACCACGAGCGACAAAATCACCATTATATTGATTATCGAAACCGACCAAATGATATTAAATCAAGTACTAAACATGGTAAGCCGTTTCAGTTTTACTTTCTACCAAATATTCCCAAAGAAGTTAACAAGAATGGTGAAAAATCTTTTATGATTAAATTGAGCGCTGAAACTCAAGTAGGCAAGTCTCAGGAAAAGGCGAACGCGTTAAAATTGATTCCACTTAGGGGGAGAAACTTTTTGCGTGACAGAAGGTTTGATTTCGTTAAAGGAAAATCTGGGAAAATTAAATTTCCCATTGATGAGGTTAGTTCCTATTTAAGTTTAACCACTCCAGACAACAATTTATTGCGCGATCATAGATATAAACTAAATCATCCCACTCCATCAAATCCCAAGCATAGTGGAACATATTTATTTAGTGTTGTCAAACCTGACCGTGGTATCTCTAATAGAGGAAAATCCCACGCAATTAACCGAATCAAACACGATAAAATATCTAAAAAAGAAATTGGAGGTAATGAGGTAAATATAGTACAAGGCTCAAAAGATATGGATGAAATAAACTCGGACGCTTTGGCATTGATGGTTAATTACACTGATCAATTTTACGATTTTCAAAACGTGATGGAAACGCACAACAAAAGCTCTAAAGACCGAATGTCAAATTCGATTAATTTTGATATCGATCCCATTGTAAAATATAATGCCCTGCCAAGGCTTAGACCTGCTGATATTCTTAGCAAACCGGAGCGTAGAATATTCCCATTTTACAAGGGCTCTTTTCAAATGGATGCCTTATCGGATGGAAGTTCTGACGAACCTCAGGTGATATATTTATGTATTATATATAGATTATAGACATAGTTATAGATATGCCCTAACTTGATTATTTTCTATAAGCCCTGTCTGAATAGGAAACCTAATGCAATCACCCAGTGTACCTAATCACATTAAATTATTAAATATTCAAGTCCTTCAGGTCCTGTTTTAAAAAGAATGACACTCTTCCGACAATATTTATAAAATACCATAATATGACAATGCTTAAAACATCTTAATTCATAACATCAGCTGGCTCTTCCTGATTTAACAACCTATTTTACAAATATTGGCTAGCCCCCACCGCTTGGATTTTATAAAATATGCGTTACAACTTACAAGGCCATTTGGGCGAATCTAACATAAATAAAATAAAAATATTAAAAATATGCGTTTAATAAGTTATAAGTAAACTTTAAATTTAAAAGGCAATCTGGCAATAACTGATGCAATGTCCTTTTAGAGTAAAATTTATCGTTAGTAAAATTTTATATACCTTTTTACCAGAACTTAAAAATATTTCATAAATGAATTTTTACACCCATTTCTTTTATAAATTAAATTATTTTATTGTGGAAAAAAATAATTAATCTAGATATCCAGAAATTTGTTACATCAAGGTATAAAAAGATCTCACAAAGGAAAGCATTTAGATGAGCCATACTATTCAAGAAATAAAAATAACGATTACAGGGTTAAAAAGATCCCGAAATCCAATAAAAATAATAAATGGGATAAAATGTGGTAGATATTATCAAACATTTACGTTGTAATTTATTTATTTTATTAACTTTTTGCACCGTACATTGATTGTAAAAGCGATTTTTCATCTAATATAATTAAACTATCATAAATGGATTTAATCATATGTTGGTGTAACACCTCCATAAAAACGAAATCATATAAGATATTTGTTATTTTAACGAATGATTTGACATTCCTATTAGGTATCCAACAAATAATTTGGGTTATTCGTAAAAATAAATTAAATTATATTAGTTTATATATAAAATAATTGCAGTAAGAATTTTAAAATTTAAATCAAAAATTTATTTGCGTGAGGATCATATTTATCTCATTTAATAAAGAAAAATAAATGTTCGACAAATTTAATTATTTTTATTGAAATTCAAAAAATATTATATAATTTATAATGCAATCTACATTAAATTATTAATAATAAAAATAATTTTAAAATGTTTTTGTCTTTTGACATAACTGCGCCTTTATATTACACCATACATCTACTTCCATAACCCAAGTTTGTCAAATAAAAATTAATATTTGTGTTAGGTTTTTGCAATAAAAGATGGGGGAAGGGGGGGGGGGTGTTCACCCACTAGCCCTCTTTTTTCTCTGCCTTTGACGGGATTTAAAAGAAAACTAATACCTAGTCAAAAAAAACTAACTGAAATCTCATTTTTGGGCATAATACAATGATATTTTTATTGTAAAAATTTTCAAATTTAAGAATTTCAGCATGAAAAATATTATAGGAGTTTTTGTGGTATATTTCGAAAATTTCAAAATGTGAATTGTGGTAAGTTGAGTTGAGGTATCGACTTTTTAAAAAAATGTGGTAGTCTACCGCGATAGACCCTATCCATACACAATAGGGTATTCATTTAATGTAAGAGAAGAAGTATGAATTGTTATACATATCGAATAAATGAGATTTGAAGATTGTGTTTTCATCAAATATTATCTCGCTTGATATCATGACTTGTGTAACTAATATTACATAAAATTTTAAAAAAATACTTTTTTGTAAATATTCTGTCTAAGGTAGTTATATCAACTATACCGAGTTTAACGGTTTCATTGACAGCTGAACCTATTTTTTGGATCCCTTTTCCCCAATTTAAGCTAGGAATTTTCATCCTAGGAGGTTAGTATATATTAGATATGGGCCAGGGCTAAGATGGCGCCCTAAAAAAGATTTTATTATGGTTAAGCACAAGTGAATTTATCATCACTCCACAAATATAGGAAATTGATTTTATAAAAAAAATTGGAAAATTTACTGCTAATACAAAGAATAAATAAAAATATTCTAAATTAATACAATATCTATTTAATATTTATTGTTATTTCAATAAATTAGTTACAGTAAGCAGCCCGATTAAGATTTTAGTTAAAATAATATTATGTCATCGATATTTAGCAAATAGATTTTCAAGTATTTCTGCTAGCTATGAGCAAAATCTTTAGGCTTGCATATATTTTAGTTATAATCTTAATCGAGCCGTCTTTTAAAATCCCCGTGTCGGGCTTTTTAACAACACTAAGTTACAGTCCTTAAAAGTTACAATTTTTTAAAGGCATTCTTGAAAAGTAACTCATTAAATTTAGTAACTAGTTATACTTATATGTTTAAAAAAATTAGTTACATTACGAAGTACTTTCTAAACCATTTATATCTCATCAGTTATAATATTATTTTTATACAAAATAAATTTTAGATTTACAAATTATAATAATTAAAAAAAAAGATTACTAAAGAAAATGAAAATAAATATCAAAATGGCACCCAAAATATTATAATTTCATAAAATTTTCTCTTAAATAAATTTATATTTGACTGTAACAATAAATTATTTTCAAAATTTATGTCTAAAAGAAATATCCCAAGAAAGCTTGGTCATGTAAAGCATGGTACTAAAATTTTGAATTTAGGAAATCATCAAATAAGGATAACGAATGAGAGATATTTAACATAATTTTTAAAGTAAATTGTAAAGTAGGTACAAAAATCAAAATAGAATAATAATTCAAAATGAACCCCTAATCAATTTCATATTTCATAACGCCTTTATATATAATAATATAATAAACCAGCATTCTATTTATAATCCATATCAATATATATTTATATTTATCATAATTCTATTTATAATTTCACTATTACAAACATTATACAATATTTTCAAATTAAATTTAATCAAGCTTACAGCATATATCTTCATGAATATAGATTCCATAAATGAAATCTGCTTGTTTTATTACAGGGAAGGGTACCTATAAGAAGTCTTTTAGTAAAGGTAGATGGAAGAAGTAGATATAGTGATAAAATTGGTTCCGTATTCGACAGGATACTAAGAAGGTGGATTTATATTGTTAGTAATACAATATACCTATTATAGTATTCTATTATTGATTTATTCTTAGTTACTGGGTTTAGGGTATTATTTAAAAATTTTTGGAGCTCTTGAAGTCCACAATATTTTTAAATAATAATCTAGGAGTTTCATGTGTTTTTTTAAAAAAATTATTAAAAAATAAACCTTTACTTATATTTTTTTCAAATGATTGTTTATAGTTATATAATATATAAATTTTTTGGGGAAAAAGGTTGGAGGGGGGGGGATTTTTATCAGCTTAAAATGATATTTAAGAGAACAGGCAAATTTCTGATGAAGAATTCCCCTTTTCCCCTCCGACTCTGGCGACGCTTATGTGTAATATCATGGATATTTTTGTCCTGCTTAAATGCATAAAAAATTTGAGGTAAATAACTGAATAGGAGGATATTTCGATCTACATAATTTTTAAAATAAAATATTGTTTTATACATTTTTATCTATTTTAAAACCATAATAAGGATTATACATAGGTGTAGCCAGGATTTTCCTAAGGGGGGGGGGAGGGTTCCCAGCCTTCGGATGGATTAACTTAGTTTATATATAGCCATAAAATATTTTTACAAGATAGGAGGTTAATTTTAATAAAAAAAATAAACCTGGAACTAATATGAAATATATTTTTATTAGTTTATATAATATATAATAAATTACTTATATATATAAAAGCATGGTAATAATTTATTAAAAGAAATTTATTTATAAAAAGTAAGTAGACATATAGTTGATATTCCTCTATTATATAGAATTAGTTACAAAATACTATGTAAAATTGAACTTATACAGACATATTTGACAGTTAGAGAATATATTAGTTAATATTTTAACAAAATTTACTAATCAATATCTTGATAATAAATATTACAACAATTTGGATTCAAAATTGATATTAAAAATTAATCTTCATATTAATTATCCCACAATGTCTTTAAAAGATATTTTCTGATGTCCTTTTCGATATTTTATAGTTTTCTTAAAATATATAATTCGCTATTATTATAAACGGTGACAAAGAGAGGTTATTATAATATTATATATTTTGTACATTCCGAATCCTCCGAATAATAGTTTATTGACATATTCTTGACATTACATCAAAATTTATAACAAAATAAAACTTTAATTACAATATCTTCCCCCTTTAATCAAGCCTACAAGCTCAATTGTTTGTGTCATTTTGTACATATCTTATAAATCATCGTCCACTCTTATTATCTTCATCATTCTACCCATTCATCATTTCACCCAATTGCTTGTGTCATTTCATTTTTATATTCCTTATAAATCATCGTCCCATCTTGTTGTTATCTTGTAATCTTCACCAGTGGCGTCGCTAGGGGGGGGGGGGGTGCAGGGGCTCAAGCCCCTGAAAATTTGAATAGCACCGTGAAGCAAATAAAAATTTTTTAATCGTTCCTTAATATCCACTGAACTAAAAATAAATTTTTTTGATTGCCACCTGAATGATTTCTTTTATAATTCTATTAACTAATATATAGATTTAATTTTATTATTTAAAAATTAATAAGACCGTCTAAATATTTATTAAATGAATACTATTTTACATATTAGATTAGATGAATACATATAAATTATATTTTCACTATGTCAGCTTGCAATCAAATTTTGTGTTAAAAATAGAATATTAATATCACTCATTAAATATTAGTTTAGCATTAACAGTTCAAGCTTTATTGACTTTTATTATATAAATTATTATATAACTCTAATTAAATATATATTAATTGAAAATTAAATATTCAATATTTTAATTAGCCGAGTTCAAAATCATTAATCAACTATATTATTGATATTTAAATTTAATTACCATGCCTCTTCTTAAAATTATTTTTAAGGTCCGAATCCAAATAAGTATAAGAGATTTATAAGTAATCATATAGTTTCTAATCCTTTATTAGATATAATTGTTTATAAAGTATTAGGTCAAATACCAATACAGACGTATTTACAGTTATATAAAATATTACAGTTAATATTTTAATAAATTTTACTAATAAATGCTTTTGATAATTAAATTGCTTTAAAATATTTAACGCTATCTATTTATTTAGATCATTTTTAAAAATTTAACATCTTATTTTTTATCCAAGAATGGATGTAATAAATTAGATAACTTTTCTTCTCTTATTTACGTGCTTTTAGGAAAGCTATTTTTTTCTTATTTGAAAAACAGTTTTGAGTTAAATTATTAATGCTAGTATATTTTTGATATTATTACAAACTACTACTATTTTAAGATATAATATACCAACTACTAGAGGTGGTGCTACAATAATGTGTAAAATCTTAATTAATTTCTTTTATCATATCATATCACTCTGGTTCTTATTTTATAGTTACAAAAGGTTTCATTTCTAATATGGCATCCCTGCCTTGTAAATAACTTAAGGCTTCAATACATTTGCATAATTTCTTCTAAAGAATTTTAGTGCTTTTGTTTTATCAATTTATCTAGCATAATAAATTCTGATATAAGTTAATATAGTGAGTGTCATGGGTATGACTGCAAATTAACCAGCATCTATTATTTGTGTGGCTATGTAATTTAAGATTATTATTATACTGCCGAGAGCATATGATTGCATATTTTATAAGCAATAATTAATCTTTTAGAAATTTAATATCTCACAATTTTTTTTCAATTACTTATCTAGCTTCCATCATGTCATTTTAGAGGAAGCTCTAACCACCATATAGTTTTATCATTTGGTTGGTCGTTTATATTCTCTTCTCCAAGAATTGTTGATTTGGTTAGGCCTATAAATTTTTCTTTATTAGTCCATTCTATAAAACTTTGTCTAAAAAGGGTAACAGAGTCTATTAGTTTCTTGACCGTTTGTCAATGTAAGTTGCCAATTTTATAATATGTAGTTTTTAAAAACCATTATCAATTGAGGCATATGTATGAATTAATTAACCTTTTTTATCACTTGTATTTCTTTAGACGTAAAATTTATATCAGCAATCGAAAATATTTTATACTGTAATAAATAGATTTTGCATCAAAAAATAATATTTTTAGAAATGTCTTATATTGTTTAATTATTTATATGCTAGTTTATTTTGTTAACATAATATAATAAATGACAAAATATGAAATGAATATTTATTCAGTTAGCTAATTTTTAAAAAGTAGAATATATTAATATAAAATCCGGCCGAAGGCCGGGCAATAACGGGCCTAAGGCCCGCAAATGGGGAGTATAGGGGGGTTTGCCCCCCTACAAATTTTTTTTTAGTTGAGCCCCTGAGATTGTAAAGGATAGCGACGCCCCTGATCTTCACCATTCAACCCATTCATCATATCACCCAATTGCTTGTGTCATATTTGTCACATAATTTACCTGTACACCCCAATTGTCATCCTCACTTTTTGTAGCTTTGTCTCCTCTTCCTGTTCTTTTCACCTACTTTTTTTTATTCATCATCTTTTTTTTTTAATCCTTTCACTTCATCTTTTTTTAATAAATTCTATTCCCTTTTTCCATTTTTTTTAAAATTCATTTTTTTTATTCTTTTAAATTATTATAAACGGTGACAAAGAGAGGCTATTATAATATTATATATTTTGTATATTCCGAATCCTCCGAATAATAATTTATTGACATATTCTTCACATTACATCGAAATTTATAACAAAATTAAACTTTAATTACAACAGCTATATTGGTAAAAATGATTTGATTGCCATATGATAATTGATAAAATTAGATATACTGTAAATCTACGACATATAATATTCCACTGTTTGTATTGTGCTTTAATTTTTTTTATTTAATTTATGATTTAATTTTTATTAAGATAAATAAAAAAATTACTCACTTTATAAAAAATTATATTTGATATATTATATTATTTAGTAATTTTTTTGATCTATTATTAGTAATTATAATTCATTTTACTTTTGTCTTAAGACTTTGGCTTATATTCCATTTTTTAAAAAACATTTATGGTTCACTTTATATATATATGCTATTTTCCAAAAATGTATAAATTATGATGAATATTATAAAAAAATATCAACTTTTACATTCTTTCTTTCAAATTATTGTTTAAGATATATGCATACATTTTTGGGGGTCAGGGAGTGGGGAGAGGACTAACGGGGATATTTTTTATTAGCTTAAAATGATATTCACAAAAAGTGATAAATTTCTGGTGGGGGAAGGGGGGGAGGAATTTCCCCTTGCCCCCCCCCCCCTATTGCTATGCCTATGGGATTATACCTTTGTGATATTAATTATGATATGTGAGTAATTTTCATCTTCTAATATAATATTGTTTCATATACATTTTTTATTTTAATAAAGATTCTAATTTTACCTGGATGTTAACAAGATAATATGTTTTTTTACATTGATTATATTAACTTATTAAAGATCCAATTTTAATGTAATTATAAAACTTCTCTCATTATGAATATTATACAACACAATCTTTAAGATCTGTTTAAGTTTTTACATACCTTTTCTAAATGATTTTAATATTTTTGAGAAATATTTATTTAGATTTCTTTTCTCTATAGTAAGTTAGAGTGAAACTGGTAAATTTGATAATATTAAATTAAATGATATAATATTTATTTACCAAAATTCTCAATTGGAATTGGAAATAAAATTATTATAGTATTAGATATTTGATTTCCCTCAGTTGCAAATTATACCTTTGTATATTTATTAACTATATAAATAGCTATGAAAATCTTTTTAAAAATTATTATAATTCAATTTATCTAACTTGATAATACATAAAAATATATATAGTATAAAAAATAAATTAAACAAAGTAACATTCCTATTGTTCACCATTTGGCAGGCGCGTATGCAGGAATTTGGTCTGGGGGGGGATAATAAAATTTTTTAAGAAATATTATTGTTTTTTAAAAATATCAAGCATAAATTTATTATGACTAATAACTATTCCTAATACACAATTTTAAATTATTGTAAATTATAAAAAAATTATATGTAAAGAATCACTTAAATGACCCAAAATAGAAATTTGAATATTTTGAGCCTTTACACAAAAAGTTTCTTAGGAATAATTGTATTTTGTATGTTATATATTTAGAATGTAAATCCAATCTTCGTTAGGAGTGAGCTAATTTTTCAATTACTCATCCTTGATTGGCGTCAAATGCTTATAAATATTTAAAAGATCCAAACCATTCAATCCACTTTCAGAAGTTGTACTTCTTGGGTATGTTTCCAGAGAACTGCAGGTCCGGTTCCCGTGTCGGATCGTATTTTAATTGTTTAAATACACCCGGACAGGGCCCAAATTTTTTTAAAAAAACAGCCGGGGCGGGCCTGATTTTTTTTCAAAAAAATTATCCGGGCTCGGCTATATATTTTAAAACCAAATATTTAAATTAGATATAAAAATCAAAAATAAATATAATTTCTTTAAAAAAAACCCGGGCCGGGCTGAAAAAAAATTTTGAAAAAAAATCCAGGCCGTGCCCTGCAAATTGTATCTCTGCAGGGCTCTGTTATTCTTCTTAAAAATGAAAATGTTCTCTCATTAGTTTACTAATGGGAAGAGTTGCTAATATATATAATCATTTTAATACATTGGGAATAAAATCTAAAATGTGTTTGAAATTATACAAAGCATCCATAGCATTTTTTGGGACTATATCTTAGTTAATCTTTTAAACATAGTTATTCAGCTATTAAAGCATCAAACAAATATTATTTTTTTCCTATCACCATCTGAAAAATTTGGGAAGGCTTTTGTGGAAGTAATATCTGCAGATTGGTAAGTGCTGCATGATGAATTAAAAACCATTCATTTATTTGGATTATAATTTTATAATACTTTTCTACTGATCTTATACTAATGTTTTGACGATGAGCTTGCCGTGCTGCAAATCGTGTGAGACAAATATTAAACACGTATAGCTCTCCTTTTGACTCAACGATAACATATAAAATTGAAATTCTTCATCAATAGCCCTAATTTCCTTGAGTTCTAATAAAATGCTCTCCGCTATTCTCATTTTTTAAATTAAGTCAATGTCATGTTTTTGAAAAGTATTACATAAAATAGTTGTATAATTAAATAATACATTCTAAGAAAAAAAAAATTGAAATAAGTATTAAATCCAATAATTTTCTTGCTTCTGAGGAAATATTTCTTTCAGGCCATTGTGATATTTCAGTAATAGCATTAATAATCGGTTCTAACTCCATAAAAGCTGTTACTGCTTGATGGCGGAGACTCCATCTCGTTGGACAAGCTTGCACTTTCTTTCTCCATGTTGGACAAGGAGTATTAGAAAAATTATTATTTGACTAGAAATATGAAAATGGTAGATAAATATTACGCCAATGAAAACTTGAAATCGAAATTAATTGATAAATAACTTAATAGATGAATGTGATAAATAAATGTAATTAAATATTTATTTAATATGAGATAGGAATAAATATTAAAAAATATAAATTAATATAAACATTAATATTTTTGAAAATCCGGCATCTGCATTTTTTGGCTTTGGGAAGGGGGTGCCCCCTGCCCCCCCACCGCTGCGTACGCCAATGCCATTTGGAAT
Organism: Gordionus sp. m RMFG-2023; assembly: GCF_954871325.1. Taxonomy (NCBI): domain Eukaryota; kingdom Metazoa; phylum Nematomorpha; class Gordioida; order Chordodea; family Parachordodidae; genus Gordionus; species Gordionus sp. m RMFG-2023. The sequence goes on along the minus strand of NC_088776.1, from coordinate 51,569,053 downwards.
TAATTATTTTATCAATGACATCTTCTGGATGGGTCTGTACATTTTAGAAGTCTGTAATGGCTGTTTTTTTATCCTGAAACATTGTTGGTCAATATTATAAAAATTTAAATCGTCACCTATTTATTTTTTCAAATATTTATCCGCCTTCTGATATTTTTCTAACAATTTTGTTTAATCGCGCCCCCTCAATGTTTATTATTATATTAATTGGTTTGTCTTCTTATTTGTTTTAATATATTTTTACTTATAAATATAAAATATGTTTTAGTATGAAAATCCTTTCTCTTATTTTGCTCGAAAAATACTACATGAACTGCCTGCCCACATATTTTTTTAAACCCATTTCAGTCCGTTGAAGTTTTCAATGTTAATTTTTTTTAAAACTCTCTGGACACATGTCAACACATATTATATGCCGACGGGCTAAAAATATGGCTATTGCGGAACTCTGCCTCTAGTTATTGTATTCAAATGTATTAATACCGTTTATAATAATTATAGATCTCTAATATTAATGATTTCGGAAGGAAAAAATAAATAATAAAAGGATTTAATGTCATAGGAACGCATTTGTTTAAATAAGCGCTAAAATTTCGCATGAGAGCTATTTAAATAAAATAATAATATATTTGTTTAAATTAGTGATAATTATATTAATATTTGGGGCTAATATTGGCCATCTCACCTAAAGAACCTGTAAAGGGGGAATTATTGATAAAAACTAGTAACTGAAATGAAATTATTCTTTTATAATGAAAAAAATATATTTTCATAGCTTTTATCCGTTTATATGTTCCTACACAATGACATAGTATATGCAATGACGAATATTTATATATGTTATTTGTTCAATATTGGAGAATAATAAAATGTAAAACAATTCAAATATTTATACTTATAAGTTTGTTTTCTTTAAAATAAAACTTTAATCTTTTCAAGGTATTTTTATTCTATTTGTCACACGTTATTATAAATAGTAACTTAACAACACTAATAAAACCTATAAATTATCTGTTTTGTAGTTTCCATCTGTCAAATGATGGTGTCATAGAAGCGCGCACGTCATCCAATTTTATGAGAAAGAATATAATATTTAAATAACAAACGTGTGGCTTGAATGAATCGTATAAGTCAATTTTATATATTAATTTGCAGCGTTGGTTGCTGTCTTGCTTTAAAATGTGCCAAAAAAGGAGATATGTTACATGTTAATTATAAAGTAAAGTTATTTTGAAAATTTCATATATAAAAAATTTAAACAATAGGGTACTCTGGATGATGGTTCTGTGTTTGATTCTAGTGAAACCAGAGGGACTCCTTTCAAATTTCCATTAGGTGCTGGCCGGGCTATTAAAGGATGGGATATTGAACTTGAGGGGTTAGTTAATTTATATTGCCTATATTTTAGATAACATTTTATTTTTACAATATCATCATTCATTAGGCGTTTACTCATTTTATCTTTATAATTATGATGTGTAGCAAAATTATCAACCTTTTACAAATTGCTTGCTTAATTATATGTTCAGTTATATTAACATTTGCTCAAATTCTTTTTCAAATAATTTTATATAATTGAGTGTTGTGTCATTATGCAAAACATAAGTGATACATTTCATATGGTATCTAGCAAAGTGATTATGAATATTTATAAAAACACATACATGTTTCTGTTATCTAAAAATGCTTAATTGTTTGCACTATATCACCATATTTTATAAAAATAAATAGAGCTTTGTTGATATTAAGACCTGGTATTAAATGTCTATATCAGAATTGTCAGTTATGTTTTATTATTGAACATCTTGAAATATTGATACATTAAAATTTTTTTTAAAATGAAATTATTAATAAAAAAAATGTTAGAATCTGCTGATCAAAAATTGATTTTAAGGAAGTGTTAGAATTGATTTATCATTAATTTGTTCAGGGTTGAATTGGCAAAATTTATTAAAAAGTAATCCAAAAACATAGTCTGACTTCATGTCAATACTGACTCCTTGAAATATTTTTTATGATATTATTTTTAGTTGTATTAACATTCTAAACAGTAACATAGTCAGGAGGAAGGAGGGGCACATCTTTAATCCCTTGGAAACTGTAAAAGCCCTGAATATTATTTTAAATATTGTCATTTTTTTGAAAATTTCTGGTAGAATTTTTTTTTTGATAATTTTAGAATAAATTTTTATATTTTTTGCTCATTCTATACAGAATTACTACCTATTTACTATAGTTGGAAATACTATTTTTACTGTAATTAATGCAGGAATCAAAACCTAACCATTAAATCAGTTATTTATTTATCAAATCTGAACTGTTTAATGATTTTCTATCACCTGTGAACTGGTTTTAGCCTTATAATTTTGTGCTTATAAAATCATGTGGAAGTTATTACTAGTTAGTATGCACCAATATTTTTGTTGATATTAATTAAAGTGATAATTAAAAATGTGTATATAGAATTGGCACAAGATTGACTGCTAATTTTTTATTCATAAACATCTTGATATGAATTAGCATCACAACTTGTAGAACAAAGTTTGCTGATACAAAACATGGGCTGATTTTATTTGCTGCTACTAACCCCCTTCTTAAAATATTTTTGTTTGATAAATATTTGTCAGTGTTTTAACATTCCAAGATGATTACTTTAATATTGGCCAAAAAATGGTGCAGCTCTATTACTAGTATATTGTTAAAATTAATTTGTTTTGTTACCATTTTTATAAACATTAGTATATTGCCATTTTACAATTTTTAACGTTTTTAAGCTTATATGCCTAGAGATAAATTGAATCCAATATATAAATTATTTACATATATTATTATAAATTGCTATCAAAATGTAATATTACTGATTATGATCCCTATAAAGGGGCACCATGGAAAAAATTGTGAACGTCACATCAAAAGATACCGCCCTCTAGAACTCAATAAAATTAACAAAAAATCATAACAAATAAAATATATAATTCGAATATAGGTGTATATAAAAAATTATTCGACACCATTTTTTAGAGGTTTGAACTGACCGATATTTTCATTTTACCATCGAACTTAAACCTTGAAACGTTATTTTTATCCAAACCAATATTCGTTTTAGTTCGGATCCCTAAATTAATGCAATAATTAATAGGGCCTTGTTTCCTTTTAACTTATCTGTCATCGTATATAATAATTAACATCATCTTCAAATCGTTTGATACAAAGTTGGATCTTTCATCCTTGTTATCTAATAAGGAAATTTTGGTTACTTTCCTTGTTGGTGAATGAATTGAGATTTATTTTTTTCTATATATAACCATGATCCAATTTACCATAAATTTTTACTAGAAAGAGGTTTCTGAGTATGATTAGGATTGTAAAATTTTTATAATTATTTTTAACATCTTTAAAAGACGAAAATCATGTTATAAATTTTTCATTTATGTTAGTTGTTATATTTACGAATGTCAAGTATTCCAGGGTTAAGTATTTAATTTATAAAACATAATCAAAATTATCAGAATTCATTAAGATTTTAAGAGCTACATTTAATTTTTTTTCAGGTGAAATATCTAATTGTGTAATTATTTAACAAGATTAGTTAAAAAAATTTGGCTTGAGTATAAATATAATTTCCAATTTTCATTTTATGCTTAAATTGAAAAAAATATTCTTTTTTGTTCATTATTTTAAAGTCTATATGTTTTTTATTATAGAATGTGTGAAAATGATAAGAAAATATTTTCCTTACCTCCTGAATTGGCTTATGGAGAAAGAGGTTATCCACCTGTTATCCCCCCGAATGCTACCCTTCATTTTGACATCCAACTGGTCAAGATTGAAAGTGCCAATAATGAATTGTGATGCTCTTTTTCTACAAAATTCTTATAATCAAAGATTTTATATGAAATTCTTCCAGAAATTATTTTTATTATAAGTTTAATATTTAAATAAATTATGTAATGCAAAAGAATATCAATTATTATTGTGTCACCAACGGTACCACTTTTCACTTATTACTTTATATTTCATGATTTTAATATGATAATCCACTATTTAAAATTCCTGATTGTTAGGATTATAATTATGAATTTCATTCTTCCTTTTTTTTATCAAGCAAAAATTATGCATTTATGAAACGGCAATTTTTTTTTAGAAATACGCCTTTTGACCTAATTGTGAAACTCAAATATTTTTTTTATAAAATATATATTTATTTGATACGTGTTTAATTATTTATAATATCGACTATCTAAAATTTTTAAAAGTGCTTTTTATAAAATATATATTTATTTAATACGTATTTAAATTTTTTTTAAAGTGTCATGCTTAATAAGTGAGGAATGGAAGGGATCGGAACGGAAATGTTTATTTAATTTAAATAATCTACTTACATAGGATTTGTAAAATTTCTAGCGTGAAGTTTAGAGGTTAATTATAGAAAACGTATCGAGCAGAAGGAATTACCAAGCTTGCTATAAGAGCTTATCCCGACATACATTTTTCATACTGCTTTTTACAGTAAGAGTTCCATATTTTTTATATAAGCTTTCTAAAATTCTGACTATTTAAGTTAATAATTTATATCATTTTTAGCAAGGCGATTCTCCCAAACGATGCGAAATTAGCTATCAAAATAACTGCGATACTTAAATTGTAGTTTTTTCATTTCGCTCAGTATTTTTCAAATTATACCTATTATTGGCTTGTGTGAATTACTTCAATATTTTTTTAAAACGCAACGTTAAATAAGAATTCCTGCATGGCCTCTAAAAAAGAATAATTTTCAAATTAGTATAAATTATATAATTTTTGCTTAAAGTCATAAGCTAACATTTATTTGAGGTTCTAGAGAGTATAGTTGGTTAATTACTATATTTTTAGCCGTTTAAGCCCATTATAGTCGGCATAAAAATTGAATAAACCGTGTTTTTAGCCTTAAATTTACTTTGGCTTCTGGGTTTTCCTATAAATATAGCAGCTCAAATTTGAAAGAAATTAATATAAATTAAAACGGCTTATTAATGTTAAAGAATTTTCTACGGCACGTGCTTGTAGATTGAACCGAATTATCCTACATTACCCAACTATACTAGAGAGAAGACGCCTGACTGATTTTTTTTTAAAAAACAACTTGTTAACTTATTAAATTTCAATTTATAAAATCGATTTGAACAAATGATTTTTTAAGAATAATTCTAGAAACTTTTTTTTATATAAAAAAAGTAACTGTAAATAATAGATAAATTAAAATTTGAAAAATTATATATTGATTTATTAATATATATTTTTATCCAACATGGGAGTAATGAAGAGGAAGAGTACTATTAGGAAAGCTTCCCTAGATTATCACAAAGTTTCACATCTCTATGAAGCCCAAGATGCCACAGGTAATAATTTATATTAGGAGGGGGGGGGGTGATTATAATTAGTCATGCAAAATGTTGAAGGGGAAAGAATATTGGGGTTTTTTATTTGCTAATTTTATTACATAAATTAAAGTACAATTTATTATGCTGCCCGGATATTAATTCAAAGGTACGTTCATACTATGGGAGAGTGTATACGGATGAAGGGGGGGGGGTGTAAGTGTAACTTGTCTGGGGATTGACTAGCGGTTAAATATATGCCTTTTAAAAAGAGGGGTTTTTATTTTAATTGTTGCATGTATTAGACTTAGAAAAAAAGTTCATTATAGCTTCGCAAAAATTTATATAGGCAAACATGAAAATCAATTATTTAGGAAACTAATCTCGTAAATTAACAAAAAAAATTAAGTTGGAATAAAATATTTACTTATTATTTAAAAATTTTTGCTAATTTTTTTTTATACAGTTGTAAACAGAAAGAAATCTGATAATATATAAATATGGCATGTTTCGACTTGATAAAGTGAGTTTTCAACTCTCCCCTTTAATCGTAAATCATACCCTAAGGGGATTTCGATATTCTTTTCCCTCCAGAAAGCAATTCAATTCTAAAAATTAATTTAAATGATTACTCATATCTTTATATTCAATTATAATCAAGGGGTACCGGATATGGTTTTATTGGAAGATTATACGAGTGAAGATGCATTTATAGATAATTTGAAAATTCGTTATTCGCAAGATATTATATATGTAATTAAATAATTTAATATCACTTAACAGTCAAATAAAATTGAAAAATCTTACTCCATAACCCTCCCCATAAGATTATCACCAAATTGAAATAAAAGTTTGCATAAATATTTTGTGCTACAAATTGCAGGATACAAAACTTAAGTAAAATTAATGCTAGTGCCTCATCTAAAAAATAATAATATGAAAGCAATCAACATTGTTAATGAACTCGCATTTTTAAATTGTGTCTTAAGGCTGCATTTATAGTAAGCGCAATTCGCTCAAGCGATGCAAAATTTTTCACTATGTAATTTATATTATCAATCTAATAATAAGATATAATGAGTAAATGCTCAATAAAATGAAGAAATCACGATAGCTGTATTTAAAAAGTATTATCGCTAAGATCAATCAGCTGTGATTTCGTAGCAAATTAATTTCGGATCGCTTAAACTAATCGCGTTTTGCTTACTATAAAAGCAGTTTAATCCTGTATTCACAGTTGACGCGAATTCAGGGCTAATTATATAAATACAGAGAAAATGCAGCATGATTTGTATACTTCCCGGCGAATTAGTGTTTTTGCGGATGCATGCTAACCTCTCATTCACAGTAGAGTGAATTCGCGGGGGGAGAATATAAAAAAAAGCATATTTTATATAATTAGTCGCGAATTTGTGCTAACTATGAATGAAGAAGGCCTCGCATAGCACGCACGAAGTATCGCGATATCGCTCGAGCTACACATAATTTATCTCCAAATGTCAGCTTAGTTGTATAATTTGGCATGAATTTTATATTACGCATAGTTTTTGGCGCTTATTATAAACGAGGCTTAAGGGAATTTTTTTTATATTTCTTGTCCAATTTAATATAACCTTTTAATAACTTCTTCAAAAGACATACATAGGATCGGTACTTATAGCGATAAATCCCTACAAAAACATTCCCATATACACTCCAGAGTTTATCAATAAATATCGAGGTGTCAACTTATTTGAAATGCCACCACACATGTAAACAAAATGCTTGATTCATATACCTATGAAATTCATTGTATTCTTATTTTTTTTAACCTGACTTTTTACTAAGACTCGCATCCTTTGAGCTATATAACTTTCCTTACCACAACTTAATAATGGAATTTACTTAACATTAATGTCATTTTTGTTTACTTGTCACTTTACAAATTACAAGTTTGCTTGAAATTGATGTGAACTATGTTTATTCTCAAACTTATAATCACTTAGTATATGAATACCCTTTCAGCTTACTAATTAAACGCCGCTTTCTCACTATGTAAAATCAATCTAAATTAAGTTTAAAAGTCCTAAAATATCGAAATTGTGTCAAATAGGGTAATATTTACATCCGGAGTTATTAAATATTTAGATACGAAAATGTGGTATCTGTTTCTAGATCACTTTATAAAAAAATATATGTATTTAGATCCATTTGAAAAATATCTTTTAAAACTCTGGTTATATCTAAATTTAAAAGAGTTTTGACCTATTCTTTATTCGGTAATTTTATTTACATTATTAATTATTTTTTATGATATTATTATATATCGCGAGAGAAATCAAACCTTTAAAAACTTGCTTTAAATTTGAATTTATATTAATTACCAACATAACTCAAGATATACACGTTAAAATTACATTTTCGCATATCATTTTCGCCATTAATATTTTTTTCAAACGTGATATTTTGGGAGATGGCTACATTGCCTTATTTTATCAAAAAAAGTAGGATTTACCGTGGCGTGGCCCATTACTCGTTGTTTTTCTTTTAAAATTAATGTCGTTACTAATGGCGTTTTTTCTACATTACCCTGTCAGCACTAATTTGTTTGCCCATTTTCAAAAACTTGAACTCAAATAATCAAAATAAAACCAATGGATATTTTATATTGAATAAATTTAAAATTCATTTATAAAATAACAAATATATCTTTGATTTAGTTTCGCCCTGTCTGACTTAGCTTACAGAGCCATGATGGGTAGTCAAAGCAATCAAAGCATGCTAATTTCTGGCGAAAGTGGAGCGGGTAAAACCGAATCCATGAAAAAAGTTATACTGTACATAGCAGCAGCCAGCCATCATTCTCCCGAAGTTGAAAGGTGTTTTTTTTAAATTAAACATTCAACGCTACTCTTTCTCCCTCTATTATTTTATTGTTGCTCAAAACTAAGATTTTTTGACCCCTTTTTTTGTGCTTAAAAACATTTCGATATTTTTTAATTACTTTTGATTAAACGAAAGGAAAAATTCATTTCTATATAATAATAATAATAATTTATGAACTATGATAAAAGAGTTAGAGAAAAATTGCAAAAATCGGTGCCAGTCCTCGAGGCCATGGGAAACGCTAAGACAAATAGGAATGACAATTCTAGTCGTTTCGGAAAATATATGGATATCCAGTTTAATTTTATGGTGATACCTTCTTTTAAGAAAAAATTAATGTTTTAAAAACGATCATTTATTTGCATTTTTTTAAAAAAAAATCCAGACAGTCAGTCCTAGCGTCATTAAAAGTTGTTTTTATTTAACAAAACGATTTAGTAAAAATTTTTACACAATTATAGGTTTTTAGAAGCTTTTCTAATAAAAATGAACATATTTTTTTGCTTAATTCTACCTAAAAGAAATCAGTTATCATCTCATTTAAAAAGTCAAGTGAGAATTTTATTTAGGCCGTATAATATTGCTGTCTTTCTCTCAGTATAATTGTACAAATCTATTCGTACTCGTATTTTCTAAAGAATTGCAATTTTATATAATATAAACCATAGAATCAGAATATGCATGGACTGATCGTAAAAAAAAATTGACCTCTTAAAAGCCCTAATAGTTTGCCTTACATATATGTTTATTTATGAAAGACATATGATTCTCCTATGGGAAACGAATATGGCTTCTAATTGATCAATGTTCAGTTTCATATGAATATAAATAAGTTTGCATATGATTCCCAAATGTTATATATATTTATACTAATATATAGTTATATTTTACAAACTTTAAATATTTTTATGCATATCAATATTAATGTTAACAATTAAATAAAATTAAACGTCAAACAAAATTTATTTTTTAAATGACAAAAAAAACATGAAGGGGTCAATAGTGGGAGCTAAGGTTACTAGCTATTTGCTCGAGAAGTCTAGAGTCGTCTACCAAAACAAAGGGGAAAGGAATTTTCACATATTTTATCAAGTTTTTAAGATGAAAGAAATTTCGGATGCTTTGTATTTGCAGCCCGACCCTGCGTCATACAATTATATAATGCAGGTTTTAGAATAATGTCTAACGTTTTTTGAAGGGTTTTATTGCAATAAATATAATAATCTATTAACTCGTTGGCAAATATGCCGAAACATTTATTCATTATAGAAAATAATAGAGATATAGTCTTTTTATTATCTATAATTCTGGTATGTTATTGATTGTGTAAGCATAATAACAAACAATCATTTGAATATAATTATTTTTGAAGGTATATATTAATTTTATAAATCAAAATTTTAGAATTAATAAAGTAAAGCAGATGATTAAATATTTAGTGTTTGTAGAGTAGGGTATATAACTCGCTCAAAGTGATTAAAAAGGATTTTAATCAGAATAGCGTTCAATAGAATTTGATTGATGTTTTTTATTTAAATTAAAATCACTTGCTGGGAGCAATAAATGTCTCCAGTAACCAATTACCTTTTTAAGATGATCAAAAAGAAGACATTTAGTTTTCCAAATTATTTTAATTTATATAGAAAGATTCGATGACCGTAGCCACTTTGGATGACTTTAAAGAATTAAAATTGGTTCTAGAAGGGCTTCGAATTTGCGGTGTTTCCGAGGAAGAAGAAAAAGTATATAATTAATTTTTCTTGCTATATTTCAAAAGATTTAGCATTGTTATTTAAGATATAAAAAAAATTAATCATAATTTATTTCCAATACGCAATAATTCCTATTTATCAAACATATTTTTAACAAAATAAAATATAGGCATTTTTTAGCATAATAGGATCGGTTCTACATTTCGGCCAAATAAATTTTGAAGAAAAGGCTGGTAAATTGGAGATGAAGAATGAAGATCATTTGAAATTCGCATGCGAGGTTAATTCAGATTGAAAACAAAAATTTCAATGATAATAAAATGCAAATGACAAAAATAGAAAACTGATTATATCAAAATTTCATTGTTCCTTCTAATGATAGATTTTAATATTTTTTTTAGTAAGTGACCAAAATATGAGATTCCGTGACTTTTTCTATTTTACTTTGAGGCAGGCGCGTAGGCTGCAGGGGGGGGGTCAAATCAGCCCCCCCCAAGCCAAAAAATGCAGATGCCGGATATATTTTTCAAAAATATTATTGTTTATATTAATTTATATTTGTTAATGTTAATATTTATTCCTATCTCATGTTAAATATATATTTAATTACATTTATTTATCACATTCCTACTAAGTTATTTAATCAATTTATTTCGATCTCAAGTTTTCCTTGGCGTAATATTTACTATTATTTTCAAATTTTTAGGGGCGTAATATTTATCTACCATTTTCAAATTTCTAGTCAAATAATAATTATTTCTGAAACTTCTTGTCCAACAGGGAGAAAGAAATTGCAAACTTATCCAACAAGATGGAGTCTCCACCATCAAGCAGTAACAGCTTTTATGGAGTTAGAAGAACCGATTATTAATGCTATTACTGAAATATCACAATGGCCTGAAAGAAATATTTCCTCAGAAGCAAGAAAATTATAGGATTCAATACTTATTTCAATTTTTTTTTCTTATTAGAATGTATTATTTAATTATACAACTATTTTAAGTATTACTTTTCAAAAACATGACATTGATTTGATTAAGAAGATGAGAATAGCGGAGAGCATTTTATTAGAACTCAAGGAAATTAGGGCTAATGTTGATGAAGAATTTCATATTTTATATGTTATTGTTGAGTCAAAAGCATAGCTATACGTGTTTAATATTTGTCTCCCTCGACTTGTAGCAATGCAAGCTTATCGTCTAAACGTTAATATAGGATAAGTAGAAGCGTATTATAAAACAAATATCCCTTCTCTTAGACACATTTATAACCCAAATAAATGAATGATTTTTAATTGATCTTGCAGCACTTACCAATCTGCATATATTACTTCCACAAAAGCCTTCCCAATCCTTTTTCAGATGGTGATAGAAAAAAACATATTTGTTAGATTTTTATCATGAAGATGTTAAAGTATCTTATGATGCCTTATTGGCTGAATAACTATGATTAAAAGATTAACTATGATTGATATAGTCCCAAAAAATGCTATGGATGCTTTGTATTATTTCAAACACATTTTGGATTATATTCCCAATGTAATAAAATGTTTATGTTATATATATATATTAGCAACTCTTCCCATAGTAAACTAATGAGAGAACATTCTCTTTTTTAAGAAGAATAACAGAACGGCCTAAATTTTTTATGGCCCGGGCCGGGTTTTTTTTAAAAAAAATTTCAGGCCCGACCCGGCTTTTTTTAAAATAAAATTTTAGCCCGGCCCGAATTTTTAAAAAATAAATTATATTTTTGATTTTTCTAGCTAATAATAACGATTTCAAATATAGGCTGTTTTAAAATATATAGCATAGCCCGGATATTTTTTGAAAAAAATTTTCAGGCCCGGCCCGGGTATATTTAAAAAAATTAAAATATGCCGGCCCGGGAGCCGGGCCTGCAGGTCTTTGAAAAACATACCTAAGAAGTACAACTTCTGAAAGTAGATTGAAAGGTTAGGATCTTTTGAATATTCATAGTCATTTGACGACAAGCAAGGATGAGATAATTGTACATTGTAAATATATAACATACAAAATAAAATTATTCCTAAGAAACTTTTTGTGTATTAATTTATATTTCCAACATTTAAATTTTTTATACTTCTTTATATATAAATTTTAAAGACACAAGAAATTAAAATTTCTATTTGGGTCATTTAAGTGATTCATATGGTGGTTATATTCACTTTATATTTTATTGTTCACATTTATTTTATAGTTTTTCATATACCGCCAATTATATCCGTTTAATATTTTTTAATTCACATTTATTTTATAGTTTTTTTATGTTGGTTTGTACGTATAATTTTCTTGTAATTCACATTAATTTAAAATTGTGTATTAGAAATAGTTATTAATCCTAATATATTTATGCTGATTTTTTTAAAAAACAATAATTTTCTTAAAACCCACCCCCTCCCCTCCAGATATATTCCTATGTACGCGCCTCCTTTGAGGACACCTAAAAACTTCCTTAAAATATTAAGACCTTACGTGGGATGGGTTGGTTTATATGAGATGTCTATGGTTAGATTTAATATCAAGCTATTTTTTGAATAATGAAAAGAAGGAAAATCATGTAATCTCATATTGCTTTTTTTATATGCGGAGAATTATATTTTTTGTATATATATGATAAAAGGAAAAAATTATTCAGTTATAAAATTATGGATTGTAATTTATTATATGCAGCTGATACAATGCCCTTCGAACCTAATGAACAAAGCTTTGCTACACAGGAAGATAGCTTCCGGAAAAGATATAGTAAAATATAATTGACTACTAAATATTTGAAAAATAAGGGTTAAATTTTTTTATGGATAGCTAACCATACGAGAGACCCTTTTCTTGACATATTTCATTATAAATTTCCTCTTCGAATGGTACAAATATTTTGCAAATTTTTAAAAAATTTATAGGATATTATTTCACATAAGAATTTTAAATTGCTTAATAATTAATCGTTTTTAGGCAATAGCAAATCTATCAAAATCCGAGGCCTATTATGCCAGAGATGCCCTCTCAAAGACCATATATGAACGTTGTTTTATATGGCTAGTGGAACGCATGAACGAATGTCAAAAATGTCAAGTTTTCCATTTTGACTTATTTTTTTAGGGAAAAATAGATGATAACATAACAAACTACTAAATAGATTGGAATAATTATAAATTAATATTTTTTATATAAAGCTTGAAGATGGGGTTAAATGTCGATTAGGTCTTTTGGACATTTTTGGATTCGAAATATTTATTCTTAATAGGTATTATTTATTTTTATAAAAAATTTTATATATAAAGAGTGAATTTCAAACAATCATTTAGTGACATTTGAACTAATTTTTAAATATATATTAATTTTTTACAAATAAATTTTTATTACAATGGGGTAGGTATACTCTTTGCATGCTGAAACATACTATTTCGGCAAAATCAGGTTTTTTAAGTTTTTAATAATCCGATCTGGGTCATTTAAGCATAACTCTGAATTTGCTAAATCTCATGACACATAATTATACCATATTTTATTATAATTAAACAGTCATTATATTTCATAATGTTGGTTTCATTTAGCAAATTATTCCAAAGCTATTTTCTTATATAAGAGTTTTTACTTAATATCTCCTGTGATGCCATTTTCTAAAGTAGTTAGGAATAAGATCATGATGGAATAAGTATAATTTACTGTAATATTTTGGCTAATGATTTCTTATTTCTTCATCAGATTAAACCTAAATTTTGATACATTTTTTAACTCGGATTACTTTAAGGTAGTGCTGTAAACATTTTTAAAAAAATCGAACGCGTTCGCGTTCAACGTTCATTGACAAAAATCGAACGCGTTCACGTTCACGTTCAAATTCAAAGAAGTAAGTTCGAACGCGTCTCAAGTTCATGAACGCGTTCATACGTTCAAAATTTTATGATAAATTTTTTTTAAAATTTAATTTGATATAAATAAATGCCTTATATTTTTCAACACAATATATTAGCCATGATAAAAAATAATAGTTTTATTTTGATAATATAATTATAAATACAATATAATAGAGCGATAAAAAAATAAATTTATAAAAAAATTTTCTTATTAATTTTTAATAATAATTGCTTTTCAAAATTTTCATCTGATAGGCATGAACGCTTGTCAGTTAATACAGCGTAAAACTCGCTCAACAGGGGCAGATGAAGGGATTGCGGTGTTATACTTGATAAATAATTCTTTTAAAAGGGAAAATTTATTAAAAACATTTAATGTTTTATCCATTGTTTCAAAAAATTGAGCTATGTTATCATCCTCCAATCTGCCCTCTTCTTCCTCGTCAAAAAAAAAGGATATCTCGGAATTGATTTTAAAACAGTGAAATATTTTTGATATTTGGGCCATGGTAATTCTAATTCATCTAATATTGAATTTTGATTTTCAGAATCTGATGATGAAATATTTATATCCATGCAAATGCTAATCTATTAAATTAAAATATAAAATATTTAAATTAATAAACTTTAATCTTATCTTCTCTAGCAGTAGCACGTTATGGTACGTTAATTGCAATATGAAAGAGGAAAAAGTAAAAAGTAAAAACAGCTGGTTAAAAAATATAAGACTTTTTTGTTAAAAGATTGGATTAAATATTAATTTTTCAAATAAATAAAAATAAAAAAATTTTTTGTTAAAAAATGCGGATTAATATTAATTTTTCAAATAAATAAAAATAAAAGTGTTTTTAAAATTGAACGTGTTCATCAAAGAAAAGGAACGCGTTCACGTTCAAAGTTCGTCAAAAAAAAAGGAACGCCGTTCATCACCTTTTTTCAAAAAAACGAACTTCGTTCACGAACGCGTTCATTTTGAACGCGTTCGTTTACAACACTACTTTAAGGTTCTAATTTGAAAGGGGTCAGATCGCTTCTTTTCCAGAGTTCTATGTTCCTAGGGCGTATTTATACTAAACAGAATTTAGTTACCGATCTTTGCTAAACTGGGCAGAATCCTCAAGGATTGTATCAGACCCTTTGAGCATTTTTCTTAAATGGAAATCAAATAGCTATATTTATGGGAGCTTTTTTTCCAATTAAGGAATATTTTAACAATGGTAAACATATATTTATTTAAATTTAATTCATTTGAAAATATAAAAAAATAAGAGCGACATTTAGAATTTTTTTTTTTAATTTTTTTTGCTAACTACAAGTTTCGAGCAATTGTGTATCAATTTTTGCAACGAAAAATTGCATCAACTTTTTATCGAAAAGACTCTGAAGGAAGAACAAGAAGATTATCTGAGAGAAGGGATCGAGGTTAAAGATTTTCTTACAAATAAAATTTATTCTACCATATTAATCGTATAATATATATTTAAAGTTACGAGAGACAAGATAGTATAATTATATGTTAACATATTAAATAGGGTGACTTAATTAATTTAAATTTGACATTATTATTATTTTTTAATAAATTTAGTGGATCCCGATTGAATATGATGATAATTCGCCGATTTGTCAACTCATACAAGGTGCGCCTAACGGAATTCTTGGTTTACTAGTTGAGTAAAAATAGTGATCTGTTTATATTTTACAATTAATTATTTTTAAATTGATCTTCGGGTAAACCTTAATGAGATTCTAATCGAAAATGAATAAGATATTATATTAAACATTTAAGAATATTTAAAAAAAAGGGTATAGATTGAGTAAAAAAGGAGAAGAGAATAATATCAGATGTGGGGAGGTTATTTCGAGAGAAAGAAAAATAAAGCTAAGAATCGTTAGAATATTTTAATAGCAATAACAACTTGACGTTTTAAAATGTGTTCTAATTTAAAAAATTATTATGCTTAAATTAGATGCTTTAAATCGCTTAATTTGTCATTTATTACAAATTATTTATATTTTACTATAATAAACTGCATAATACCTAATTTAAGTTGCTTATTTAATGATTTCATTTTAAAAATGACGGATCTAGTTTTATTACAAGAGCTCTAGACTTTTGAAACAGATTTATGAAATATGAAGATAATTTATTTTAAAAAGAAGAATGTATTTCAAATGAAAAATTTGTATATTTATGATAAAAAATATATACTATATTTATAAAAATTTTTGGTATGTAATTTTTATCAATGTTTATAGCAATTTTTTTTATAGTCAAACAACTAATTGAATATGTAAGTAATTGGTGATTAAATCATCTATTTCAACTCACCAAATCAAACTACTCATAACCCTGAATTCATAGTTAGGGCGAATTCGTCACAAAGTATATGAAATGTACTCTTTTTGTATTATTCGCCGCGAATTCGCGCTAAATGTGAATTCAGAATTCAAGGTAACTTATAAGAAATTCTATAACGAATATCGGGGTTATTCGCCCAGATCCTACGGGGTGACAGTATCCTACTTAATCCATCCAATCAGCAATCACATTCACAAAACTTGAACAAATGCCTCCTATAAATTTTATTTTGATAAAATAAAGAATAAAAAATACTCAATATTTCAAATTAATTTGATATTTTTAGGATGAAGAATGTTTAATGCCCGGTAATAGAACAGATATCACCTTTCACGCTAAGTTGGAAGATAAGCTGAAAGATAACCCCGCCTTTGCCACCAGAACAACTGGAGGTTTGGATAAGGAATTGAGGAAAGGGCTCAAACCAGAGGTTCAATGCTTATTGATTATATTTAATATCTGCTATTTTAAAATTTTATTATTATATCAGAATAAATGATAAGGGTCTGTCAAAACTCATAACTTCTGAATTAAAAACTTATATTTAAAGGAATTCAAGATAAAACATTACGCCGGCCCAGTTGTTTACAGCGTCGCAGGTTTGATATATAACATATTGGTTCTATTATAACATTTGAAATATTCGTGAAGGATTCTTGGACAAGAACAAAGATCTACTCTTCCGGGACGTTAAGGAAATTCTCTGTGATTCTAAGCACCTCATTTTAATTAAAACATTCCACAAGGATGAATTGGATGACAAGAAAAGGCCCTTATCAGTAAAAAATATTTATATTGTTTTTAATATAATAGTAAACCTTAAATACGACATCTTATTAATTATCTTTTTGTTGTTGTATAAATCATATCAGAAAATTGATTTATTATATTATACCGATTTTACCTTTGACTAGTTTGATCAAACACGATTATCATTTATTTCTTTCGTAACAGGTTGGCACTCAATTTAAAAACAGTCTAGAAAAACTTCTGACAACCCTGGAGAAAGAAGAATTGCATTATATAAGGTGCATAAAACCAAACATGGAAAAATTGGCGGGTAATAAACTTTTGCATAGGAAAATAACATTATAATTATTTACATTTTTACTCTCTAAGAATAAATGAAAAATCAAATGAACAGCCAACTTAAACCTGAGCAAAATTATCATTTTTTTATGGATTAGCTTTAAATTTAGTCCTTTTTCTTTGATAATTACGGGATTATATTTATATAGACACAATGGACGATACAACCATCAGGCATCAAGTGAGATACATGGGCTTGGTCGAAAATGTCAGGGTGTGTAGAGCGGGTTTTGCCTATAAAAGACCTTACGAATATTTCATTAAAAGGTTTATTATATAGCATTTGCACAAAATCATTTCAAACTAAAATAAAACGAGATGCCGTTACTCTTGACTTTCTTAAAATAAAATAATGTAATGCAAAAAATATTTAGGATGTCTGGATATTATAAATTTTGTGTAAAGTTAATAATTATTAAAATGTGGTTAAGATCATATTTAAAATATTATATATTACACTATGATGTATATATATTAATAGATTGACAATTCATTAATTAAAAATGTCCATAAATAGGAGTAAGTTATAGTGCCATTTTATAGTTTGCACTTTCTACTAATTGTCTTTATTTGTGATGGCACATTGATGCATTTAATCGATGTTCAAACTAAAAAATGGCGGTGCAGCTGACTTTTATGTATGGACATTTAAATGCATTTAATGAATGAATGGCTAATCGTTGATCTATAAAATTTATATATAAAACTTAATTTTTTTTATATCCAATAACAAACCATCTCAAGATATTATTGCATATGTCCATCTACTTGGCCAAAATATTATCAATTCTCGTCTGTCGAAGCTGTTAAAGAAATCCTGGAACATTACAAATACACTCTAAATATTGACTACAAGTTTGGGAAAACTAAAATTTTTGTGAAATCAGCCAAAACTATATCCCAGATGGAAACAAAATATTCTAATCGAAAAATTGAATTAGGTTGGGTGGATTAAATGATTGATTTTTTACTATTAATGGAAGGGAAGAGAGCTATCTTATTTTCATTCTATTTCTATTCTATTTTTATTTCAATTCTATTTTTATTTCAATTCTATTTTTATTTCAATTCTTCTATTTTATTTTATTTCTATTCTATTTCTATTCTATTTTTATTTTATTTCTATTCCCTAGTGACAATGATTCAAGCCATTTGGAGATGCTACAACGTCAAGAAAATGTGGGAAGATCTAAGATTTTCAAGTATACTATATTTATACACATTTTTTTAGAATATAATAAATCATACAATCAAAATTTTTTTATGTTTTTAGTGGTGTTCGTTCAAAAATGGATAAGAACATTTCTAGCTAAACAAAAGTTTTTGATTCGCAAAAAAGCCGTTATAACCCTACAAAGGTATGACAAATTAGGATCGCTTAAAAAATTGAATTTCAAGGAAATATTTTTTGAATTTGACCATTTAAGGCCGATGTTACACGTTACAATCTACAAATAAATATACTTAAATTTTTTTTTTTATTTATAATCTGTTCAAAATAAAAACGTTATGATATATACTTGTACACAATATTTTTGAAATTATCTAACCCTAGATTATATCTGTGTTTTTAAAGAAATCGTCTTCAATATGATTTCATAGAAATAGTGTTTTTAAACGGCCTGAGATCGATTTTTTAAAACGGACATATTAAGATATTAGCCAAGATAATATTATAAGTCTGGAAATTTTGCTCATAGATGGCAGAAAGGTTTGGACCTCTAATTGCCATATCTCGAGAGTTACATAATTATTTTTACTAAAATCTTAATGCAAATAAGCCCGTTTAACAACACTAAGCCTGATTTAACTTTGGCAGTCTTTAAGACTTAAAGTAAAAGCTTTGCTAAAAGATATTATTACTAGAAATTTCCTTGAAAAAATTAGAGCCTACATTTATCATTTATATTATCGATTTTCCGAAATGCCGACTCCCTCATGCTATATACTAGTGTTGTTAAACCGTTCAATTCGAGACTATTCTTAAAAATGGTTAAATCTATAATTTAACCAGAAAAATATTGCCCAAGCCAAGCCTCGAGATTTCTCTAATAGATGTTCAAAACTTTGGGTCATCTATAACTAAAATCTTCAGGATTGAGTAATATTTTTCTAAAATATTGAGTTAGCCATTTTTAAAAATCGGCTCAAATCGAGCAGCTTGCCAAAACTACCACATATACTTTTTATATTGATAATCATTTCGCCCGGTGACCATCTTCCTATCTTTGCAATAATATATTGATTATCATATTATGTTAAATTCTCCAAAAAACGTGACATCCCTTCGGTGGTCACTCACCTAAGATTTTTTTTAGTAGGAAATAAAAATTAAGGAGATGTTGCGACTTATTGGTCTATTTAACATGATATACAAAAAAAATCTATTTTATAGTTTCTTTCCTGTTATATATTTGAATCGTATACAATGAAACCTCCAAAAGTGATCACCATCCCTATCAATCAGTACTCCTTTAAACAAAAAACTTTAACGAGGCTCTGATCTAGTGAATAATCTTTTTTGTTTAAAAAAAATGAATAATCAAACTTAAAATTTAACAGCTGTCTCGTAACCAGTTTTCTCTGTTGGAATTACTAAGACTTTTGGCGGTTCGAGGTGAAAAAAAATTCGAAGACCCTTTTAAAATTCATAATTTACCTATAGCCAAAGGAAAGGAAATCGATAATTATATCTTTCAAAATTATGTAGATTGTGTTTACGTCAAGTTGTTTGTTGCGAAATTTATGACAAATCTATTTATAAAATACTAGTTCAATCAAAAATAAATGTAATTATACGTTTCGTGATGTAAAATATCGAAATTACGAATCACTAATATTTTAATATTTTATTTTATAATTATTTTTTTTTAAATTTAAAGATTTATTTTTTTAAATTAAATTTTTTAAAGCTTTTATATTATATCGAATGATTTCTATTTATGAATTTATGAATTAAAGTTTAAAAAAATTTATTTTTTTTTAAAAATTATTAAAATAATGTTGTTTTTTTAATATATTCCAATCAAAACGTATGTTTTATGTATAATAATAAATATCAAAGATTGTTACAAATTGTTAATAAAGGTTTAAAAAAATAGACAAAATGTTATTCTTTTTCAAGAGATGTAATTATTCTGATTATGGTCCAACTCGAGGGAATATCTCAAGCTTTTAATTAACCCTAATTCTTATCTCTAATTCTATTCCTTACTTCAGATATTTGTTTAATTTTAAATATATCACTTCAATTAAAAAAATTTCCCTTCAGTTGTTCCTTGAGTTGAGCTATCATCATTGCTGATTGATTTTCTAATTTGTTTATTGGACATTTATAACTTAGTTTTGGACATGGTCATTTATAAAATATCTTCCTTTTTTGTTCAAAAAAAATATGTAAACAACAGATTCGCTAGAGCTTGCATAGATTTAGAAAAGGGAAAAACCGAAACAGAACCTTATAAAGATGTACGTGCATCATTGATACTATAAACAACATACAACAATAAACATTTTTTTTTTAAATATTATTTTAGATAGTAAGATTGAAGTGTTGGAATTTCATAGACAAAATCACCGAGTGGGCCAAAGTCAATAAAACGTTAGAATCGCTAAAATTTTGGCCAGAAACCGCTTCCCCTAGCTTAAAAGAAGTATATAAATTATAAATTATACAACACAATATATTCACTCTACACTATTGTTGTTAAACGGCCGATTTTGGTCGATTTTTAAAAACGCCCCGATTAAGATATTAGCCAAAATAATATTTGTAAGCCTCGAAATTTGACTAATTGAGATCAAAACCTCTCTACCATCTATGAGCAAAATTTTCAGGCTTACATAATATTATTTTGTCTAAAATCGAAATCAGGCTATTTAAAAAATCGGATCAAAGCGATCCGTTTAAGTTTAACAATACTACTCTACGGTTAACAGGCTTTTTTTCAAAATTAGCAATGAGTAATGCCACAAGTTTAATCTCAAAAATTTCTATTAAGTTATTTTTAACATTTAACTAGGAAACATCTTTTTGTGACAAGAAAATTTATAAATTTGTCTAATCTCTCATCCAGATTTCTAATTCGCTCAAACAAGCTTTCGAAAGACTTAAAATCCAAGAACAAAAAAGGGTAAATTATCAAATCATAAATTTTAAGTTAAAAATATAAAATGTAAAGCTACCTTTTAAGGATTAAAAAATAAATATATTTTATGACTTTTCAATTTATCTAAATTTATATTAACATATTTTAAAAAGTTTATAAATATAAAATTTAAAAAAAAAATTTATATAGAAAGAAATGATGAAAGAAGGCCTTGTAAGTTTTATTCATTTTTATTTGACAAAATCTTGATTATAAATTTAACATTTAGAACCATATTTAGATATACTTTTTATAAATTTATATTTAGGCCTCGTTTATAGTAAGCGCGATTCTCATAAGCGACGCGTAATTCATCGCTACGTGTTCATTGCCTATGATAAAATTTAAAAATCATGTTGCTATGCGATTCTTAAACAAATAACGCTTCTATAAACAGCCTTATGAGTTATCCGTTAATATCTAGAGATTAATAATTATCAGGGGCAAATAGAAATCGAAATTTTAAAGTGACTGGATTTAATAAATAATATTTTTGACCGGACCAGACAGAGCCTTAAATTATTTTAAAAAGGAAATTGAAAAATATGAGCAGTAAATGAATGTTAAACGATCCATTTATATGATTTTCCAACTAGATATAATTTAAAACAATTTTTTAAAAATTGGCCCGGCTAAGGTTGGGTAAAAAAAATAAAATAATGTTTTTAGGCCCAGTCATTATATTTTTCATTTTTAAGCTAGGCTTCTATTTTCAAATTTATACCCTTTGGCAGGTCTTCAAAAGTTAATAGATTGTTTTTTCTTAGACTAAGGCGCGTACCAGAATGTTCCAGCTTGAGTTTTTAAAAATTGAGCATTTTGTAGTCATTATATAAAAAAACTATTATTTATAGTTATATACAGGTTATTTTTAATTAAAAAATATACACCTATTACTTTAAAAATATGGAAATTATTAAGAATTAAGACAATTAGTAGGCAGACGATAAAAACAAATTAAAAACTAGAAATATCCAGATTTTTTTGAAACAATATTTTGCAACCCTGGTTTGCTATCCATTATTCGCTCGAACGCTCTGGTATGATTTTCGCTTTAACCTTATATTATAAATCATTCTAAAATTTTATCATAAATTTAAATTTAGCGAAATCACAGCTGATTCGTCACAGTGATTATATTTTTTGAAATTTAAGCAAACAGCTGTTGCGATTTTCATCATTTCTCTCAGTATTTATAATTTATACCTATTATTGGCTTGATTATGTAAATTACTACTAGCGAAAAATTTCGCAATATTTTAGCAAATCGCGCTTACTATAAACGCAGCATTAGACATTTGTTTTTTATTGTAATAAAAATATCTCAAATAAAAAAAAAGATACCCGAAGCACCCAGTGATTTGGAGAAAGAAGAAGTCGATGAACTATGGGCAGATGGGTTTGCCATGGAAAAATATATGGCAGAAAAAGAATGGGACGAAGAAAAGGATAGGGTAAAAAAAATTATTCCTCGTTTATTAAACAATCTAAAAATATATTTTTATTGTCAGATCTGAGAAATGTGATCGTCATATATATATGATTTTAACTAAAAAATTCAACCTCTAACTCAATTTTAATTAGAAAAGCCTTTGAAGACTAAATTTAAACTAAATTTATTTTCATTTCTATATAATTTTTTTAAAAAAATAGCTTTTTAACATTGACGCCAATCATTGTTGTTTTGGAATTATAAGTTGAAAATTTATAGATGTCGGTGTTAAGAGATAAAAATTAAAGCATGTATACTTTTTATTTCTTAATATAACTCATACTTAGCCACGAATTAGCATTGTGAATTCAGTGTATATAGAATAAAGGATATATACATTATTACCAAAATAAAAATGGGCAAATTAGAAATTCAAATTTTTAAAACTTGGAAAAAAAATTATTAAAAAAGTTTCAAGACGAATTTACTTACAAGTTTGATAAAATCAAACGTCAACTAGGCACGCAATTTACTCAGCTCAGATTGAAGCTCGTGAACAAGAGTTTGAAGCACAAGAGGGAATTGCTCGAACAGCTATACGCTGCCAGAACTAAGGAGTTGGAAGAGCAATTGAATAAAGTAAATTTTTGAACTAGCTTGGTGTCTCTGTCCCGCCTAAAAATAAAGCAACAGCTCCTTTTATAATTTTATAACAAATAAAAGTAAATTAGATAAATGGTTAATAATTTGACTATTTGTAAAAGTAAGTTAATAGGACGAATTTGAAAAAAAAATCTACCCCATATCAGAGAGAAAATTCCTACCTTCCCCGATAATGTTGATAATAAAATGTTTCTTATTTAAATGATATGTAGAGCAAATATAGTATTTTAAATATTTATATTTATTGATATCCAAAATAAAATCATTTTAACTAAACTCAGACCCACCAATCTCTGCAACACAAGCTTTACGATAATTGGAATCAAGAAAAAGCCCACGCTAAGAATCAATTCAAAAAACAGATAGCTCGTTTTGAAATTCTGGACAAAGAAAAAAGCCGGGCACGGGAAATCGATAGGATTAAAGAACTCGACGCCGACCGAAACAGATTGGAAAAGGTTGTTTTATTTTTTGAATCATATTTTTGATTCCGTCCAAGTAAAGATTATCAAAATCAGATATACTAGTGAATTAGAATTATTATATTGAGATTACTATGAAAAATTAATTAACTTGATAAGATAAAGTACCTTATTTGCCTTAATTTTCGAAATTTATTTTTAACTTCTATTAGATAGAGTGATTATCGTTGTCAATTTTTTTCCCATTTTTTAAATATTCACTTATAAAACTCTTTTATCACCTAAAATCAAATTTTATTTGCTTTCTCACGTTTTTTTTACATCTTCCCTTTAAAGAACTGATTTTGATGCCATGAACTATTTTTTAATATCTTATAAAGGAGTGGAGACAAAGGTTCATAGCCGCATTTCATTCCTGGGATTCTTATGTCAAAAATAATTTGGAAGTCGAAATTAACGAAGAATGGGACTTGATGAAAAATAAAGCTATCATGATCTTCAGGGAAAGCCTAAATAAGTCGTTAAAGGTATAAACACAAATAAAACATTACATTACATTCACACACTAAATATGTTCATCATAACCATTGAATATATGTCTTAAGGGTTTTGCAAATTTAAAGCAAATTTTAAATCATTTATAACGCCCTTTTTTTAATTTTAAAAAACATGATTTTATAGAATTATTCTGGTCGCATAAAGGACTTCTCCTTTCAACATGAAATTTTTCAACCACCCTTTAATATTAAATAATAATTCACCTATAAATATTTCTTTATGCATTAAATTTTTCTCTAAATCACGCTGATTGATTTATTTTGGGATCAATCTGTTATCTCATATTTATATATATTGCTATCCTTTCAATAAAACAGGTAGCATTTTATTCCATGAAGTAGAATTTTGAGAAATAATCGATATCAGGCTAAAAATTGATGAATGGCCAAATTATTAATATCCATTTTGCAACATATTACTTTTCACTTTTTTATAACTTTTTCTAAAAGGATTTTGTAAAGGAACAGACGGAACAGGAGATTATTTTCCAAGAGCAGACTTCATACATGAAGGAATGGGTCCTGAGCGAATACGATAAGTTGAGATGGAAAACTCTTTCCGCCTTAGAACATTCGTCTTCCCACGCTTACGGAGAGTTTGAAATAGAGAGGGTTGACAAAGTCAAGGATTTTTTCTCATCTTGGGCTGAACCTGAGGGTGATTTAAAGGTTTTTGGCATATGCTTTTTAACTTTTTCTGAGAATAATTATATAGATTTATTTTATAGCAATTGTTCATATTAAAAAAAATTCCTAATCATAATATTTTTAAATATAAATGTATGCAAAGGAATGGGAAAGAAGAAGGATGGAAGCTCTGGCCGAATTCAAAAAGGATAGAGAAAAGGTTTTATGTCAAAGCGGACCAGATGAGTTAACAAATGTGCCCTCCAACGTTCCCCCCATTAGCTCCATCTATAATAAAGTTTAACAAAAAAAATTCCAAATTAAAATTTATTAATATAACTGATTTCACCAAAATTAATCCAAAGATTTTAAACATACATATATGATTTATAGAACATTAAATTAAATTTTTCTTCAAAATTATATAGGTTAAATCATATATCTTTTTAAACCTATCATTAAAATATTTTTCTTGCTTTTTAGTTTATGAAAAGTTTGCAAAACAGTCCAAGTCCAATGCCGGATGAAAAAATAGGAGATAAAGCTGAAAAGGTGCGAAAATATTAAAAATCTTTACAACTTTTTTTTTGTATTATGATGTTGAGAATATTTACATTTATATAAACGATTGGGCTGTTTTTGAAGTTTTGATAATTTTTAATATTTTTTAAAAAAAAAGAATTTTTTATTTGTAGAATAGATATTATTTTCGAATAAATAATAAAAATTGGTATTTTTAAGTAGGAGACATTTTTTTAGTATTTTATTTGATTATTTTAACTTCTAATAAAGGATATATAAGGATGAGGAATGCTTTTATTTTGAATTAAGGAAAACATTAAAATTCTTTTTTTTTGTATTTGAAAGTTCGAAGTTATTAGCTTTAATATAGTAAATCATAGATCGAGTTTGGTCAACAATGAAACGAATTAACTATACATAATATTGATTTATATATATATTATATTTTTTTTATCTCAAAAATGATTTTTCGCGTATGGCATACTTTAAATTTTGATTGCATTTTAGTAGTACGTAATGCGTAATTGTAATAAATATTGTAATTTAATTGAGAACTTTATCTGCTTTTACCTATATCCTAAATTTGTTTACCAATTTAAAACAATTCCTTTCGCGATTTATATCCCGCATTTTTATAAAAATTGTATAAGCGATTAACGACTAATGTTTATATAATTTTTCTCAATATAAAAAAATGTTCGCGTCATTTTTTACAAAGTCCCAAAATAGGTATCATATATTCAGAGCATCTTTAGGTGGTAGAAGAAATAATGGAGATTCTATTGAGACTCTTAAAAAACCGGATAAAAATGATTCATTTACGAGCTCATCAAAAGAATACATGGCCAGTATATTAAAAATGAAGAAAATATCGGACATCTTCGGAAAAGAAATGAGAAAAGGAACCCCTAATTATTTAGACCTAGATACGGATTCGCATTTTAGAGCCGCTACTTACGATAATAATGTGTACGATACAGCGTTTTCGACCTCAAATATTTTCAAAGAGGACCAAGAACCACCTCCGTCTATTACAGAACTGTCTTCGAACGGCTTGGAAAGTTGGGAAGGTTACGTTGCGGACATGATGCATCTAGATGAACTAACTCATTCAACCTTCAATATAACCTCCTTATCCTCATCCGATCAGCACATGATACTCCCCAGGGACTCTTTGATCTCCGAGAGGGACAGATACGAAAAGAACGAGGCCAAACAGAGTGAGAAAAGGAAAAACAGGAAGAAAAAAAAGAAATTAATTATTACAACGACCACAGTGAAAAATGTAAACGAGGAGGAGCCAAGTTTGCAGGATTCTATGAGTGAATCCATTAAATCCCCCGGTCCTGGTATACGATCTCCTAGTCCAGGTATAAGATCTCATAGTCCCGGTATGCAATCTCCAAATTTAGTATACAAAATCTCTTATGATGCGCATCCTACGATAGAGGAAATAATAATGACAAGTGAAAATATTATTGCTGATGACAAACCCGAAACGGAGAAGCTGGACGTTTCCGCAAACCTTAATGTCCTCCAAAAAGTTGTTATACCAGAAAACGAAAAGGTAGAAAGCTACTCGGACATTTTGGTTAACCTCGACAAATCAATGATCAGCCAAAGTGAAAATTCTTTAACCTCCTTAATTAAATCCTTAAAAAAGAAAGAGTCTATTTCTAGTTATACTAAACCCATTAAAAGCACTTCCGAAATTGTCACCCCTTACCATAGTAAAACTTCAATGTCATCTGTTCAAAAGTTTTCAATGCCAGGTAGTGATATATTTCTCGTTACGTCTAACACCAAAAAACCTTAGACAAAGATGGATGTGAATAATATTTTATTGTAATGTTAAATATTTGATTAATTTCTGTAAACTTTGATTTTATATAAATGTTGTAATTATGCTTTGAAATTATTTGAGTCTTTATGTTTAAAATTGCTTGATGATTTAAAAAAATTTTTTTTTTCATTAAGAAGATTGATAGATTTAATTTTTTTTTAAATCCACTACAAAATGTTAAATCACATTTTAAATATAATTACAAAGTATGCATAAATATGTTATAAAGTTTTGTGTTTGACTAAATATAATCTGTATAAATATATGTGCCAATAAAACAGGATTTACAGCATTTTTCATATTTTATTTTGACAAAACTAATAGCAACCTATAAAAAGCAGACCTGATAGCTTTGTGATTCAGTTTGGGATTCCTTCTGATACTTTCAAACCAATGATGACTGATAATAGCTTGCCCATAATAGATAAGAATTTCAAAGATATTGAACCTGTATTGCCCGTCGTTAAAGAGCTTTCAAGTTATAAAATTGATGAAAGACCTGCTATGACTGATAGCGCGTCTATAATTGAAAGAAGTTTCAAAGTGGTTGCCCCTGTAATGCCCATCGTTGAAGAGCTTTCAAGTTTTAAAATTGAGGAAAGACCTGCTATGACCGATAACGCGTCAATAATTGAGAGAAGTTTTAAAGATGTAGCACCTGAAGCAACGGTGGTCAAAAAACCTTCAAACATAGAAATTGATGAATGGTCGATAGACAATTTAGAAAATGTTCACATAACAGATACATTGTCCCTAATGCCGAATGTAATAAAGGAACCATCTCTTCCTAAAATTGATCAAACTTTAACTAATGTCGAAAATTCGGCGATTCAAACTAAAACCAATAAGACTGAAGATTTGGAAGATGCAAATATTCCTGAGCAAGAGGCACAATTTACTACAGTTCCCTCGATATTAAAAACAGGAAAAGTGATTTCAACGATTATAAATGGCAATAAAGATCCCATTCCGCCTGCAAAAATACCTCCACATGTACGATCATCGATCGATTTTAATGAGCTTAGGAATAGCATTCATATCTCCACCAAAAGTAAAACCAATAAGGCTGAAGATTTGGTAGATGCAAATATTCCTGAGCAAGAGCCACAATTTACTACAGTTCCTTCGGTATCAACAGGAAAAGTGGTTTCTACGAACAAAAATAGCAATAAAGATCCCTTTGGGCCAGAAAAAATACCTTCACATGTACGATCATCGATCGATTTTAATGAGCTTAGGAATAGTATTCATAAGTCCAAGAATAGTAAATCTTCACTTCTCGATATCGGCAAAAGCGATTTGCACACCAGTAAAAAATTTGATAAGTATTCTGATTCTTTTTCTGATGCAAATTTGTTGACTAAAAGTGTAACTTCCCCTCCACCCAGTTCGATTGATTCAAAGCAAACTGGAAGAAGTGGAAAGCCCTCTGTCGCTCAAAACAGTGTCTTTAGTGAATTTAATGGAAGTATTGACGAACCTTTAGATATGTCTAAGCTGAAAAAAAGGCAAGCCGCTAACTACGATTCATTTGACGAAGAAGATAATTAGTATAATTCTTGCCAACTCGATAAAATTGACACTCTTATACTTAAACAAATATTTCATATTAGCTTCTTTATTTTTGGCTTAAATAAAATTTAAAATTATTTCGAGACAAATATTATCTAATCCACTAGTATAGAATCAGCCCACTTTTTAACGATCATCACGCTCAGATAATAGAAATTTATTGCTAGAGTCTATTAAAAAGAAATATTATGAAACCTGCTAATTTAAATAAATAAATAGAAAGTTCTAGTTTCTACTATAATAGTTAAAAAACCTGAGAATGGATAATCTTTTATTCTATTATGAATAAAATAGTGTTTTTACACTAAACAAAATTGAATTCTAATTATAATCTTGTATTAGATCATGCAAGAAATAACATCTTATATTAAAAGACATAATCTACATATTAAATAAAATACTTTTGACGTTGAACACACATAAAATACATCAATTTAAGGATAGATTTCAAAAAAATCGAGTGGAAAGGGTGGGGAAATATTCTTTTAATATTAAAAAGATGGTATCTGTATTTTCGATAAATATTGGTAAGAATTTTCTTCTTCTTTTCAATATCAGTTCTTCGAAAAGAAAAACCAAGCATATTTGTATTAATATAAGGGTAAAGGTGAAATTATATCAAAAAACCAATATTTTGTTTTCTTTGCATTTTTTGTTTTGACAATAATAAAAGGTGATAAAAAATCTTTGCCTTGAGCAGAGGAATGATAATTTGCACCTGGGATTAAAATTATATGCTCCTTTTTTATTGCTCTGTTGTTATGCAGAATCGTGCCTAGACGCTTGATACACAAATATTTAATCAGCCCTTTTAAAAAAATCAGCCCCCATGAGCAATCCATTATTTTCCTGCATTTGGTCCAATTAAAAATATATTTATATTGAATTATGATATAAATTATTTTAATATAAATAGGAGGGATTACAAAATGAAGATAATATAAATTTAAAGATGGATAAGCAATTTTTAATATATAAATCTATAATCCCATTTATAAATTATTTTTAAAAATTTATAGGGAAGAGTTAAATAAATTACCCATTGATTTTATTGTCTGATACAGTCATCTTTATGTGTGGCAGAATTATCAAGGTTTTTAGTTCGGTCACTATATTTTACCCACTATTGTCGCTTCCCATGAATTTCCTTTCGTAAGAAAAACATCTAATTTTTTATTGATAAATCAGTAAATTAAATCAACTTCAGATGCATATAAAGATTGGTATGTGAAAAGAGTGGCCAGAGGCATCTCCGTCCATAAAGGAAATCAAGATGGTTGTTATATTTAAGGCGGCATTACATTAAGATTTATTTTAATATTATGGATATTGTCATAGCGAGTTATGTTAAATGCATATAGAAACTGACTTAAATAAAGGGTAACCTAAGCGTATCTTCTTGAACTAATTTAAATTCTTCAGCGCAAAAGGAAAAAATTTTTACAACCGACGCGATTAGGTATCACCGAAAAACTCCCTCCTAATAACCTCAATAATTTCACAAGAAAGGTCAGAATTTTAATGTATTGATGATTCAACAATTGACATTGATTGACTCACAATTTTGCAGCACCAAAAATTTGTCCCAAGTACGACCCTAAATAAATTAACTAATCTCAAAATAAATTCGTTCGCGCTAGCTCGTTGAATTCAAAGTATACACCTTTTTTCCCCTAGGAAATTGATAAGTCAAACTTTGTGCAAGCCAATTTTTTAGTCATAGCATAATTTTTAGTATAAGATAATTTTTACATAGTATTTTTAATTTATAAATTATTGGATTTTATTGGATGTCAATAAAAAGCGTTTAATAATTAGATTAGTCGGGGAAATTTTAAAAAAAGACAAGCATTCGCCTATAGTTCAACACAATCTCTAAAAAATTCCCGGAATGGTATAAATATTTAACATATTACTGCTATAGTTAATTTATATCTTACTAAATAAACGAAAATTATGAAATTATCGTGCCATGATAATGCTGAGGTTTTATAAATACTTGTATATTTTTCAATATTTTTATATCCGACTTTCACATTTTTTTTACCAATCTAAATTGTGGTGGGCCACCATTTGAGCGCCGAATCATGCTATAATGATATATAGCATTATATACTAATTAGTGATTAATCTTTATGAAGTGGTTATGGTTTGTTTTTGTAAGCTTGCTAATACTGAAGGTGAGGGTAGAACCTGGGCTGAATAAATTGTAACGCCCTGCTTAGATTCACTGCCAACAAAATGTGCCGCATCGAAATCTTCAAATGCACATGTCCGTCTAATTATCGCTTATTAAATTTTTATTATAGCAAATTTTCTACCCTAAATTGTGTTTACGCCTGTAGCATTCCTACTCATTTGCCTGTACTAATACGTTTGCATTGAAACTATTATTGAAGGAATAGGTTTTTGTGTTAAATGCGAATAATGGTGCCACCGTTTAATTTTTATGAATTTAAATTCTAAGATCAGTTACTTGATATAATTAAGTACACAAAGAAAACCGCCTCCTTGAGTTCGATATCTCCTTAATAACCAATGTCAGTGATTGGTCCCTCCTCTGATTAAGATCCCATCGGGCCTGGCGTGGAGTATTTTTTCGTCGAAGCCTGTTAAAACCGCTCATTTTATATTAATTATATGTAATAATTTTGTATATTATAATATGATATTATATGAAGAACAAATAATATTAATATTTCATACGTACATATTCTAATAAATATTATTTTAAAATCTTTTTAATATTTCAAAATTATTTAAAAATCTGTCTAATGTGTGAAATCTCATTGCTCAGTGCTCATATGAAATGAATCTAATAAACTTCTAACAGGTAGATAATTTTTTTATTATGTAATTATTGTTCATCTTTGTTATTCTATCTATTTTTTAAATTGATTGAAAATCGTATTTCATCTGCTTAGGTATAGAAATTTATCACTTTTGATAAAAAAGAATTTATTGTGTAGGATTTTATCATTTCAGCTCATCTTGATTATTAAATATATATATTACTAACTATAATTTATGATATTCTGTAAAATTATTTTTTAATTTTATTTTATATTTATGAATTATATATTTAAAACAACTTAACCCAAATAGTTATATTTTTTTTCAAAAATAAAATTTGTAATTATTTTTTCAATATATAATAGTAATGAAAATTTGTTTTTGCACAATTTTTTAGTTAAATTATTAACTGTTTAATAGATTTATTTTAAATTACCTTAGTGCATTATTGCATATTTTATTTAAATGGCCCTTTCTGATAATATATTTAACTACTGAATGTGTTATTTAATTATCAATTTTAGTATTTATTGGAGGCCTTAAATTTTTTTTATTTTTCAAACTGGCTTAAAAGATTTATCATTTATAGGCATGGTTTAGGTTTTATAAAACTTTTCTATATATTTTCTAATAGTTTAATAGAAAAATATATAAATTAATGTTTGAAGGATCTATTATGTGTATTTTAAACTAGTATAATTTAAAATTAATATACTAAGGAGTTACTCATGAAGAAAATCCTGCCTTAGCTTCAGCTTTACAAATATCTTTTTAGTCGATATCTATTAATGGCTTGTGTTTAAGCCATTTTTATATTGTATAAGTATAAATTTTAGTTT
Source organism: Gordionus sp. m RMFG-2023 (assembly GCF_954871325.1). Taxonomy (NCBI): domain Eukaryota; kingdom Metazoa; phylum Nematomorpha; class Gordioida; order Chordodea; family Parachordodidae; genus Gordionus; species Gordionus sp. m RMFG-2023. The sequence goes on along the minus strand of NC_088776.1, from coordinate 51,536,376 downwards.
GGAACATTTTAACTGCATGTATTAACTCCATTTTTATTTTTTAATCTATTTTTCCTAATAGTTTTTTGTATCAAGACCAATAAAAAATAATAATCTCTTATTAAATCATTTTCCTAACATTTATTTGAAATTCCTTATGATTCTAAGTGTCATCTTGTCTCCATTTCAATTACTTGTGACATTCCATATCAAATGAGCAAAAAATGAGATCTTCATTTGACCCTCTCCAATTTTTTTAAAATTTGGTAAGTAAAGAAAGGTTAGTATATTAAGAAATAGCTAAAATTTTAGCCTGATTTATATTATTGGAGATACTATGGTTCAAAGTGCCAAGTATTCTTACTATTATCTGCCTTCATCCAATTAAGCATTTCTTAAAAACTACCTTGTAAATAACAAATTTTATATAAAAATTACGTACAAGGATTATATTTTTAGATAAAAATATTTTCTTGATATTTCCAAATTCTGACCATTTAATTTAATATATATAAGAACTAAAAACAATTAGTTGGAATTAATAGGACCTTCAATTTTTATAAAAAATTTAGTTAACATTACTAAATTCTTCCTTTATAATTATAAAAAAAATCTGTCTGGGGCGTAGCCAACTTCATTCTCAAAATCGATAAAAATGATTAGAAAAGTGTATAAATTCCCGAAAGGGGGCATATTTGAATATAATTATATTTAAATCAGTTTTTAATGTACAATAAATGGGAGTTTCAATCAATTATAGAAATTGTCTATTCATAAAAAAATTCAATTTATTACATTATTTATAATTTATTATAAAATTTTTCTCTCATATAACATATATTTTATGAATATTAATTAAATATGTTCAACCAAGTTTAGAGTTCTTGAATATAAGAATCATAATCTTGTACATTTCATATATGGCACTTTAAATATTTAAAATAAGATCTAATATAAATTTAAAAATCTAATATTTAACTTACTTTTTAAAGATTTTAATATTTTAGTACCTCGCATTTACTTTGACGACAATATATAACTATGACCAGTAGCAGTTAATGGTAAAACTTATGTTAGGATATGATATTTTGGCAAGTAAAGAGTGCCATCTATTGGAAATGTAAGGGAATTATAAAGTCCGCATGGGTATAAACTTATGTATATTTCTTCCTGCTTTTGTTTCTTCCTAAAACAAAGGTTAACCCACCAATTAGAATGATAAACACATTATGTATCCTGATATTTCTCCCAAGATTATATTTTCATTATATGATAAATATTCTATAATGCTCTCTATTAAATTTGAATGACATTTCTAAATTGACGTAGACCTGTCGGAATCATGGTGTGAATTTTCTGTTCCAGTCATTGGTCTAGTTTTTGAAAATTTTTCTCTGAATAAAAGTTCTTTGTCATCATATTTTTTTGGGTCATATATTTAAAATATATGTCATTAATATTATCCTTAACGAATTTATACAATAAATATGATGTTATTTGCTCTGAGGTTGTAAACGTTCTCTAGTGACTAATCTTTTAACAGTGCCACCAATCCCATCACAAACACTTCCAAGTGCTGGGAAGAAAAATGTCATTCCACCTGTGCCTCGGAATCCATTTCATGATGGCAAATATTAAAATTTTTACGATTTTTATATTGTGCAGCGGATCCATCAGAATAATGAAAAATTTTATTTGGCATACAAAGTTTATTAATTAAAGAATACCAATGTTTTTGGAAATAATGTACTGCTATTGTTACAAAAATTCGGATATCTGTATAATAGGCAACAAATATTGGCAAAATTATCTTTATAATAAATTACAAAAGAGTGAACATAGCCTTTATTCTAATGATAACTTTGTATCTAAAGCCATAGTTTTCTGAAAAATCACATAAAATTAAATACTGGCCTTCGTCTAAGCTCAATTTTAAAGGTTTTAATACAACGATTTTTGCATTGAAATAATAGAATGGGCTTATAAAGATTCCATTTTTTTAAAATAGGCTTTGATAAATTTATCTACTGACTTGGTGATGGTTTGAGTGGTTCTATCTACTGATAGCCATTGTTTGGTTATAAATTAGATGTCCTTAGAACAAAACAATATTTTTATTTGCTCGCGTAAATGTTTTGACCTTGGAAAATGATCACATTTGCCCATATAATAAATGGTTAAGGCCGATTACAAATTACTAAGTGTAAATGGCAACATATCATCTTTGGTTAAATTGGGTAAATTAGATCCAATGATCATTATTTAGAATTTTGATGGTAGCTGCAAACTACATATTATGTTTACCACTACTTCCGACGAGTATGCAATTTTTCGGGCGAATGTTGGCAAATTTTGAAAAACAAATTTTAACATTAGGCCTCATTTCTTTAAAAAATATATAAATTTCTTGCAAATTATCTAAAATTAATCCCATATGTATGGTATTCTTTTCTCCATTTTTGGTCAAATCGAAACAAAGTATTTCTTGCTTGGCATGATTCAGCTTATTTCGTCCCTATAATAAAATACTTGGACAATTTTAAGTGCGTCTAGTTTTTCCATGGGATTAGGTCTTGCTAGAAATCCCTATTGCACTACCAATAATTTAGCTTGTCTTGCTATATATTTTGTTGTATTAAATTCATTCATTTTTTTGGGCACTATCATATATATATAAATAATGTAATAAATTGAATTTCTTTTATCAATCGACAATTTCTATAATTGATTGAAACTTCCATTTATATTTATTTTTACTTGCAAGATGAAAAATCCTTTAAATTATATCAAATACTTCAAAAAAACCATTAAAACTGATTTATTTTTAAACTAAGACGCTACCTTTCAGGAAATATTTATACACTATCATTTTTATCGATTTTGAGAATGAAGCTGACCGTGTCCAAGACCGATTTTTTAAAATAAATATAAAGAAAGAGTTTAGTAATTAATGTTTAGTAAATTTTTTATAAAATTTGGAGGTCCTGCTAATTCTGAAAAATCGTATTTAGTTCGTATATATTACATAAAATGATCGGAAATTGGAAAAATCAAAAAAATTTCTTTTATATAAAAGTACAATCTTTATACTTAATTTTGATATTGAATTTGTTTTTTATAATTATGTAGTTTTTAAGATATATGGTAAAATTCGTCATTTTTGGAACTTTGAACCCAAAAATATAAATATTAGGAGGCTAATTTATTTGCTTACCAAATTTTAAAAAATCGAAGGGGTCGGCCGAATCGAGGTTGATTTATCATGGAATGACCCAAATAAAAAATTAAATATTTTTTACTATGGTATATCCTTGTTATTTCCACTCTTATGCATTTAGGATATTATTGAGTCATTCCATATCAAATCAATCACCCGACCATCTTAGATTTTGCTAAAATCTGGTATATAAGTTAATGAAGTGTTGTAATTGACGAATCCAAAATATTAGCCCCTTAACTCTGCTACCGGAGATATAGGGTCTCATAATTGCTTAATTATTTTTCGAAAAAAATGATTTTTTAAAATTGGGATAAATTTAATATTAGATGCACTATATATCTATCTATCATGGCTCATTTTACGGCCCTAAGTAAACTCTCGTATCATGAATAAAATTAATTTTTAATTTATAAATTTTTTTAAAATTACGGTCAAAAATTTATAATTAATTTTTTTTTAAATGTTAGCATAAATTATTTTTTCCATTCGATATTATGTAAAGAGTACCAAGAACTGTTCAAATAAAAATTTTCAGAGGGATAAAAAAAAAGTTTAAGTAGGAAAAATGCTTATAGTAAAAATACTGCTAGATGACGTTAATAATTTTAAATAGCTTAAAATTTAATTTTTGAAAATATAGGTCAATCTACCCTTTTTAAATATTCCATACAAATAATAAAATTTCCGCTAGCTAGCGCAAGTAATTTAAAATAGCTAAGAACCTCATTTTTGTAAACGTGTCAGTTGATGTTTTTATTTTATTCGATAATATTTTATTGAATTAATTCATAGTAAAATTACATAGAGTATAGAAGCTTAGTTATATTGATTTCCTTAAATTTAATTTGTAAATGGCCATTTCGGATTCTTCACGAGTTAAATTATAAGTTCTTCCTGTAGTAGTCAAAAGGTTTACGACAGATATCATTTTTCGAAGAATAAGAATATCAGGTATGTAGGATAATAAAAGGAATTAGAAGGTCCATTTAGGTGTAAAAATATTACCTTTACCACATCGGCACTTATTATCGCTAGAATATAGGCAATCCACCATTCTTAATCATAAAAGCATGTTACATACCCTTTTATGTCATTGGTTGATATCTCGCCCATTCGACTTTAAATATTTTGTGGTGTGGTGTGGTTTGAACAGCACTGGAATATTTTTTCATAATTATTTGTGATAAGCTAACAGGATAAACTTGAATAAACTATTTATCCAGATGATTTAAATGATTTAAGTATTATTACCGTTAAATTATAGGCTAATATTAAGAAATTAAACATTACGGTAACATCACGACAGTGAATTTTTTGAATTCCAGGAATGGAACATTTAAAACCCGAACCTTTAAAAATTCTTTCTCCTCTTGATATTCTTCATGGTATGTATAAGAAAAATGAATATTTTTTATATTTTCCTCAGCGAATTTGAAGAAATCGCAGGAGATTTCATTTATTTTCATATGGTCGTTGTAAACTGGCTCGTGCAGCCAAGCACTTCACAGTTACCCCTATTTTATCGCAAGCACTTTTTCCATGCGCAGCAGCAAAGAAATGCCATTCTGCTGGGATAGCAAAGTCTACGTGATGATAACACAAATTTATGAAATTTTTCCTGTTTTTATATGGGGCCGCGGACCCATCGGAATAATAATAAATGTATTTAGCCTCTGATAAAAAGTAATTTTTTAGAAAGTTTATTTATTTTTTTTGAAACAAATGAAATAAGCAGGTATGTTCCAGCGACTCGGATATGGCAACATAACTTATATGATTCAATGAATTATTAATTTTGTAATATATACAAAATGATATAGGGTGATCTGGGAAGTGGCCCAGTGATAAATCTGTACTTCATCTTGAAGTATGAAAGAGTAATTTTTGGAAAAATCACATATTACCAAATAATGATCTTGCTCTAAATTGTTTTTAAGATTCTGGTGGAATTTGTTTTGCTGTTTACTAGTAAAAGCTTGGCGCATCAAAATAAATATTTTTCAAATATGTAAATAAGAAATTCGCCAGCGGTTTGCGTTAGTGGTTCACTGGCCTTTAATCTAATACTTACTTGAGAGCAATATATTGTCTTATTGAATACGATTTTTTAAATTAACCTGTAAAGGTAATGGACCTCTGTCCTCGACGCATATTTAAATTATCAATCATTCACAGTTAACGCGAATTCGCGGCGAACTATACAAGATATCTAACTGTGAATGAGGGGTTAATCGGTTCATTTTTTCGAATACGGTTATTTGTGTATTCGTATCGAATATTGTTCGTTTTAAAATGGCGGTTTCTACTTAAATATCGATTTAAATTTGTTTTAAACTAAGAAATGCCTTTTGTAATATATGTTATGTCGTTTTTATTCAATTTAAATAATCATTTTACTACGAATCAAATATCGAAACTTCAATTAATTATGATATCTCTCTATGATCCATATTTTTATCGCCATTTTTTAACCCAATTTTAGAACATAATTACGTCTCGCTTTTATTATATAAAAAAATATAAAATACTATTCACCATCTAAAAATGCACGCTTAAACAAAACATTTGTTTGTTTTCGTTTGTCCTATTGTAAAACCTCATAACTAACCTATTTTTTTCTTCAAAATACCTTTTTTTTTAAAAAAAATTTCATCAATATGTTTTATGTCGTATATTATAAAAGCTATCTCCACTTTAACCTATAAAAAATACCTTGTTTCATCACATAATTGATTATTCATTTTATTATGATATGAATATCTTATTAAATATTAATTTTGTTATTTATATTTAAAATAAAATATACCTTTTTTGTCAACTCATGTAATTTTAGGAATTTTAGTTACGAGGTTTTTTTTAAGAATTTAGTTAGACCGACGTTTCGTTTACTTGCTACAGAAATCCTACACGTAGCAAATATCAGTTCAAGTTAAGATATAACTAACAGTACGGGTTCCGGTTTGATTCATAAAAAAGAATATCGGTCGGTTTTTATCAAAACTTGTTAGATTCCTTTTGCATTGCAAATTTCATAAATCAAAGTTATAACAAATATACGGGTGGGGGGGGGTGGTGAGTTTATACTAAATCTTAATAGTCTTTCTTTTTATTCCGTTTAGACATAGGTTCAAACTTTAATCGAATAGTAAATTATTCTTTTTGTTCGAATACGAATAAAACAAATAATACTAACTATTCATTTATTCGACTTATTAGTTGTATCCGAATGTAAATATTTGAATAATTTGATCGAATATTTCGAAAATTTTAGTAAAAATTTTTTCATTTCTATTGATGATAACCTTCAGTCTAATGGGTGATGTCTTTAAAATAAGATATACATAAACTACTTGTGAAAATTATTAGTTAGAACTAATTTAATATCATCAATTTTAAGGAAAATCTTAAAAATTGGTTTGGCATTATAAATTAAATTAGGATGCAATTTCGCTAATAATTTGTTCAAAATTGATATGCCATATGAATTATTTTACAATATTTTTAAAAAACGAATTATTGAAATAACTCGAATCAAATACAAATACTAAATTTTGTTATTCCTACGAATACGAATAGTAAATTATTTTCGTTTAAACTAATTCGATACCAATAATTTACTATTCGTTTTTGAATAAGCCTAGAGCTATATGGACGGCTAAACTTCTCAGAAATAAGACAAGTCATGGAGACTGCCACGGTATTTTAACGAAATATATATAACAGCACTAAAAAATAATATTGAGCCGTATGCAATTTAAATATTTATAAGTTTGTATCCTAGCAAATTATCTATAGGCGGAAGAATACATTTTATGGTTGGGAAACATTGCTAGACTCTAACTTGGATAGCTGACACCGTTAAATGGATACTGGTACCTTACATGGTTAATCAAAACTGATCTGTTCGAAGCTCAGGTTTGGGCGACAAAATTTTTAATTGTTCGGTTTAGGTTAAATGTAAATAAAAATTTTATTCCTCAGATATGGGTGTTAATTCCCAAATTTTGATGATTAGATCATTTTTTTACTATTAGTTGCTTTTAGGTTTGGTAAAGCTTTAGCCTAACCCTGATTTCACAATTAGCGCAAATTTGCCACGGAGTAAAAAAAATGCATAAACTCACTGTGAATTAGGCATATTCAAAAATAATTCGATTCCAATAATTCGAATCTAATCGAATAATTACGAATACGAATAATAAATTATTTGTTTTATCTGAATACGAATAATCATTTATTCGATTCGAATAAAACGAATTATCTCTAATATTTAATAAATTGTTTTATAAATCTAACATTTGTCATTTCTATTTGTTGACCTGTCAATCTGACAGGTGATGTGTTTGTGTTTATAAAAATTCTAGCACAAATTCAAAAATTTCTAGTTAAAATTTAAATTTTTATTTGCCACATTTTTTGAATCTCACAAAAGTTTATTTTTTGAATCTCATAATAAATTATATTAAAAATTACATAAACCAGAGGTATATAAAAATATATTACATCTCTACAATAATTATTGTTAGCTAGCCTAATTATGTTAGAGGAGAATGCTTCTGATGAAATTATGCTTGATGTTGAAGATGAGAAAATTTCCTCACAAAAGAGAGCAATCATATGGGATCAATATCAAATCCTTAAAGACGGTGAAAAGGCTGCTTACAATCATTGCAAGAGTATTATAAAATATAAAGGCAAAACAACATCTCTTATTAATCATTATAATAGGTTTCATTCACACCTTAGTAAAAAAAATAAAAAAATGTCATTTTTTTAAAGTCTACACCAAATTCTTCCAAAAAATTAATTTTAAGAATAATTTATTAAAATTATTGATAAATATAATATACCTTTTAAAATTATTAATTCAAATGATTTTAAAAATTTTATAAGTGATCTTGATTGTTCTGTAAAATCAATATGCTCCAATACTCTTAAATTGCACATGTATAATATATAGATAAAGAACAGTTGGTAAAGGAAAAATATATAAAAATAAAAGTTAGATTAATATTTCATCTGACATTTGGACTAGCAACACAGGTTCCTTTTTTAGGGCTAACAGCCCATTTTATTGATGATAATTTTAAATAAATAACATAATTTTGGATGTCAGTCCAATAAATGAAACACATTCAGGTGAAAATATATTTAAAGCCTTTGTTAAAATAATTAAAATTTATAATTTAGAGAATAAAAATTTTTATATAACTTTAGATAATGCAACTAATAATAAAACATTTATTGATACATTTTCTTTAAAATATCCATTAATAAAAATAGGGCACATCCGATGCTTTGCCCATGTAATTAATTTAATATCCAAAGAAATTTTAAAAATTTTAGATCCTTCAATTCTAAAACTAGAAACATTATTAGAATGATTCGTATGCGGTGGAATCTAGAAAATTACAAGGGATTATCTATCTATACAAGGAACATCAACTGCTAGTGAAAAGCTTTTCTCAGTTGGAACTAATTTATTGTCAAAAAACCGCATGTCATATAAGGAAGAAAATAAAAGAAAAACTTTTTGCCTTAAAAATTGGCTTAAATTATAAATTAAATTAATAATATACATTTTAATTTTGTTTATAACTTGATTATATATTATTTATTGTCAGATTATTGATTACATATTATTATAATTTTTTCTGTTTAAAATCAAATTTGTAATAAAAAAATTTGTCAATATATTTGAGTATAATTTATTTTATTAAAAAAATAATTCGAAATATTCGAATAATTCGAATCGAATACAAATAGTAGATTTTATTATTCGTACGAATTTAAATAATTATTCGAATTCGTTTTTGAATAGGCCTACTGTGAATTCATTCATAATGCAGAGTAACCTCTCATTCACAGTTACCACAAATTCGAGGCGGAGAATATAAAATTACAGTGTATTTTCTATAATTCGCGCTAACTATGAATAAGGGTTAAGTTGCCAAACATTATCTGACGAATATGGAATTTTATTTTTTTAGCTTGCATGACATTTTTATTATAGAAGGAAATTTCTATACGCCACCGAATACAATTAATAATTTAATTTGCGGATTAAAGTATTCCAGAAAAATAATTATTACATTTTGTAACTTAATGATGTGTATGATCGGACATTAATAAATTGAAACTTATGTTTTCCTTTTCAAAAAGTTGTCTTCGTTTTTATACTTCCGATTCTATATTTTTTTCGTATAATATTTGGGTCGATTTTGGGCTTATCAAATAAAATTTGAATATTAAAATTGATTTCAATCTTAAAAACTGCCTTTTCCTTAGTTACCTTTTCTTATTATATTCCTATAAAATTTTTTTTTAGAGAAAGGTTATTTTCATTAGAGATCTGCAAAGTTAGGCCCGGCCCGAACGGGCTTAGGGCCGGGCTCGGGCCTAATTCTATTTAAAATAATCGGGTTCGGACCGGGCCGGGCTTAATATTTTTAAAAAAAATTCGGGCCAGGTCAGGTCGGATCTTGGAATATTTTTTAAATATATCTAAATTTATCAATTTTATATTGAATTTTTTATGTAAAATAAAAATATTTAATTTTATTTATTGAAACTAAACGTAACATATGTCTTTTATTTTAAATAATTATAAAAATGAATTTCTATATTTAAATAAATTCTAGCCGGGTCGGTAAATTTTTAAAAAAAAATCGGGTTCGGGCCGAGCCGGCAAAAGTTTTATAAAAAAATTCGGGCCGGGCCGGGCTTGAAAAATTAGGCCCGATACAGATCACTAATTTTCATCATGGTTTAGGCTTTACTTTGGCCATGTTTTGGGAGCAAAATGTTACTAATTTTTTTTAAAAAAATAGCATTATTTCATCGGAAAACAAATAAAACTTTGTTGGTTAGTCCAAAATTGATAGAAATATTAATATAATCATATAATTGAATTTAACAACTAATACCATTATCATCTATAACAAGAAATATTGTATAAAATATTTCATCAATTTTTATTAAGAAATTTTATATTTTGAAAACTATCAAAAATAGATTAATTTTTTTTGGTACACCATTTTTCACTCTCCGTTGAAATTCTGATCGATAACAAAGAAATTTTTTTTACATGCCCAATTCTTCAAGATTGTTAAAAATAGCAATTTAATGCGCATTGAAAATTAAATTTAATATAATTATCGCGAGTTTTCATGTTGCTTTGATTTAATTTTAAAAAAATATAACACGAATTTTTTATAAAATAAGATGATTTCAACAATATTTTGTATCGAGTTACATTATAATATTTTGTTTTATTAATTTAATTAATACAGATGACTACCATACGGCGTTTATATTTAAAGGACTAACTCCTAAAATATCCAATCAATCTAACGACTAAATTTAAGCTCTAAACATACCACAAATGATACATAATCCTAGAATATTTTAGACTAAATGTCACATTTCTAATTATTTGTGATGAAAGCAAAATTCAGATCAGCCTGAAGATTTAATTTCCCATAAACTTTTCTCAAATTATTTCATGATTATGTAATAATTAAGCACTTGTAAAATATATTTTATCGCATTAATGGCAAAATGTTAGAGAGTTCGCAACATCACCACGCTTTATCCTTGGAAGCGCCTATGCCTTCCTCAAATATATCACCCTCCTTACCACCAAATCAAAAACTTACCCTTCACAAATGGGGTTCCTTTTCTTATGCCTCTCTAAAATCCTGCTCCTCGAATAGTCGACTTTCACCGATGTTAAAACCGAGTCCGATTTCTATCAAAAACAATCATCACTATCCGAAATTCAGTCTGAATAATGGCAATAAACCGGGTTTAAAACCCAGCCGAATATTCAATAGGCATTCGTTCATATCAACCTCGCGGTTCGATCCTTTCAATTTCGACGAAGAACTTTCTCCCCCCTCGAAAATGAATGCGAAGGCGAGTAAAACTATTAATAAATCTAATAAAATCGAAAAAAAATCACCTCTTAAAGATAACCTAAGTGGTTCGTTTTTAGTTAAAAAATCGGGATTGAATAATTCGTCCATTCTTAAGAGATCGATTCCAACTAAAAATGTCGGTTCTGGAATGAAGAAAGTTGGATCTGGAATCAGGCCCAAGCTGACCACGATCAGGTTAAGTAACGGTAGCGCCCTCAATGTCGGAGGAAAAACGAACGCGAATTTTAAAGCTCGTAAAGTCGTGATTATGCGTAAAGCTACCAAAACGCTCAATAACAAAAGTAAAAACATTTCCAAATCGAACAATAAATCGATGAACAAAAATTTGGCCTCCCCGAAAAAATACTTTCGAGGCAGTCAGGTTAGCACTACTAAAATAATGAATGGTCGCGCGACGCCCTCACAACGTTCCCCCAAAAGCATTAATTCTAACGCTAGATTCAGGTTAAATTCTTTGTCCAAACTCTCCGATTTGGCTAAGAAGAATGCCAGGGTCAGGGTAAAGAGTATTTTAAACGGTTCTACTATGGCTAAACCTCTTATACCACCCACCACACATTCGAAATCGACGAAGGCACCTAAGATTACGACAACTCCTAATTCCTCGTTTCAAACAAAGAAATCCAGTATCGTAACTACTCCCACCTCTTCTCATGGGAGATTCACAAGATCGAATATTGGGTTGAAAAGCCTCGAAAACTCGCCTAACTTGACTTCCTCGCTTTCTCTCGATTCCCCGATCTTCAAAAGAAAGAGCAAGAACAAGAAGGTCATTCTCGAGGAAAATGAATTGAAAGGCATATTTTTAGGCAGCGGGATTCCTGAAACTCCCATGGATTTGGGCTCTTCCGTAGAAAATCAATCGTCATTCTTGGGCTCCAATCTTGTTACAAAGGTAAATACCGAATATTCAGAAGTGATTAGAGCTGATCGGCATGTTGACAAAACTCGATCTAAGGATGAAGAAAATTTTGATTCCCCTCACGAAATTATCGAAAAACATGAAAAAGTATCTCCTCATTGTAACGTAACCCAATCCCTCGATTTTGATGATCCAGAAAAATCAAATATAAATTTGGCAAGTAACAAATTAACCCCGGAAACTCTTTCGTCCCAAAGACCACGTAACACCTCGCCTTCCAAAAGGGGCAAAGACCTCAATAAATTCGTCACTAAAAACACCAGTAGATACGGCCTTAGGTCTTCTGCTACATCCTCGACAGAGCTTTCGGCAGATTCGACCAGAACCCTTAGGTCGCGCAAAAATGACGAAAATAGCTCGTCGACTCATTCGACTTCCCTTTCAAATGTCAAGCATAAACGCTGTACCAATCCGGCCAAACAAACCAAACGGAGGAGCGGACAGAGAAAAACAATTCTGAACGAATCAACCGATTGGGAATGTCCTTCGCAAGATAAATTTCCTAATATGAAAGAAGACAGGTTAGAGGATCTTGATACTGGTATCGATATAGACACAACCGAACTCGATTCCCTCGCCATTAACCCTTGCGTTACAAAATCGTATACACTTAGTATTGAAAACAAAAGTTTGTCCCACGAATACGATGACACGTTTGAGGATAGCGAAATAATCAGATCTTCGCCTTGTCAAGATTTGGATCAAAATGCGAACAATATCGGCGAGCAACCTATAACAGAATCGGCCAAGGAACTAAAAAATGCAAGTCTATTTAATACGGGAACTGAAACACAGAGCAGTGTCAGCAGTCCCGTTTCCGACCTTTCCCAAAACGACGATAAATTAAACAAAACAGGGTTTTCTCATAATAATAAGAATAATATATTGGATAGACCTTCTCCTTCTAAATATGGTTTTTCAACGATCCGTCAATTACCGGATGCTGCCAAGCCTAGAACCTTTAAATCTTATCAAGATTATCCTGATAGATCTGCTACGAATGGGATGGTGGTCAAACCTAAGGAGCGCAAAATATTCACCTCGTCAAAGGTTTAAACAAAACTTCTTTTATCTTGTATATAGTGTTGTTAAATGGCTAAGTCGAGTCGGCTTAGCCACCACTCTAGTCGAGTTTCTAGTCGTAAAAAATATCTTCGATATGAGCGGCTGAATGAGCCATTTGAACCGACTCAAGCTGATTTTAGAATAGTGTTTATATTAGTATATTTATTATAAAAAAAATTATTTTTCATACATATAGAAATTAGTGATCTGCTTCAGGCTTAATTTTTCAAGCAAGATATGGCCCAAAATAAAGTTTTGCCGGCTAGGCCCGAATTTATTTTAATATATAAATTAATTCTTTTAAAATAATAATTACTCAAAATAAAAGACATATGTCATATGGCGTCTAGTTTCTATAAATAAAATCAAATATTTTTATTTTACATAAAAAATTCAACATAAAATTGATAAATTTAGATATATTTTTAAAAAAATCCAAGGCCCGGCCTGGTCCGAAGCCTGTTCGGACCGGTACTTGCTGGTTTGCAGATCTCTAAATTAAATATAATAAAATTATACAAGAATTCATAAAATAATTATATTATTATTTAGTGTATAGTAAAGATATGCAAAAGTAGGCCCGGTCCGAAAGGGCTTCGGAAATTTTTTTAAAAAAATCGGATTCGGGCTGGATCGGGCCTTAGAAATATATAAATTTATCAATTTTATGTTGATTTTTTTATGTAAAATAAAAATATGTGATTTTATGACATATATCTTTTATTTTGAGTAATTATAATATTTTAAAAGAATTAATTTTTATATTTAAATACGGGCCGGGCTTGAATTAGGCATGCAAAGATCACTAGTGTAGAGTAGATATGTGATATTTTATTTATTTTCCAGGATTTGTATTTATTCTTTACATGAGGGTTTTTTTTAAAAAGAAATATTTTTTATAGAAGGTCATTTTTATATTAATTTTTACATGTATTTAATTTTTTACGTTTATTTTTAGATATTTTTTTAAAATATTTTTATATATATTTTACTAAGGGGGTTTTTAGATATATTTTAAAATATTTTTTTAAGGTGATTTTAAATTTATTTTTAACAGGTATTTTTTTAATAAATTAAATGCTTATCCGAGATTTTCGATTGAATAATTTTTTTTAGCATAAATTTTATTGAATAATGCTAGTAGGCTTCCTCTTTCAGGGTTTTTGAGCGGATTATATTTTTAATTTTTTTTGTTAAAACTATTCACAAATTTTACTTTATAGTCGTTACCTTTAGTATTAATTTTATATTTTTTACGACATCATATCCTCATCTTTAGTTTTGGGGGATAAAGGCAAATTTTTATTATCTTAAAATTATATTTACCAAATCTGGCAAATTTGCTAAGAGAGAATGGGATTTCAACTTTCCCCTTGATTACTCTGGAAGATAAATTACAATATCTTTTACGGTTTAAATATTGTGTTAAAGTAATTTATATCCTTTTGTTTAGTGAGCTTATGCTTTTACAATGGGAATTTAATCTTCTATACCATTGCGATAATTTTTCTGGGGATCAAATCTCTATATACATCAAGCACAGGGTTAATTCATTCAATCGATTTTCTGACGTCTTAATTTTGAGATAAGTTTTTATTCCGTAACAAAGAAAGGGTCCTTGTACTAATTGGTATTGTTAACAAAATATACAGTAATCTTAATTTATTTGGAAAAGCTTCAAAATGTATTTTAAATTATGCAATGCTTCTATGGGTTTGTGTAGGATATTAATCTTTCATACCATGATTTAAATTCTGAAATTAATTAGGCTGATACAGTGGCCCCTACACTTTCTGAGCAAATGAAGCAGAATACCCCCCTGAAAAGTACCCCCTTGAAAAGTACCTCCCCCCCCCCCTCGAAAAAATAATTATTATATTATGACACCCATAAATTTCAAAAATTAATATATAATATAAAATAAATAAAATGCAAAAATAAAAAAACATTTTAAATCTAAATAAATAAGGTACTATTACCGAGTGGTATTCTTGATACGTAGAAATCGTTGCGATTTTTTCAGATCATTACACTGACATTTTTTGAGTACCTCATATCTTTTTACACCATTAAAATAGATATAAATCTCATCTAGTATTCCTAGAGCATTTCGAAGTTCTTTAATTGATTGACATAATTGAACAATGATTAAATTTAATCGATGACAATAACACCAAATAAAAGCTTCCTTTGGCGCCTCTGTTGTTCTAATCAAGGCCTACACACCATTGATTCTTCCACTCATGTTTGAGGCGCCATAATAACTTTGCCTAACTGGAAATTAAAGGGGTAAATTCATCGAGCCAAGTTTGGATATTATATTATGCTTAATATCGAGACCTGTGGTATTTCCCGTACAATATATGTCAATCAGTCTTTCAACAGGCTTCGGAGTCTCACTATTTTCAACATATTTTACTATCAAATCTATTGCTTCTGATTTCGAAACATCATATATGCCATCAACTATGATTGAAAAGCACCTGTTAAATGTAATCTCATTTTGAATTTTTTTTATAACCATATTTTTCATGGTTTCAATGAGAATATATATGTTATTATATGATAATAGATTTGAATATAATTTCGTTTTTAATCCCTTATTATTTTTATCCCTTTTTCTTTCTTCATTTTGTTGTATATACGTACAGGTTCAGAATATGCAATAAGCTTAATAAGGGCCATCATATTGCCTTCTTGTTGCCTGTTACCCCAGAAGGCTTGGTTACGAGATATTAAATAATCTAAACATCTTATTATAAATCTTATGATAGAACGGTTATTATCTACACATTCTTTCTGGGGGTTATAAATTTTAAAATCGAATTTTTATTGTGAAAAAGCCTTCCATAATCGGCCATCATATGTGCCTGTGAAGATTCATTTAGAATAATATCACGATTAATATTCTGCCATTTATCTAGACATTCACATGCCCATTTTGGATTTGTGTGTAGACCTCCAAATAAGAGACATGTTAAGCAAAAAACTTTATTCATTTTAATACTATAAGTAATCCAATTTCTAATCATTTCTTATATTATACGATTTGCAATTTTTAATTAGGCATTTGTATTTTTTTTGGTTAATATTTTTAGGCATATTTTAAAATTGGAAAAATAATTTATGAACAAGAAGTCTCTGATAACAACCTAATTTACTAAATATCGAGCAAAATTTCCGTCAATATATATTAAATTAAATATTAAGTTGGGGGAAGGGGGTCTTATTATTACATTTATAAACCAGAAATCACTTGATCATGATGGATGTAACAAAACAGTAAAAGAATTAAATAATAAAGAAAATTTTAAAAAAGTACCCCCACTCAAATTTACTGAAGCAGTTGCTTCGGACCCCCCCCCCCTTTGTAGGGGCCACTAGGTTGATATATTTATATCCTTTAAATAATTATGCTAAATATTTAATTTTCCAATATAAATATTTAATCCTCAGACGGATCTAAGTATAATAGTATTTGTAAATTGGATAGAGAGCCAATTGATTAATCACGAATTATTGATAGATTTGAATAATGTATATAAAAGTGGAATAACAACGGTTATAGTAAACCCTAATTGAGTCCACATTATTACTGGAACGATTTGTTAGTCTGGGTGCAAGTCGAGGCTTGCGAATCTTGAAATCATATAATTTAGTTTTTACCTCAACAATCACACAAATCTCGTAAAACTTTTGATCAATAATATCTTAGTTTTCTAAGTTGTAATATAATAATTTCACGATTATCATAACCCCAATCAAATCCAGATCATTTTTTCGAAAAATTGCAACTTGTTGTGAGCCTTCAGATGAAATATATGTTCAGGTTATTCCAATATTTCTTAATCGACAATTAAAATGCGTTCTTCTAGGTCCAAAAAGGCTGTAAGCTTGTTCCCAAAATCTGCATTTTGTCGGGCATGCTTTTTGCAGTTTCTTTTTTCTTATATCACAAGAAGTCTCAGAAATAATTCTATTCAGAAAATCTTGTCTTATTGGTTTTCCCTAATAATAGTTATTAGTAGATAAGTTAATTAGAATTTTTTAGTTGATAAAATTGTTATCCATTAGTGTTTCAGGCTTAAAAATGATGGAAAATTTACTTTAAATATTCGCGGGATAAATATTAATGCACGAGAAAGAAATATTTAAATAAATTTCTAAATTTGAAGTAGAAAATACCTATTTGAAATAGAATTGCAATTCCAAAAATATATTTAAAAAAAATTAATAAAAAGATTTAAAACCAAATATATGTGAATTATATTTAAAAAAAACTACTTTAGAAAAATATATTTTAAAAAAAGTAATAAAAAGATTTTTATTATAAAACCAAAAACATGTAAAAAAAAATAACATAAAAAAACTACCTTAAAAAATATATTAAAAATTAATAATAAGATTTATTATAAAACAAAATACATGTAAAAATAAATATAAAAAAACTACCTTAAAAAATATATTAAAAATTAATAAAAAGTTTATTATAAAACAATATACATGTAAAATAAATCTACCTTAAAAAAATAATAAAAAAATTATATTTATTATAAAACTAATTTCACCAATAATGGAAAATCAAATTTATCATAGTAATTCCCCAACTAGTGTTATACAATTTTTAGAAACTATTAATTATAATCTTAAACCTTCAAAAAGATCTCTTAAATATTTCACCTTCCTTGGATTTAATAGACATAAATAAATGTTAAAACACCAGAGAAGACATTATCATCCAATAAATAATATCATGTCGAATTATACACAACAAGGCATATTTATATTTATAACTATTAAGGAAATATTTTGTGATTCAAATGTACGAAATTTTCCCCATATGCAATAAAGTCACAAACCAAAGTCAGGAAATTTCAAATTGGACATCCATCCTCTAGATACCTAGGTTCACGCTCCATTCACTATTAAATCTAGTAAGTCTTCCTTCCTTAACTGTTGCTACTGACACCTCCAAATCAACATACACCTAAGATACAATCATGGGCCAATGAATAGGCAATATAAATCTCGCTGAGTTAACCATTTCTAAAAATCGACTCAAACTTAACTAAATAACAATATTATACCGTAAATATTTCATTTTACACAAAAATTTATTTCTTTAAAGTTAAAAATTTATTTCGGAAAGAAAAATTCATAAATAATTGATAACATTTAAATCAAATCGGCATGGCATTTATCTCAAACACATTCATAATATATTTTATTTTTATAAAATTAGTTTTTCAATTTTCGTATATAACAAATTAACGATAATGTGAAAAAATTGAATCACATAACTTCCAATGTGATCATAATTCATTTAATAACTCATATGTAATCAAAGATTTATGGTCATCAATTTATGACGCATCTTTTGTTGCATAGTATATGCTTTGCAAAAAAAAATTTTTCGTTTTATATTTAAACAAGTAAAGTCCAGTCGCGAATGCATTATTAAAATATAAATTATTTTCTCCCTTTAAGTTAGGGGGAGGGGGGGGGGGAAACTCGAACAAATTGATAATCAATACTTAGATTATTTTCTTTTTTAAAAAATAGAATTTAATTTGTAAAAATAAAAACATTAAAAAATACTTGACTTGATTTTAAGGAGAGTTTTCAGAGACCTGCAGGCCCGGCCCTTTTTTAATTTTTTTTAAATATATCCGGGCCGGGCCATATATTTTAAAACCAAATATTTGAAATCGCCTTTATTAGCTATAAAAATCAAAAATAAATAAAATATATTTTTAAAAAATCCTGGCCTGACCTAAAAAAATTTTCAAAAAAAACCCGGGCCTGACCGAAAATGATTAAAACCTATACTTATAATATTTAGGTGCTTTTAAGACCTTCATAAATACTCTTTAAACAAAGACCTCCTATCATAGATTTAAATCAAATATGAGGTCAACCTGATTGTGTTACAAAAACCTGTGGTGGATCCATTGTAGAAGATTATTGGCAAGGTTCAAAATCCGGGGTCTTAATTTATTAGGTATACATAGCAATTAAGAATGAGTGTTAAGGGAGAAGTTCCTAACATGGATATTATTAAAGTATACTTTAAAAATAGTTTTGATAACAAAATTGTTTTACCCCTAAATTCCTAGAGACATACTGTGACATTAAAACTCCTTTATTCTGCCCAGTTTGAAGTTTAAATTTCTTTGAAGTCAATTTTAAAAGACTTGAAGATTCCAATATTAACGTTTCTGTAGGTTAATAAAAAATTTAACCTTATGAAGATTGTAAAATGTGTTATAAAATTGAATGAATGTCGAGGTTGTTACATGATTACTATTGGACTGATTCCCCAATAAACATTTTTATTGGACAATTTTTTTTAAAAGAACATTCTCTAAATTTGATTAATGTTTTTTGAGGATTATTATAATTGATTTTCCTACATTTTTTCCTTTTCGATACCAACCCTGTAATATTTCACTAAAATTTGATTAAAAAAATCCGATTAAAATCAACGAATCGATTGCTAATAAATATATATATATTTTTTTGAATTCAAATTTGCTTTGAAAAAAAACGATAGTTATAAAAATAATACCACAAATCATTATGTCATGTATTAAATTAAAATTTTTCTCATAATCCAACAATGCATTATGTTTTTATTGGAAACAAAGCAGAAATTTAAAATACCTGGTTCGAAATATCTAGAATTAGCATAATTATTATATTAATAATAATTCGTAATTTAGTTTTTTTTTATAAATTTACATAATTTTACATTTCCACAAATCTTAACAATTTACGGGTGGAAAATACCTTATCTGCCAAAGGTAAATTTTAAAATTAAATTTAAAAAAAAACATATCTTGTGTTTGGTAAATAAAATAGGTTAACGCTCAAAAATAAGCCACATATGACGTTATTTGTAAAGCGGCACATATTTTAATCCCTAACCCTAATAGTCTCATATACACAAATTTATATATATAAATACTAAGTAGAGGTATGCCGATTTAGCTATATAGAATCCTTTCCTATTCTACTGGTAGATAAGATTTTTAATAGATATCACCTCGATTCGGCTCAGAAAATTTGGTTTTGGCTTATGTCAATTTGGCCATTATTCGGTGTGTTCAATTGAACATAAAATTGAGAACGCAAAAACTTGGCGAGTAAAAAATGATCAGATCAAGTCGAAAAAAATAAATAATATTTTTTTTAGGTAATCCTGAATTTTTGTTATATTTATTAAAATATAGTGTTGTAAACGAACGCGTTCAAAATAAACGCGTTCGTGAACGAAGTTCGTTTTTTTGAAAAAACATGATGAACGGCGTTCCTTTTTTTTTGACGAACTTTGAACGTGAACGCGTTCCTTTTCTTTGATGAACGCGTTCAAATTTACGTTCGTTCAATTTTAAAAACACTTTTTATTTTTATTTATTTGAAAAATTAATATTAATCCGCATTTTTTAACAAAAAAGTCTTATATTTTTATTTATTTGAAAAATTAATATTTAATCCAATTTTTTAACAAAAAAGTCTTATATTTTTTAATCAGCTGTTTTTACTTTTTCCTCTTTCATATTGCAATTAACGTACCATAACGTGCTACTGCTAGAGAAGATAAGATTAAAGTTTATTAATTTGAATATTTTATATTTTAATTTAATAGATTAGGATTTACAAGGATATAAATATTTCATCATCAGATTCTGAAAATAAAAATTCAATATTAGATGAATTAGAATTACCATGGCCCTATCAAAAATATTTCACTGTTTTAAAATCAATTCCGAGATATCCTTTTTTTTGACGAGGAAGAAGAGGGCAGATTGGAGGATGATAACAGCTCAATTTTTTGAGACAATGGATAAAACATTAAATGTTTTTAATAAATTCCCCCTTTTAAAAGAATGTTTATCAAGTATAACACCGCAATCCCTTCATCTGCCCCTGTTGAGCGAGTTTTTAGTATAGCTAACGCTGTATTAAGTGCCAAGCGTTCATGCCTATCAGATGAAAATTTTGAAAAGCAATTATTAAAAATTAATAAGAAAAATTTTTTATAAATTTATTTTTTTATCGCTCTATTATATTGTATTTATAATTATATTATCAAAATAAAACTATTATTTTTTATCATGGCTAATATATTGGGTTGAAAAATATAAGGCATTTATTTATATTAAATTAAATTTAAAAAAAAATTTATCATAAAATTTTGAACGCCGCATGAACGCATGAACGCGTTCACGAACTTGAACGCGTTCCTTTTTTTTGAATTTGAACGTGAACGTGAACGCGTTCGATTTTTGTCAATGAACGTTGAACGCGAACGCGTTCGATTTTTTTTAAAATGTTTACAGCACTATTAAAATATGAAGTATTCAATTGCAGGAACATGTTAATATTTTATATCAATCACCCCGATATGAAAAAACTAGTGTTGTTAAACGGCTCGTTTTGAGCCGGTTTTTAAAAACGGTTATCTCAATATTTTATCCAGACAAATATTATGCAAGTCTACAGATTTTGCTCATAGATGGCACTAAGGTTTGAAAATCTATTAACGAATTCTCTAAGCTTATACCATATTTTTTTAGCCAAAATATTGAGTTAGCCGTTTCTGAAAATCGGCTTAAATCGAGCCGTTTAACAACTCTAGAAAAAACCTCTCAGATAATATTTGAACAAAATATTTATGACTTAGTAATTCACAATAATTTATCAGTATTATGTCTTTGATATTAGATTATTTTTTATTATTATAACCTAGTAATAGTAGAGCATACTTTTCTATGCGTAACCCTGCATTAGCAGTTAGCACGAATTCGCGCTATTTTAAATAAGTCGCGCTAACTATGAATGAGGGGTAATAATGCAACCTAATTGAGCAAATGCATTTTGCTTTTTTTTCTAAAGCGCTCAATTAGATCGCACTATAATTGCAACGATTATGCTTAATTTAATGTAACATTGAAATTCTTGATCGTTCATAGCCGCCCATATCACATTTTAATCGCAGATTTCTCTAGCATCGTAATGTAAATTGTCTCTCGCGGGAAAGGCGATATATTTTTTTAATCCTCTTATTACAAATTAAATAGTACCTGATAAAAATTTCCAAATTCTTATGTTTAAGAACTATTTTTTTAAAAAAACTAGTTTGGATGAGTTCTAACAGTTTTGCAATCAAGTTATTTCTTTTAGTATATAAAGAAATATATTAAACCTAGTATATAAGCAAATAGCAACTGGTATTTTTCAAATTAATACATTTTAGAGTTTTTAATACTTAAAACTTTCATATTCATTTATATAATTTTCTCGCAATCATTACCTTTAATGATTGTGTAATATTTAATTTTTTGTCAAGCGGAACTTTAAAATTTTTAAAAAATATAGGCGATAAAATAAGAGCCCTTACATCAGAACTTTAGTAATTTTCTTTTTTTAAAACAAAATATTCAAATTACCATTTTAAAATATAATTATTCATCTTGAATTTGTAGCCCCAATTCCGTTTTTATGCAAGTATTTTTTATTATATTAAAGTTTATGATTGGAATATGGTTATATACAATATATTATAAATTACTAAAAATATGTCTTGTAGGAAAGCGACGATTAAATAATGTTGATAAATTGTTCTTTTTAAATTATTTGTAAATATTTGTTAATAAATATTTGAAATTATTTTTAAGCAATTAACATCTTGTGGAAATTTACATTTTTTTCATAATTATTGGATTCGAAAATAAAAATCTTTTGTATATATAGTTTATTCTATTCCTTGCTAAATTTTTCGCAAAAAATCAGATTGGTTTAAATTGGCAAGATCGAGTCAAACTCTGAAAGCCTCTCTCTATCTAATATCTAAATATTCGACAATCAGGCTCCTTTTTAAATTATTTTTATGACTTATTTGAATAAAATTTTATTTTAATCCGCTTAGCCTAATTTTGAGTTATTTTTCAATCTCGACAACTGCACAATTATATATTACTTTTATATTATTCGATCCAATCGAATACTCTTCAACGTGGAACATAAACATTTTACTAATTTTTTTTTGGTCGACGTACTATTTAAAAATAAAAATTATATTAAATTATTATTGATAGTATTTTAGAATTTTTACTTAATAGTTTTAGTATATTTTTAACTTTAGTTTTCTTTATCTTTATTGATTATTGAGTGTGACTATATATTTTAATAAATTAATTTGTTATCCTCAATTCTTAATCTTAATAATTATTAATTAAATTTGGAGTGGGAATGAATTTCTCGCATTCAAAACTTCGAATTTTACATACATTAATGGATTTTTAATAAAAACAGCTGCTTTTTAATTAAAAAATGATTAAAATTTTTGGATATTTTTTTAAATGAAAAACGAATGAATTCTCAGTCTTCTTTATAACGAACTTAATTATATATATCAGAGACCCATATTTTAATTTTTTTAAATATATCCGGGCCGTAGCTAAAAAAATTTTTTTTAAAATACCCAGGCCGGGCCGTATATTTTAATTCGTTATAAAATAAAATATTTCTTAAAAAAACTCCTGATCGGGCTTAAAAATTTTATTTTAAAAAAAATCAGGGCCTGGCTTGGAAATATAAAACCCAGAGCGGAGCCGAAAATTTTAATTAAAAAGAAATCCTGGCTGGGCCGAGCCGTACAAATGGTACCTCTACAGGCCTCTGATATGTTTAAAAAACAAAATTGAGTATCAAATTATATGGAAAACACTTGTTCTGTCATGCTTAAAATCCAATAATCATGATAAAATTTTACCAAAAATAACTGAGTTTATAAACTTATATACTATATATATCTGGCAGAGCGTTTAAAATTAGGACTAAGGCGTCTATCCCGTTAATTCTATGAATTCGGTTTGAAACAAAACGTTGAACCCACACCAGTTTGGAATTCAGAAAAGACATAAACGGGGTTTGGTTCGGGTTCCTGTAATGTCACTCGATATTTTTTTTAACATAAAATTTATTAAAGATTATTAACCGGAACTAAACCCGTTTTTAAAAATATTTTGGATTCTGCCAACCTCAAAGTACGCCAGATTATTTTCGCTAGGGCCGCTACTCGGCTCCACTTCAAAGCACGCGAAATTATTTTTTCGGATATAATCGGTTATCTCGATTTTGAGTCGGTTCGATCGGAACAATTTTTCGTCGGACCTCAAAGGAATGATTTTTGATGCAACTTGTTAATCGGGCAAGAAATATTTTTTTAAGGAAATATTATATATCATCGATATATATTTAGGATTCTAAATATGTAAATATATATATTTATTTATTAACTAAAATGCTCAATTATCTAATAACAATCTTGGCTCAGAAACTCGAAGTTTTTATCAACAATATTATTTTTTACATTTTGGTGATTTTGGCCAAATATTTTCTATTTTTTTTTACATTTTTATGATTTTGGCCAAATATATCCTAATTTTTTTTTACATTACGTTCAATATCTATTCTAGATTTTAGGGCAACACACATGTTTTCTGCTATTCCAAACAAAGGATGATAATTTGTCGAATTAATTTTTTTGCATAAAAAAATATTTTTGAAAAAAGTTTATTCTAATCTCTCCCAGATGCCATTTAATCGTTAATAAAATCTAAACCTTGAAAATCACTTTGAAAAAAAAAACGTTCTGTCTGGAAATGGCCGTATATAAATATAATACACATCATATTTCTAACTTTATAAAATTCGCCTGCGCCGTAGTTTGAATGTCCAGGCAATGGTCTTTAAGATTAGGAATAATAAATGTATAATTCTTTTTCCTTCATTAGGAAAGATATAATAAAGAATCTCTCAAACTAGATGATATCCAGCGGGTAATAAATCAAATATTAGTTTTCAGTGTCAACTTTTAAAATACCTAGGGGGGGGGGGCTAAGAGTCTATTAAAAAAAAATAGTATCCCTATTTTAACCGAAATGTCAATAAATAACTTAATCAAGTGCCGCGTAGTGTAATATAATATGAAAATTACCAAGTTGCGATTATCTGGCGGTGACTTGGCAAAACTTAATTTGATTGTACTGATTTATTCGTTTAACATTAACACCATGAAGCTAAAATTCTTAAACCTTTTTTTATTATTTGTTTGAGTTTGGAGTACTCTAACCTAATTAAATCAATATATTTACAATATATTAGTCTAAACCTTATTATTTTATAAAATAATTTTTCACTTTTTTGCAATAAAGGCATAAATTATATTTTGAATATGCAATTTGGTGGGAGGGGGGGGGGAAATAAATTTTATAAATATTTACTTCTTTTTAGAGGGGTATGTATTTTTGGGCTTGTATCCATACTGTTTACACCTTTAAACCATTATTATCACGTGTAATATAATAAGCTAACTAGTTCAAATTCCATTTCTCTGAGCAGGATCAACCCATTAAATTTATACAATTTTTTTATCAGAATTAAAATGTGAGGCTAGAAGGTGTCTAATATGATATGGAATGACCCTCATAAATAATATATAATTTGTAAAATATTTTATTTTAAAAGTAAAATAGCCAAAACTGAATTCCGGTCCGGCTATACGAACTGGGCCCTAAATTGGTGTGATTCGAAATATCCTAACTGGGCCTAAAAAGGATTTAAATCGCATGTTGAACACTTAGTAATTTATTCGCTTTCAAACCCGAGCTTAGTTGTAAAAATGATTGAAATTTTGTAATCCCATGTTTAGGCTTGACAACATAAAAAGTTGGTTAGGGTCAGGCCACTGGACATATCTTACCTGGACTGACGATGCATTTTGAAGCGCCTTTGAATAGAAATCAGCAGGTGGCACCCCATTTTAGTTTCTCCAATGTTTTCATAAAATTTTATTATTTATATGAGAAACCAAAATGGCGAGTCACCAGTTAATTTGTATTGGTACACATTTTAAATAAATTAATCTTCAATTGGTCGTTTTTAAAAAAAATTTAAAAACATCTCGGAAAGTGCTTAATATGGGTGCTGCCATGTCTCTGATTTTAACAAACCTTAAACAAAATTACAACTACCTTAAATATAATTATTTATTTCACCAATGATGTATGTATTACTAGATTGACAATTCATTAATTAGTGTAAATACATTGGAGTTAACTGTAACGCCATTTTATAGTTTGCACGAACGACCAATTGTCTTATTTATAATTATATGATAATATGAATGCATATTAATGTCATTTAATCGACGTACGAACCACAAAATGACGCTAAAGTTGTTACCTATGTATGTTCACTTTTAAATGAATTGCCAATCTAATAGTATAATATACATAATTGAGTGGGGCATCTAATTAAACTGATATTAAAGTGTAGTAAAATTAATTAATTCACTACTAAGAAGTGTTTGAATTGAAGCGATCTGAATAATATAGTTTAATGTTGAAAATAATTAATTTAACATATTCAAATATTAAAAAAAATAAATAATTATATCAAATTAGGATCGAACATCTAACAAATCCTATCAATGGCAAACCACGAACCCTAATAACGACGAAGTACATTTTAAGATTTTTATTATAATTTATTATTTTTAAAAAAAATTATTAGTGGATTTATTTTTGAAAGTTTTATAAATTTTGTCAATTTTTTTTTTCCAATTTTTGGCACATTAACGCTATAGATAATTTGAGTCTTGGCTAGGAATTAGAGCTGCGTATCCAATATTTACCGGCCTTCGACTGGATCTTTTTACGCATATTTATAATGTTAAAATAAAATGAAAACTCAATAATTGCTTTGTCCTAATCCCAGAGAAAATTTTAACTGTGTTTTTTTAATAAATGAGAAGCTGAAAACATGTTTTATTTTTAGCCCGACCGCTCTGATATTTTGTTAAAAATTTAAGCCAGTCCTGATAGGCCCTACCCCCAACTTGAGTGGCTTAATCTTATAATAGCCTTCTCATTTATATTCTAATATTAGTTAATTGATACAAAACAAACTATAAATGTTCAATTATAGAAAGTGTTGCGCCAAAATATTTACCGCTTAAACGTTGTACATATTTTGACGTGTTTCACTATAAAATATACTGTATTTTTTTCTTATTTGGCCAAAATATATAATCCAAAAAAATAACTTTGTTGATAAAAACTTTTAGTATTTGAATATTGAGCATTAGTTAATTAATAAATCTATATATATTTGGAATTATCATTAAATTTGCAGTTTATAATCGATATATTGTTTACTTTTAGAAGTAAATTAAAAACGTTAATAATTAAAAAAAAATAACATAAATTTTTATATATCCTAAATTTAATGGTCATTTCAAATGTATAAATAGTTTATATTAATTAATTAATTAAACATGTTCATGATTTTTTTAATTACTTTTTTACATTTTTTTTGTTAAAATTGTGTAGACAATTTAAAACAAGAAATATCAGAGACCTGAAGAAGTTCCATTTGTCCGGATATTTTTTGGCCTGGCCCGGGTTTTATATTTTCAGGCCCGGCTAGGTATATTATATTTATTTTTGATTTTTATAGCTAATAATATGATTTCAATTATTTGGTTTTAAAATATACGGCCCCCGGGTATTTTTATAAAAAATTTCAGGACTCGCCCTGGGATTTAAAAAACAAGTTAAAATACGGCCTGGCCCGGGCTTGCAAGTCACTGAGAAATATAAAAACTACACTTAAAAAAATATATATAAGATGGGGGAGGGGGCAAAAGAGGCTCTCATTTAGATTAGAAGAAACTAAGATAGTTTTCTTGGAACATGCGATTTGAGCTTATTTTAATATTTTAAAAGAGGTCCATGATCATCATTAATTTGAGAGATTTTTTTTACCTGAAATCTTAAAAAAATGATAGTCTTAGGGGGCTTAGGATCCCATTTGGTAGAAATAACTATTGGGGTAAAGTTATAATCTGAAAAGTTGTGGTACTTTCTAATTTTTGACCTTTCGGCTGTAATTATTGGATTGATGTTTGGGTTAGAACTGGGAGACAAAACTGAAATCCTAAATAAGGTATTTTCCTCTAAACCAAGGAGAAGTTTGTGAGCCCCCAACAGACAGGGATAAGTGAACTGGTTCCAGGAGGTTTGAGTAATTGTAATTTGTTCAAGATTATAGAGTTAATAGCTTTTTTTAACACAGCATACATTTTGACTAAATAAAAAAAAATAAGGAGAAATATTACCAAAATATATATTTGATATTAAATGAATAAATAAATAAATAAGGAAGTTATAAATATTCTCATTACTACATTCAATCTGAAAAATAGAGTAAATAAAAGATAGGATGGGATAGGGGATAGGATACGAAATTAATAAGTTTTGTGGAGCATATACATGTTTTTAAAACTTATATTGATGAAAAAAATAAAAAAAACTAATAATTCAATGCATTGCTTACGCTGAATCTAGGAAAAAAATTCCCCGGAAGATTACTCCCCGGAAAAAAAATCCCCAGGAAAATAATTCTCCGGAAAAAAAATCCCCGGAAAATAATTCCCCGGGAAAAATTTCCTCGTAAAAAAATTCCCCATTGTTTAAATCCTATAAAATATTAAATTATTTTTATAAAATTAACAATATAGGAAAAAATATCCCCGGAAAAAAAATCTGAAGGAAAGATTTAATAGAGTGGTTTAAATTTATTATTTTTCTGATGTAGCAGTAGGGGTGGGACCAATACCAATATAATATTGGTTTACAATACCAATATAAACCAATATATATTTAAATATTGGTATTGCTTTTACAACCAATACCAATTACCTAAATATATTGGTTTTGATATATTGTTTAAATACAATTTTAACCAATACCAATATTAAAAATAACATAATTATTTGGGTTTATCGTGGATAATTATATCGTGGTATTTTTTTTACTTTCATTCCAAAAACTGATTACATCTGTTATTTCTTCCAAATACTACTGTGATATCAATATTTCTGTTATTTATAATTATAATTTATTTTTATTATGGAAATAAATTTTTTACATGATATCTATCAATTTTATCTATTTATTTAGGATATTATAATAAATGAAGACCAAATAGAGTTAATAAATATAGATGCTGTTGGTACTAATAATAATAGCGATAAGGAACAAGAAGAATTATCAATATCTAATAAAAGACGAAATTCAGTAAAAATCTGGGAATTTTATAGCAATTTGTAATAAATGTTAAAAAAATATCACTTCCCAATTTTGGAACCTTAGGATTATGGACACATCTTAAATCCATCCACCCAACAATATATAAGAAATGTGAGCAAATAAATATTGGCAGTAAAAAATTAAGACAATAAAATCATTTTTACTTAATAATATAAATAATAAAGCTAATTTAAATAATTTAATTATAAACTTTTTCATTCAAAATAATTTAGCCTTTTCAATAGTTGAGGATATCACTTTTAAAAATTTAATAGCATATTATAACCCTTCACTAACATTAGTTTCTAGAAAAACACTAAAAATAGAAATTTTGAAACATTATCATAGTTCTTTTATCAATTTAAAATCTGTACTTTCTAACATTACATCTAAATTTTCCTTAATAATGGACATTTGGTCCTCTCCAAATAAAATACCCTTTATGGGCATAACAATTCATTATATTGATAATGATTTTAAATTAAATAATCATTTATTAGATTTTATTCCTTTTAAATCGGCACATAATTCTATTAATATTTTTAATTCTGTATTAAAAGTAAAATTTGAAATTGATTTTTTTTGCATTACATTAGACAATGCAAGTAATAATTTAGCATTTCTAAAAATTTTAAAACAAAAAGATAATTTTGATAATGTGTGCAAATGCTTTTGCCATATTATACATTTGGCTGTCATGGCTGCATTGGAACCCTTAAATACAACTTTAAAAAAAATAAGAAATTTTTAAAAAATTTTTAAACTTTCTATATCTAAATTTAATAAACTCGAAAAAATATATCTTGAAAAAAATCCACACTTAAAATTTCCTCACCCAATTTTGGATATACCAACACGTTGGAATTCAACATACCAAATGCTTGAAAGAGCAATATTGCTCAAACCTTATTTGACAACATATACCAATCATTTACAAAATACCAATCAAGAAAATTATATTAGTGCCTTAGCCTGGAATAATATAGAAATATACCGAGAATTTCTGGAACCATTTAATTTTGCTACAGAGATGGCCTCATGTGCTAATACTCCAACAATTTCAACAATTATTCCTTTATATTCCAGTATTTTTGAGCATGTGGAGAGTTATAATAATAATCCCAATGCTATTTTAAAGACACCTTCTTTAGCTGCCTTAACAAAACTTAATAAATACTATAATTATAATAAACACCTCTTTATTATTTCAACAATGATTGACCCAAGATTTAAACTATCAAGTCATTTATTAAAGCATAATAATATTGAAACTCTTATTGGATATCTTACTAATGAATACAATATTTATAAAATAAATAATAACAATTCAGCGGAACTTACAAATGAAGCACAAAATAACAAAAAATTATCCTTTTATGACAAAATTTATCAGGTGAAACCTCATAATAATAACAACTTAGAAATAAATAAATACGTAGATGAAGCCACAATTTCCAATGATACAAATCCATTAGATTGGTGGAAATTAAATAAATATAGATATCCAGTATTATCAAAAATTGCCAGAGATTATCTAGCAATTCCGGCCACCTCATCTAGCTCTGAAAGGGCTTTTTCAGAAGGACGGTATGTTATAACAGACCAACGTTGTTCACTAGATGAGCATACTATACAAGCTTGCCTGTGCCTAAAAAGTTGGATGCGCATGCAAGATTCTTCTTAAATACATAAAATTATTTCCTCTTCTTATATTAAAATTATATCATTCTTTTGCATTATATTGTATAAATAGACGGTTATGTTACATTTTTAGTTTACTTATTTTGCTATGTTCTTTGTGATAAATAAAATGGTTCAAAATCAATACGTTTATTATTGTTGATACAAAAAATACATGATTATATCAAAATTTTTTATATTCACATCACCTAATAAATTCCTAGTTTAAAAAAAGAATTTGAATTCAATAAAATTTTGAGAGTTGGTTCTTAGCCCTAATTTTATGGTATCATGATTTTTTTTCATGTTTATTTAAAATTAGAAATTAAGGGTTTTATAATCACTATTTCTATTCTTTTAATTAGTAATTTGAATTTAAACCAATACCAATATAAACCAATAGTTACCAATATAAACCAATACAAGAAATAGAAAATATTGTTTAAACCAATACCAATATTTTAGACCCAATACCAATTCAATATTTTGTTAATATTGGGTTTTTACTATTGGTTCCCAGCCCTATGTAGCAGTAACCAATATAAAAATAAAAGATTTCATTAATCTCTACAATCATGAAAATGATTTTGGGATAAAGGCTGAGTGACATTTTTTGAAACCGCACAAGGTAAAAGTCCATGCGACATTTTGGGGGCGGTTACTAAACGGTTAGCAGCTCGAGCAAGCTTGCAACGTCCATATGAACATCACATATTGACAACAATAGATTTATTTAACTATGCAAGAAATAATATCTATGGGGTAAATTACATATTTGTGAGCAATAATGAATATATGAACATAGAAAGTCATATTGAAAGCAGGTTTTTGAGAGCAAAGAGAATTTCTGGAACACAAAGTTCCAAGCTTTTATTCCTCTAGACGAAAACAAAAGTCATAATTTATTCAAATTCTTTAGATTATTTAATTTATGATATATTTTAAATATAATTATGAAATATTATATTATATGTAATTATGCATTTCAGACAAATAAAGTTATAAATATGTTTATAATTATTTTGTCAAGTAATTTCGAGTTACAATATAACTTGAGTGTTAAATAAATCACATTATCCCAGCCATTTCTTAAAAGTTTTCTTAAAGATAAAAAAAAGTAAGGGCCTATCATTTAGACATAATTTTTAAATATAAACATTATTTCATAATTCATTAAATGAAGATATTTATGTTAATTTGATCAATTTAAGCCATATAAAAAGTCATAACTCCTAGATCCATTTTCATCCCAATTTAGGATTTGGCACAAATATAAAGCAGTGTTATATCTATCTACAGGAAAAAAAATTTGAAAAAAATACCTTTTTTCTATGGCCATTTCCGGTTTTATACATCCGGTCATCGATATTAATAATATTTCTATTATATAATTATTTGTATGACATAAAGAACTATTATTAAGCTACATAATATAATTTAGATTATTTCTCTAACATTATTATTCGAGATATTTGAAAAAAACGAGGCACATTTTGTCAAAAATGTATAGCGTGTAAACAGTGTTGGGAGTTAAAATTTCATTTTTTTCTTAGTTATAGTATATACTACCAGTATACAAAATTTAAGAAAAATTGAAGGGGGTCGGGTTGAAACCTTGGTTGATTTGATATGGAATTCTCCATATTTTTTGGTAGCGTTCAATTGAGATAGTATTTGAATTAAATAAGCTTTTGTAATCAGTGATTAGGATCAATACTTTTTTTGAAAATTTTTAATCAGATACAATTTTTAAAACCAATAGTATTAAACATAAAAAATTTCCTTTATGTTATTTTTGTCCGGGATTCAAACTGATATAAACGAACGGAACAGAATAGTGTCATAATATTCATTTTAATGTTATATATATTTTAACCTTAGTGGCGTGTTAGAAATACCCCCCCCCCCTCTTCATGGTATTCAAGTCTAGATGAAAAGTGGTTAATGGAAATAACCTTTCTCTTTCTAGGGAAAAATTTGCTTTAACATTTTTCTTTTCAATTTTAAATTGTAAAACCTCTTTCATAATTTTCATATATTTCTATAAAAATTTATCGTCACAAATCTATTCTTTTTATGCTATCTACTAAATTATAAAATATAAAAGTTACCAACTGATTTATCAATTCTCATTTAAAGATTGCCCATTTGGAATTAAAAAAGAAATACTCTCAACTAGGGCTGGGAACCAATAGTAAAAACCCAATATTAACAAAATATTGTATTGGTATTGGTATTGGGTCTAAAATATTGGTATTGGTTTAAACAATATTTTCTATTTCTTGTATTGGTATTGCTATTGGTATTGGTTTATATTGGTAACTATTAGTTTATATTGGTATTGGTTTAAATTCAAATTACTAATTAAAAGAATAGAAATAGTGATTATAAAACCCTTAATTTCTAATTTTAAATAAACATGGGAAAAAAAATCATGATACCATAAAATCAGAGCTAAGAACCAACTCTCAAAATTTTACTGAATTCAAATTCTTTTTTTAAACTAGGAATTTATTAGGTGATGTGAATATAAAAATTTTTGATTTATTCTTGTATTTTTTGTATCAACAATAATAAACGTATTGATTTTGAACCATTTTATTTATCACAAAGAACATAACAAAATAAGTAAACTAAAAATGTAACATAACTGTCTATTTATACAAAATATAATGCAAAATAATGATATAATTTTAATATAAGAAGAGGAAATAATTTTATGTATTTAAGAAGAATCTTGCATGCGCATCTAACTTTTTAGGCACAAGCAAGCTTGTATAGTATGCTCATCTAGTGAACAACGTTGGTCTGTTATAACATACCGTCCTTCTGAAAAAGCCCTTTCAGAGCTAGATGAGGTGGCCGGAATTGCTAGATAATCTCTGGCAATTTTTGATTATTTATTTTATAAATATTGTATTCATTAGTAAGATATCCACTAAGAGTTTCCATATTATTATGCTTTAATAAATGACTTGATAGTTTAAATCTTGGGCCAATCATTGTTGAAATAATAAAGAGGTGTTTATTATAATTATAGTATTTATTAAGTTTTGTTAAGGCAGCTAAAGAAGCTATTTTAAAATAGCATTAGGATATAACTCTCCACATGCTCAAAAATACTGGAATATAAAGGAATAATTGTTGAAATTGTTGGAATATTAGCACATGAGGCCATCTCTGTAGAAAAATTAAATGGTTCCAGAAATTCTCGGTATATTTCTATATTATTCCAGGCTAAGGCACTAATATAATTTTCTTGATTGGTATTTTGTAAATGATTGGTATATGTTGTCAAATAGGGTTTGAGCAATATTGCTCTTTCAAGCATTTGGTATGTTGAATTCCAACGTGTTGGTATATCCAAAATTTAAGGAAATTTTAAGTGTGGATTATTTTCAAGATATATTTTTCGAGTTTTTTAAATTTAGATATAGAAAGTTTAAAAATTTTTAAAAAATTTCTTATTATTTTTAAAGTTGTATTCAAGGGTTCCAATGCAGCCATGACAGCCAAATGTATAATATGGCAAAAGCATTTGCACACACACATTATCAAAATTATCTTTTTGTTTTAAAATTTTTAGAAATGCTAAATTATTAATTGCATTGTCTAATGTAATGCAAAATAAATCAATTTCAAATTTTACTTTTAATACAGAATTAAAAATACTAAAAATATTAATAGAAGTGCTGATTTAAAAGGAATAAACAAAAAATACAATTAGAAATTTTTAAACATAATTATACATGTTTTTTAGGTACATTTTTACTATAAGCTCTTTTTAGAGCCATCGATATTTTTAAATTTACATTTTATATTGTATTGTATTTTTTATAATTACAAATTGTATCAAAATCTAATAAATGATTATTTAATTTAAAATCATTATCAATATAATGAATTGTTATGCCCATAAAGGGTATTTTATTTGGAGAGGACCAAATGTTTATTGTTAAGGAAAATTTAGATGTAATGTTAGAAAGTACAGATTTTAAATTAATAAAAGAACTATGATAATGTTTCATAATTTCTATTTTTAGTGTTTTTCTAGAAACTAATGTTAGTGAAGGGTTACAATATGCTATTAAATTTTTAAAAGTGATATCCTCAACTATTGAAAAGGCTAAATTATTTTGAATGAAAAAGTTTATAATTAATATTTAAATTAGCTTTATTATTTATATTATTAAGTAAAAATGATTTTATTGTCTTAATTTTTTTACTGCCAATATTTATTTCCTCACATTTCTTATATAATGTTGGGTGGATGGATTTAAGATGTGTCCATAATCCTGAGGTTCCAAAATTGGGAAGTGATATTTATTTTTTTACATTTATTACAAATTGCCTTTTTTTATTATCACAAGTAGTATAAAATTCCCAGATTTTTGCTGAATTTCGTCTTTTATTAGATATTGATAATTCTTCTTGTTCCTTATCGCTATTATTATTAGTACCAACAGCATCTATATTTATTAAATCTATTTGGTCTTCATTTATTATAATATCCTAAATTGATAGATATCATGTAAAAAATTTATTTCCATAATAAAAATAAACTATAATTATAAATAACAGAAATATTGATATCACAGTAGTATTTGGAAGAAATAACAGATGTAATCAGTTTTTGCAATGAAAGTAAAAAAAATACCACGATATAATTATCCACGATAAACCCAAATAATTATGATATTTTTAATATTGGTATTGGTTAAAATTGTATTTAAACAATATATCAAAACCAATATATTTAGGTAATTGGTATTGGTATTGGTTGTAAAAGCAATACCAATATTTAAATATATATTGGTTTATATTGGTATTGGTATTGTAAACCAATATTATATTGGTATTGGTCACCCCTACTCTCAACGTTCAGAAAATACTAACATCATTTTTTAGAAATATTTTCGTTATTTTAACGACGGGATTATTTTTTGATAATTTAAAAAAAATTATTCGAAGAATTTTTTCCGGTTTTTTATCCGGGGATTAATTTTTCCCCATATTTAATTTAAAATCCAAAAAATGGGGAATTTATTTCCGGGAAAATATTTTCCGGTGAATTATTTTCTATGGGAATTTTTTTCCAGGGGAATATTTTTCCGGGTAATTATTTTCCAAGGATTTTTTTTCCAGGGAATTATCTTCCAGGGGATATTTTTTCCGGGGAATTATTTTCGGCTTACCTAACGTATATGTAGTCTTTTAGTTTGAGAGTTCTTGCATTTATTTTTTAAAATCATTTATAAAAGTCTGGTGGGATATCAAAAAAAGTTTCTTTTTTTATTTTCTTTCTATTTTAAAAAATTTATTAAAGAGGCCATATTTTTTCTAATTTGTCTCCTCCTTTGATTAAAAATCATTTTATTAATAAAACAATTTCTGTACGGTGCAAAAAAATATGAAAAAAATCAGATAAGTCAAGGCACTAAGGTGTAAAAATTTTATGGAAACTTTAGAGGAAAATTAGTGAAAACCCCAGATCTTGCCTGAAAATAAAAAAAATTGTGAATTTCATTCACCATTATCTGTATATTTTATTTGCAGATCTTTCATTATATATATATTTTTTTGAATAATACAAAACGAGCTACAACTTTTCATTACCACGTATCTTTAACAATGATAAAATATCTTGTTATTTTATGATAATTCAGTGCATCGCCTGGAGATTCTTGTGTTGCTGGTAGCTGGAATATTTTTTTTTATAATTCTGGAACATTTTGTTTTTTTTTTAAATTGTTATATTTTAGAATAATTAAATTATATTAAAATTCGACCATTGCAGTTTTTTTTTCTCGTAAATTTTAGAGATAAATAAATTTATCTATTTTTTTAAAAAATTCTTTCAAAATATAAAAACTCGCATTAATTTTTAAATTAGAATATTTTTTTTTGAAAAAAATTTCAAACTGATAATACTTAATAGCCGGCTTTTAAGTATCGGCTAAATAACCAAAAAAGTAATAAGATTTTAAGCATGCCACTCATTTAATTTTCTAAATAACGATTGGACATATCAGTTTAAATTATATTTATATGAGCAAATTTTCAAATATACCGTAAGCAGGGTTGGCAAGTCGGTCAATTGACCAGTCAAATTCAGTCAATTGACCGAATTGACCGGAGGAGTATTTGACCTGTCAAATACGGTCAAATACTCTAAAAAATTTAAAGGAAAAATAGGTTTAAAAAAGGGAAAAACGATGTAAATACATGTGACTACAATGTTTGCTTATTTTTTGTGTCCACAATATCAAGAGGAGAACTCACAAGTATGTGATATATTCAAGAATTAGCTATTTTACAAGGTAGTGATGACCAAATTAAGTGATATAATTAATTTCAGAAGCAAAAACAGTATATTTAATATAGCAAATTATGTGGACATTAGTAATTTCCAGAAACAATCAATTCCGACCTCCAGTTAATAGATTAAACTTTGTCCACCCTAAGTGACTAACAATTCCTAGTTCTACTTCATCTTTAGAAAGAAATAGGTCGATTTGGGTTAATATTCTTATGAAAATAGAAATCGATTGAAAATCTAAGACATCAGGAAAATTGATTAAAAAATATTAAAGAAAATATTAATATTGAATATGAATCAGAACAAAACTCTGCTAGCTACACGTTAGCTATTGAATGACAATGAATTCAAAAAATTATTATTATAGATTCATTTTACTATTATATTTAAAATAAATTTAATATTAACTTAAAAAAACATATATTTGAATTTGACCACATTCGGTCAAATGCACAACCCTGCCGTAAAGTAATAGCCA
Organism: Gordionus sp. m RMFG-2023; assembly: GCF_954871325.1. Taxonomy (NCBI): domain Eukaryota; kingdom Metazoa; phylum Nematomorpha; class Gordioida; order Chordodea; family Parachordodidae; genus Gordionus; species Gordionus sp. m RMFG-2023. Next base: position 51,498,613 of record NC_088776.1, on the reverse strand, counting down.
ATCTTTCTTGATTGCATATTGTTATCTTGTAGATAGATATGTGTTACATAAATGATGCAATCATATAGAATATAATTAAAGATTGAAATATTCATCCTCATATACTTATAGAATTGTGTCATCATTAATTTCCCTAAATGAATTTTGAAGCCAATCTTTATCATGGCGATTTTAATATATTTTATTTAGATCTTTCTTGTGAATCAGCTTAGGTGGTAACAGTTCCGTGAAAATTATTCCTCTATTTTAACTTAATATAAAAACGTCTCTGAGAGAGAATTAAGAGTATTCGTTATTACAGTCAAAAATAAAATAATTACATATAAAGCAGACGATATAATTACAAATAAAATTTTAATTTGTATATTTTATAAATATAATGAATGAAATATATTTAATAAGTAACTTGAAGAGTAACTAGTTAATTCGGTCGTTATATTTGAAAAAATGCCACTCATAGTGTCTGCATTCTTTTTCAAATTCAAAAGTAACTAATTATAGTGAATTTTTTTAAAAATATATCTCCAATGAATCTAACTAGTATACATCACTAATTAAATTTTAAAAAATTATAGTTCCCGTATTGTTATAAATACGTGAAAAAATTTTACCGTGCAAGATATGAATCCTAAACCTCGGATTGCTAGACAGACATTAACAATACTGGACTAGGTGAGCTCTTAGGATAAAGTGGTTTTAATTTGTATATATTATAAGTTAATCAACTGAGATTGGTTGCTAAATTACTTATTTTATTATTATTATATCAAGATATGGTAATGTATACATTTTTATATTAAAATAAACAAAATTAGGTTTATTTGTGCATAGAAATTAAATTTATTACAAAAATATATATTATATATTGTATATATTTCAAATTGGTAATCAGAATAACATCTTTATTCTATAATTATGTTATTTGCTATTCCATTTTCTCTCTATTTAGATCTAAAATAAAAATTTTGAACAATTAAGACACATACAAAAAAAAATTGACTTTTATGGCTTTAAATATACTTTATTTCGGTTATGTTTTTATATTTATTTTAGCTTTTTCGGCTATTAAGTATTAAACCGATCTAGGACACAGCCTTACCCCTCATTCAAAGTTAGAGCGAATTATACAGAATATGCTTTTTTTTATATTCTCCGCCGCGAATTTGCGCTAACTGCGAATGCAGGGTTAGCTGCTTCGCTTCCGTAATGAGTTTTTCTAAACATACTGATTGTATTGTTAATTGATTTTTAAAAACGGTTAACTCAATATTTTAGCCAAAAAAATATTACGCAAGCTTGGAGGGATTATTCCTAGATGGCAGAAAGGTTTGGACATGTATTCGCTAAATCCCGAGGGTTACATATTTCGGCGAAAATTTGGATCTTAAATTGTACCGTAGATTTTAAGGAAAAACGCGATTTAATGGAAGAAATTATAACCTAATTTTTTTTGTTTAATATTTTTTAGTTATCGATTTTTAAAAATATAATACCCAATTTTAAAATTAAAAATTAAAAATGTTACTAATTCATACGAATGCAGTATTTTTTCTAAAAAATATAAATTATTGGAATTTACAAAGTCTTTTTTAGCAAAAACAAATTTCTCAGAATTTAAAAGGTAAATAAACATTGCCGATAGTAAAAGAAATTTTTAGTCTCAAATCGGGCCCGGCCCATATTTAAAATTAAAAAAATATATTCTTAAGCCCATATTAAGTTTTAAAAAATTTTCTCAAGTCCATATTCAAAAATTTAATGTAAATAAATATTATTCGAATGTATTTAGGCAATCATTTTGTTTACAACCTGAAATTTGTTATTATTAGAAGAAAAAAAATTGCAATATTTTGAAATTAGCAATTAAATATAATAAATTTTAATTTTGAAAAAATTTTCAAAAACCCAAGCCCGGCCCAGGCTTAAATATAATAGGGTGCCGATCCACAAATACAGATTCGATCCTATATTCATAGAGAACCAATCCGATATTCATATTAATACTTATTTGTGAACGAATAATTTTCTGTGCAAATAATTTTTTAACTAACTTAAACTTTGGACAACGTATAAAAATACACTGAAATTTTTCGTTTCTCATGGACATGGCGATATTATCTGCATTTTTATCGCGAAGTATAAATTTTTCCCTTAAAAGTTAATTATCTTATTTAAAGATACCGCTAATTTTTGTCTGACTGTGGACTGGTTTAATATTTTTTAAAACCTTTTCTTGCTCAAAAAAATATCATTTTACAACCTTTTCCTTTTATTAATAATTCGATTTTTTTTAAAATAATTACAATTACGAATAAATACATAACAATTTTTGGTCCCTTTTATATTTGTTTTGTTATTATTATTTTTGAAATTAGGTGTAAAATATGTATTGGGTAATGTTGGTAAGCCGATTTGAGACGATTTTTAATAACGGCTAACTCAATTTTTCAATCAGAAAAATATTACGCAAGTCTAAAAAAAATTCCGTACTAACCATAATTGATTTCATTAAATTCAAATAGATCATCCTCTATATATTTTGATTTGAAATCTCATTTTTTAATCATTCACTCAGAATCGATTATTTCAACATGAAAGATCTCAGGATATATAAGTCTTATAATCATATGTCCTGTCAAATTTGGCAAGTTATTAACAAAAATGATTAGAATTTTTCAAATATTAACCCTAGCCCATACTCCGTACTTTTCGATTAACTGTTTTTAATTTTAAATATATTTCATTCAATTAAAAGAAATTTTTTTAAAAAATTTTTAGAAAATTACATCGCTTTACAAACCCGACTTTGAAGAGGAGGACGAGCATGAATGCGATAACAATAATTTTCAGACTAAAGAGACCACATTTAAACGCGGCGTAGAAGTCAGAAAAGAAAAAAAATATGATATTATGTTATCAATAATTGAAATTTATATATATATCTTTTGAGATCGCTTATAAAAAAATTACTGTAAAACTACCCGAAACTACATTACTTAAATTAAGAGATTTTCAATAGTTAATTATATTTTTAGTCGATATATTTTTTTTAAGCGGGCGTAACAATGCAAATTTTTTTATTTATTTCTTATTAAACCTTTATTTATCAATAAAATCGTGAGCATTCTTTTTGTTTGTTTGAATATTCTTCAATTGTAGTAAATATCACCTCATTACATTTTTTAGATAACAAATCACGAACCCAGTAATAACGCGAAATTGGTTCGGGACGTTAAACAAGCTTATCAATGCCACGAGTGCGGCGAGGTTCAAGATTTTAACGACGACGTCGAATATCTACTTGCTGGCCTCAGGCCCGGAATCAATACATTGGCTATGAGATGTTTAAGGTTTGATGTTTTCTTTTAGTTTTGTTTGCAAAAATGAAAGAGAAGGAAAAGGTATGCAATAGACCAATATGTCTACGAATTTAACATTACTTTAAAAAAAAATATTAGATGCTAATCTAATAGGAATAGTAAATTATATTATTTGTATGAATAACGAATATTAATTTATATTCGATTTGTTTTAAAAGAGTCATTTTTTAATGGGCATATTGTAAACATATATTTTTTACATTTTCACCGTGAACTAAATCTAATTTCGATATTATATTATTAAAATAGTATTTTAGGTATCGCTAACAAATGCTTATCCAATCCTTTCAGAACTCATTTGAGAGCGCAAGGCTTATTTTTATCCGTATTCTCTTCTCTCAACGATGCATTTACCGAATCGGTTCGTAATCATTTTATTCTTTTTTTGCAGAAAATGATGATGATTATTTTTTTAACAGCTTAGTAACTTTATTTCGTTTCGATTCTAGCTAATTAAATGTCATAAAGTATCAATAGATATTTTATTGCCAAACAGCGCGACCCTGTATTTATATGATATATTGAATATAACATTCGTTTATCATTAGAATCTTTTTCAATGCACCACCGCCCTGGTATTTTCCCTGACTCTCGATAAAAAAATGCATTCTGAAATTGATCCTTCCACCTTATCTTTACTCATACACTGCTGCAATAATTCTCGGGATATTTCTGCGTCACCCAACAAGGACAAAACTAATAATGCACTGTCCACCAAAAACGCCGCTAAGATCACTTTGCTGCTCGACGCTTTGTTTAAAGATCAAGTCAATAATAACAGCCATACCTCGGCGTTGCAGGGAACTAGCGAATCGGGTTTGGAAGATAACGCCAGGGAACTTAAAGCTGCCTATCTATCCGACCCTCGCGCATTCTTAGATGTAAACATCCTCTTATGCCAATCCTTACCCCTCCTGTTTTTTTAAAATCATCTTCCGTTTACCAATAAAATCCTTTGAATAATTTTTTTTATTTAAATTGATTTTCATTCTCGTGAATTTAGGTGCGAAGATTATCGTTAGAAACGCTTATTAACCTTAGTTGCTACCAAAAATGTAATTCCGATTTCAGGCAATGCATGCGCGAGCACAAAGGAATCGACATCATCATTCAAACTAGTTTAAAATTTGATTCTATAAAATGAGATCTTCTGTCGGAATTCATAAAAGAATACAAAAAAAGTTTAAAAAAACTGGACAAGATAGAAATTCTCTAAATCTTTTATTTTTATAAGATTTTCGTTTATTTCTTTATTTATATGAGACTCTCATGTCATTTTTAAGTAAATGTAAATAACTATATCACATTTATCCGAGAAAATTTGAAATTCGCGTTGTATTTAATTTTATACAAAATTATGAATATATTAGCCATGGAAAATTATGAACAACTGGTATCATTCAATACAGCCACGGTCGCCGACGAGTACTTAATCGAAAATAAGCTTAAACGGTTATCCGTTTTGATATTGGTGCTAGAAAACGTATAACCTATATTATATTGCCCTATTTTAAGGGAGTTAAATGGTATAGTTAAATTTAGTGTTAATTTTTTAAAATGTTTAATGACTAAAGGTAATAAATAAATTGTTTTATTATACAAAAAAAAAAATCTAGTTTTGATATATTAATTTAAAAAATTGAAGGGTAGGTGTGGAATTATATCTAAAAAAGTATTTAATTTCTATTTCCTGAGGATGATTTATATAATTTTTTCTGTCTTCAAAAAAATTTTTATAATAAAGCTCATATTTATGGACAAAGACAATCAAAATTATTTATTGAATTATAAGGACGAGTTCATGCGAACACTACTCTGGTAAATATAATTGTATACAATCCTATATTATAATCTGAGGGAGCTAACCTGAACCCAACTGATAATTTCATTAACCGTAATCGAACCTTTATACCTATTCGCCAAAAGGTGCGAACCAAATCTATTTAATTTTGCTGAACCTGTTTAAACCCTTTATGTTTTATCTTTATTTTAATGTAATTTAGAGCGTTTTTTTACTTTATTTTTCATTGGGGTGATTTTTAGTGATTTTATTTTTTTGTCTTCAAATTGTACAATTTTTCAAAACCGTATAGGAAATGTTAATGTTACATACCAAGTTTTAACTGCACTTCTCGAAAATGAAATAGGGTTCAATCATGCGACGCATAAATTTACATGTATATGGCCCATCTAATTCTAATCTATTTATTTTTTATCATCCTTCTTTATTTAATAAAGAATTATTTCAATTTTTGATAATTTTTTTAAAAATAGTATCATCAAACATTGCATTCAAAATTTGATAACGATTCCGCTCAACCCAAAGGTATAAAGAATATATATTTTTTTTAAAGTTTTCCGTCTAAAAATTTTAAATAATTTATAAATTATCTAATTACATATAGGTCATCGTAGAATCGGAAGAATATACCTTTAAACAACCCTTAATAGAATTTCATTACCAAGCCTCCCCTATCAAAATATCTCAAAATGACACGATTTATGATAAGACATCTCATTTGAATCTATTGCTAGGCGTATTGAGGCTTATGATTAATTTGACCCACGAGAATGGTATTTCATTTTTTTTTGACTTTTATTCGTGACTTGTTAGATAGAGTTGTAATTGAATTAAAAATATTTAAAATAGCATCTTATCGTTGTCATTTTGTCAGATTGGTAGAGTTGAATGGAGAAACTTATTTTATTTCCTTAACTTGGATCGGAAGCTAGAAAAAAAAGAAGTAACTTTTGAGTATTTAAGAAAATATGCAGTATTAACTTGAAAAATAGTTTTTCGGTTATAATGTATATTCTTAAATTCGATCGGGTTTCTGTTTCTATCCAAAACTCTGTTAATAAGTAAAACAAATAGAAAAATTTAAACTCTCCAGAACTTTCTAATTTGAATGGCCCAATATTTTTAAACAATGATATAATATATAGTTTTACCTATGTTGGAACTGTTTTCGATTTCCTGAACATATTAACGAGTTTTCTGATCCCTATAAACCTTAAAGAGAATGTTCTGATTGAGGTTCTTACAATTTATCAAGTTCCGAGAGTTCTGGTTCTATTTCAAACTCATTACAGTATCTTTGTCATGCAATTTATATTTATGCTTTTACATATTCAATATTCTATTATTTTTTATACAGAGACTGGCTGTAAAAAGATCGTATTCAATTCCTTAAACTTGCCTTCGACTGATTACAAACTTTTCGCCGATCTCGTATGTCTCGTTTTAGCGATTAAGGGCGAAAAATTGAACGATAAGATATTTGATTTGATTGTATTGGTACGTTTTTTTCTTCTTCAACTGTATATAGTTAGTATTTCATAGAGCTCTGCTCTGCTTAACCCTGCATTTACAATTAGCGCTAATCCGGGGGCGAAGTATATAAAAACTAATGTTAATTATTATATTTATATCATATCTTATATACTTCGCCGCGAAACACTAACTATAAACACAGGGTAAACCGATCTAACTAAAGTTCAAGTCAGTCTCCAACCTCGGCAGGATTTTAAAAAAAAATTATTTCCTTTTTTAACGCCTTATCCTTTTCCGCTTTCCTCTTTGATATATCAAACTTTTTCAACAATCCGATAATTCTCTTATCTAATCGGGCTGGACTTGATAAACATATGTTAAGTGCAGGGCTAGAACATTTTTATGATTCGGAAGTAAGAAGAAAGGGCTAAAAAGAAATAAAACCTAATAATTTAAAATGACATTAAATATTTTATTTAAAATACTCTCCACGAAAAAAATAATAATATTAATCCAAGGTTCTATGCTTCTTGATAAATTTGATGGAATATTGCGACGAAAATAAGAAGCTATGTCTCTGTCAAAATGAATCTTTGGCACTGCAAACCCCAGGGTTGAATTTCTTGAAGTTATTGGTTAAGGTTAACTACTATTTGCATATATTCTATTTATTTTCTTTTTTTCCCCATTCAGAATATAATAACATTTTTATTTTATTAATTGTAGTAGTGTAATAAAAAAAAATCATCGTTAGACGCCAAAATATTAATCATTACACGACCGTAAATATGACAATACAAAAATTTCTTTAAAAAAATATCAATCAAGTCTTTTTTCGAGTATACCCGCCTCGCCAACTTAGCCGAATCAGACAATGAAATTTTTACTCCCATCGAAAATCAAAACGATAATAAAAATATTGACAAAATGGGGTCCAAGAATTTCGACGAACATGAAAGTTTTACTAAATTATGTGATTTAGACGGCGAGGATAAATTAGGGGAGAGAATAGCAGTACCTCAGCTCACACCCCAAACTCTTTTGACTCAGAGTAATAATATAACATTGTCATAATAATAAAATTCCGTGGTAGAATTTAAATCGCACACTAAATTTAATAAGTCCGTTCATGGTTAGATGTTTTTTAGCAAATAAAAATGGTTATTTTTAGATTGGTTAAATATCGTCGGTACACAAAATCTCGCAATAACCTTTTTGAAAATGATCAGGAGCGACGAAAATATACTTTTGGCTCAATTTTAAATAAGAAAATTTAGCAATCATAAAATTAAACATGTTTCCATTAATTAATATATGAAACAATTTTATTTGTATGCCTCATGATCTCATAGATATTAAATTATGGACATTTTTGGAGGTGGTCCTATGAGCTCAGAGACAGAAAACATGTTTCTGATAGTTATTTTGATCAAGCTTTTAGGTGATCATAGAGGACATTTAATACATATTTGTACAATAAAAAACCTAAAAAAATACCGCTTATGAGGTTTTGCGACGATATTTAAAGATAAACTTAATTACATTGTTATTTGGTTTTTTTTGTTTTATTAACCTTTAACTAAAACTTATTTAAACCAAAAAGAGAGAAAAGACACTATTATTTAAAGCATACGAAAGAATGTAAGGAAAAAAGGAATAAATTTAAAAAACTAATAAACACAAAACATTCTATCTTTTCAGTTCTGCACAAGGCGGGCGAACACATGGAATACAGCTTAGTGGCGTCTTACATAGCTCTCTTTTTGGGGTGTCTCGTTCATAATAATGAAGTTTGGCTCTCATAGTATTCATATCGTTTATAATTTTATAAATTCATTTTGCTTCTTATTTTATGCTAATTTTTTAATTACACAACAAACATTTTAAAATAATTTTATGTTCCCGACAAGGAACCATAATATTATACATTTCAACTTCAAGTCAATCGAGTGGGGGGTGGGGCACGAAAATTCATCTTTTGGCAAATTGCAAGTTTTTGTATATTTAAGTAATATCCATTCCTCAAAAAATGAACAATTAAAATAATATCATATTCTTTTTTACTTGAATAATGACTATAATTAAAAGGGTTGAGATAGCTAAAATTAATATTTTTTAAATATAACCTGGCTCCCTTCAATAGATGTGGGGGGGGGGGGGGGTAAACCAAATGTCTTTTATTAAAATTTTAACTACGCTGACAAGTCAACATATTGAAGTTGTTAAATATTGCATAATTTAGAATTAGAAATACAATCCTTAAATTATGAATACTTTTTTCTTTATTACTTATTTTTTTAGGCAAACACTCTTCTCATAACTTCTCACTTTCCACCTTCGGAACCAAAATCTTTTGATCCGATGATTACCGTTCTCAAAAAATTTGTCAAATTTATCGAATATTCAGTAAATTTAATTAATTATATATTTTAGAATAAATTAATAAGTTTATAGGCGAGAATAATTAAAAATAAATACGGGGGAAAAAAGGATGTGCGAAGAGAGTCAATGTATTTACATTCTTTTGGCTTTTGCATGTTAGAAAAAAAATAGGAATCAATATGGATATTTTATTTAGTTATAAGTTGCCCTTTTTCAAACACTTTTAATATTATTTTTTTCTAAGGCAACGGCCATTTTAGAGCGTTCCAGCGCATAATATTAAAAAAGATCGAGGGTTGCAAAATAACTTTTCTCAAAAATATGAATATTCTGAGAGTTTGGACATAAAAATTTTATCAAGTGTTTTACTAGTCAAATTATTTCCTAATATCCATATTTTAAAGTGTATAAATTATATATAGGTTAGGTATATGTATATATTATATATAGGGATCAAGAATCTGGGTATTATGAATCCCTACGTTTTATTTGAAATCTTTTTTTAGTGCTGTAAACGTCACTTCATAAAAACAATTCGATATGTTTGAAAAATGGAACACGTTACTCTCTATTCAAAAAAAAGTAGCGCATTACTCGTTACTTGATCATTTTCTAAATAATTATATAAATTTTCTTTCTTTTTATTTATTTTATTTTTTCCCCATAGATAATAAAAAATTAAATTATACAAAAATATTATATTATTAAGATAAGTTCTTTTTGTATTTTTTAACAATAATTGATTTTCAAAATTTTGATCAGATAAGCTCAACACAACAAGTTCAGTAGGTTCAAAGGATGGTTTCTCTTTGATCGCTAAAAATAAATGGAAATTTTTTATTATATCTCTTTGAAAATTTTAAAAGTAATATTGAAAACTATCCTAAATTGTATTAAATTTATCAACAGAAATTTAATAAATAAAATAAAAATGAAGTATTTGGTGGTTGATCTGATTAAAAACTGGGCTTAAATTATTTATAAAATTCTAAAAAATATAATAAAGGAATAAATTTTAGTAGAAGAATTTAAAGTAACGTTTTGCATTACCTTTACTCAAAAAAACTCTTTATCTTTCGAAACTAGTAACGAATGGTATCGACTTTACAGCATTAATTTTTATATAATATTTTTTTAAAAAAAGGATTCCAAATAAATGAAAATCTCGGATCCCTAGGATGGGTTTCCGAACCCATTGATTCCATATCCCATATATATTATTCTATAAATTATAATGATATATTTATCATTTTAATTTTTCGCCAAACGCTCAGATTTCTTAAACTAAAACGCTCTTAAAATTTATAAGCCATGTATTTATATTATAGACTGCATGCGGAATCTCCTCAATAAAAATAGAGTCATTATCACGTATTATCGATGCCTATCATACCCAAAACACCTTGTTGAAAACAACATAATTATCATTTTATACAAAAAATCACATATTTATTATATATATTATTTTATAAATCTGTACCAAAAAAAATTAAATAATTTTGTAAATAACTTTCAAATAAGATAATACTATAATTTTCTAACTATGATGGGGAGGGAGTTAGATTATGTATATCACTAAATAATATATCATTTTTTATTTAATATATTACCTTATAAACATTTTAGTATGATATTATTTTATTTTAGTATAAATATAATTCGTTTAATTTTTTTAATAACATTCACTATATGCACTAAGCAGCGTACTCGTTTACCACTCGCAGCTTTGTAATTAGAACTGAAGAAGAAAAATTTGTCACAAAAATGTTTAAATATTATTTTAAAAAATATATTACAACGGTTCTATTCTGCGAGTTGATATACCCTAGTTCCTGATAATTTACTAAGATTTTGTACAAATATATATATATATACACGAAATTAAAAATATTTTATATTTTTTTCCCCTCCTGAATAAAATATAGTTTCATATGAATTTATTTTATATTACGGGAAAAAAACAATCTTTTTGAAAATGTATTTTTTATTGCCGATATAAATATAATATATATACCATTTTCTATTTTATACCTCCTTAAATTTTGTTCTTGAACTCAAAATTAATGATCTATAAATTTCTTTTTATTTAAAAATAAATTGAATTAATAAATCGTAGGAATCATTTTGAGACTGAATCGAACCCTCTAAGCCTTTAAAAACATAAGATGAATAAAAAAAAATTTATTCAAAGGAAAGAAGGCGAATAGCGAATAAAAGATTCATCAGAAAAAAGGAGGTATATTTTGATTACCATTGTATTTAATGAATTTATGAGATTACATGATGCTTGGAGATGAGATTTTTTTTTCGATCGACGGAAATAAAGTTTTAGAATACCTAACCCGGGGATACTCTGGCCGAATATCTGAATAATGTTAAGATCGTTTTAAAAATGCAAACCATGGGGAAACATGTAATTAAGGTAGATGACAAATATTCATTTGGTTATTCCACAAAAATAATTATTTTTTTATAAATATAATTTAAGATATATAAAAGAATCTTAAACTTTTAAAATATAAAATTAATTATAGCCAGTATAAGATTATTCTATCTCCATTTTCTTATTGTTAAAATTATATTATTCCATTTACAAAAAATAATAAAATATGATACCTTAAAACACTTTCAGGTCTAACGTAAACTGATTTAAAAGTTATTTTAACTGATTGTTTATTTTTTACTGTTCCAAAAAACAAAAGAATATATATATTTTTTTAAAATAATATATTTATTTTTATCCAGACCATTAAAATATATTTAAATTTGTAAAATAAAATTTTACTCTGTTGTTTTGTTTACATATATAATTATTATTCAATAATATTTTTTGAATTTAAAAAGAAATAATTTAAAGAAAAAATATTTCTTAAAATACTATTTGGTATTTATTCCTCCAATTTTAGAATAATAATAAAACGATTTTTTGAAAAATATATCATGGTATTTATAAAACTAAGTGATATATTTAAACTAAAAAAAAAAGGAAAGCATATCTAATATTTAAAACAGATAAGGAATTTTACTCTCCTGTAAAGTTGGAAAAAGTGGAGATAGAATAATATAATTCTAAGGGGCGACGATTTGTTTTTCACGTTGGTTATTTCTTAGAAATATGTCTATACCAATTTTTTATTTCTAGCCTAAAAACAGTATTATCACCGGGAAAGGGGGAGGGGCGCAAGGGCTCGAGCTCCCTAAAAAATTTGAAGAGTCATCAAAATTTTGAATATTTTTTATACCACTAGAAAAAATAGGTCTTAAATTTAAAAAAAAAATTAATGTTACTTAAAAGAGAGATAATTTTAGAATTTTTTGAGCTTTCTGAGGTAATGGCTAGTGACAGTGGCGTAGCTAGGAATTTTCCTTAGGGTCCATACATATAAAAGACTTGGGGAGGACCTTCGGATGGGTTTATCTTACAAATCATAACCATCGATAATATATAATAAATATATTTTTTAAATGCATCAATATGTTATTATAAATTAGTTGATTATTCTCAATGACTTTATAATAAGACTTACCAGAATAATTTCAATAGTAATATAATATCCTTCCACAAACATCAAAACCAGAAAATTATAAATATTGATGGCATATATTTGATATAAAGTCACTTTTAAGTCTTTTGAACATATAATCTAAAAATAAATTTTTGCTTTGGGAGGGGTCCAAACCCGAAAACCACCCCCGTAGCTACGCCACTGGCTAGTGACGACCCTCCTCGCAAATATAACATCTATTTATCTAAATATATATAGTTTTATTCTTATTTTATATCCATTTATCAAATTTTATCATTAAATTTTAGAACGTTTCTCTTCATTTAGTTTCCTCGCTACCATTGAATCTTGATGCATGCCCGAACCTTGGGAAACGACTTATACTTCCTATGCCCTAAACAGGGTCAAGCCCCCCCCCCCCTCCCCCATCAATGAGACATCTACTCAATTTTTTGTGCATATCTATGTAACCCCAAATAAAGAAATTTCAGAACACTTATGAGCAGTAAATTTTTTCTTTATTCTTAAATATAGAGAACTACATTTGTTTTATAAATTCAATAGCCCAAGATGATTAGAATTTTCCTTCCAATATAAAAATCAATTTAATTTATAGTAAATGCTATTTATAATCAACATCTAAATGATATGAGATCATTTAATAAATAATATTTAAAAAATTTATCCTAAAATAATAGTTATAGCCCTCCATCCATGCATGTTAAGCAAAAACACATAATGTTTGACTTAATGAATTTAAAATATATAATTTGTTTGGAAAAATACGTTCAAATTTTTTTTTTAATTTTCGATATAATAGAAGTTTAACTGTTTCATCTTTAGCTATATTATAAATTATAATAAACTACTTTATTCCTTTTTAAAAAAGAAATTTAAGAAGGCCATATTTAATAAAAATTTTGTATAGAATGCCATTCAAAAAAATGAATGATAATATTTCGGGATATGGAGGAATTTGTTAAAATGTCAGAATGTTTTGCAGATGAATTAAAGAGTAAAATTTAAGCTTTACATTTCTATTATATGATTATCATAGAGTATAACGAAAGCGATTCTAAAATTATAACTAAAAATCTCGATGAATATTTAAACTTAGTTTCCCAAAGTGGAATACCTTAGTAATTATATTAAAAAATTATTACCCCCCTACTATATATATAAAGCTTTTCATGGTCTATGATTAAAAATCTAATTATTTCCAAGACAGAATCTGCTTTAGATTTATTTTATTTAAAATATCCCAGTATCAAAATTATTGATAGTAAATTCTTAGAAAATTTGTCTTATCAAGAAATGAGGTCTCAATTATTGAATCTTTACCAAGAACTTGATGGGTAAAACTTAGGTTAATGATTTTATTTTTACTCAAACTTAGGACTCCATTTACTATTCAAAGAATAGTTGAATTAATTATTGATCCAACCAAAAATTATAAATCAATTGATAAATTTATTAGAGGACTTGAAAAAGTTTACAACTTAATGTGAAATATATTTAATATGCTTTCTAATTATATAGAACTTATTGATTGTTTCAGTTATTGAACCAATATATCAAGAAAAGTATTAATAAGTATATGCTATCTAATTTTTAACATCTTTTCAAATATAAGATCTGAAAATGTAGATGATATAAACAAACAAATAAATTTTCCTGAAAAGTATAAGGATTTAGGTCCTATATCAAAATTATTATATGAAGATAATAAAAATAATACTCACTCAGAACAAATTATCAAACAAGATTTGGACATTAATTCATCGATATATGAAACATCCATATTTGAACAAATTACTGATGTCAAAAATATCCCAAATGAAAATTCTGAAACTTGTAAAACTAGTCCCCAAAATCATGAAATTATTTTAAGCATTGTAGAAGAAAAATTTAATGAATCAAAAACATTTAAAATAGGTTTAAAAAACATGTTTTATATTTATAAATTAGGTGTAAAGTTTGGTAATTACTATATTTTAGCTATTTAAGCTAATTCGTCTAAAAATTGGCTAAATCAAGTTTTTAGCTGAAAACTATCACACTTTGGTCTTGGGGGCTTTCTTAAAAAGTATCAACTCAAATTTGAAAAGAACCAATATAAATTAAAATGTCTTAATGTTAATGGATAGTCCTAACTATTTTATTGTTTGTAATTTTTGTGATATAATTTTAATAAAATTATAATAACTGAAAACAATATTATATATATATGAGTATCAATTAAATTATATTTAATTTTATGTGCTTACTTTAAATTTATAAATCTAAAAATAACTATTTCTTCTCTGAACAAAAAAAAATTGATTAATAATTTAGTATCTGATTTAATAGTCCTAACTTAATAGCTTCATAGAACACGTCTTGTTTTTATTGTGAAATTAAAGAATAAAAAAAAAAAATATTAATAAAAAAATAATAATAATAAAAATTTCCCCATGATTCTTCTGTTCTCGATAAAGGATACCTTACTGTGATAATCCAAGGGTTTAATGAAATTCTATAATCTAAGCATAAACTTAAGCTATTATCTGGTTTTCTTATGGGGACTAATGGTGTGGCCCATTCACTATGCACTATTGGCCGTATTATACCTTCTTATAACCATTTATTTAATTCCTTATCAATTTCTTCTATCCAAGAAAACGGTAATCTTCTTAATCCACAAAATTTAGCCTGGTAATTTTCTAATAACTTTATATCTGTTTCAACATTTTTTAGAGTACCTAATTTTTAAAAACTTCCTTGTACTTATTATATTTCTCTTCAACAGTCTCATCCTGTTCTACTTTATTCACCATTATCAGTTTTTTGATTTCAGCTGATGTTACCTCTATTAATTTAATATCTTTTCATACTTTATTCTCTGTCTCTATATCTAATCAAAATTTCTGGAGATCGATTTCTAAGTTTATCAAGAACTACATCTTGTTTTTATCTTTTATCATAGGTAACTTAATTTTATCAAAATCACTCTTTATTATATTGCTATTTGTATCATTAATTTCAAAAACTGTTTTAAAAAAATTCCACCAATTATAAATAGGACCTATCGTTTTTATGTCACACCAACCTAAAATTGGCTCGATCTTTAAAGTAGTTATCCGTAAAGTTATATCTTTATTAATTCCAGGCAACATTATCCTATAATCTAAAATTTTCACAATGCTACCATCTAATTGTTTGTCTCCTATTTTTCTTACAACAAATTCTTCTTCTTGCCAAAATTTATTGAAATCCTTTATACTCATCAGACTAATCTCCGCTCTTATATCCAATAAAAAACATATTTCTATTTCCTTAATTTTTATATTAATTCTCGGGCATATTCCTCTTTAAAAAACCTTCTAATTCTATATTTCGTACCTCTTCATCAATCATATTATTTGTTCTATATATTTCAAAATTTACACTTTATATCTCTCATCTTATCTCTACTTCTATTATTATTACATGATTTATAATTAACAAAATTAAAAAAAATTTATTAACAAAATTATCATAAAAATCAAAATTCTTTTCTAGTCAATTCTTACACCTTTCCTGTGTGTGTCCTTCTTGACCACTAAGTACATCTCATGATCAAATTATTCATTCTACATCTTATTGCTACATGACCATTCTTGCCACATCTCGCACATTTTAAATTTTTTGGTTAATTCACACTGTCACGACATGTGACCCGGCTGACCACAACTATAGCACCTTATCTGTCGGTAATTATCTATAGGTCTTGTCTTATCTTTTTCTCTTATTAAATTCCCCAATTTTTCTACTTCTTTACTATCTATTTTAATATAAGCCGTAAATCTTCCTACTGTTGTATTTAATGCAAAAACTAAAAACATCAAAACAAGAACTATTTACAAAATGTTAAAAAATTCCACATATTTATCTGTGCAATATACATTACAGAGTACTTAATAAAAATTTAATTAAAAAAAGTTTAATTATTCTACTGACATTAAACGAATATATATAAACTATAATTATTAATAATACCCTATAACATAAATATTTCATTGATTTATAATATTTTTTACCTTAAATTTTCCTTTGTGAACTTTTCCTACCTGGTTCAATTTTATTTTATATTTTCCTCTCTCTGGCACCACTTTTAAGAGTCGTGGGTGTTAGAGAAGGACTACGAGGTTGAGAATAATTGATTTATTTAAAGATAATATATAATGAATTAATGTAAAATACAATCGATTAATAAAATTATTTTAAATTAACAATTTCTTATATAAGAAAATTATATTAATATTTTCTGATTTTTTTCATGCTTTATATATCTATGCATAAAATAGAATCTTTTCAATTTGAATAATAATATTACAAAATATAATTTCTATACTTGTTGTTCATATAATTATGATACATTTCTTAATTTTGAATGATCATCCATGTTTTAACTTATTTCATATCAAGTATATTTTCTTTTTTGCTTAAATATTAAAAATAATCATTTGCATAATGCAACACATATAAAACATTTATAAAAAAATTAATATAGCAATATGATTAAAAATTGTTAACACAATTATTTAATAATTATAAACTTAATATATATATTAAGGATGTACCGATACCACTTTTTGGAGGCTGACCCGACATTTCTTCTATAAAATTAATATCGGACGATTACTGATCCGTTATTATATCTGATTTTGTATTCTTTAAACATGCATCATTTTAATTTTTAATTAATGTTGCAAAATTGCTCCATTTGACGGCTAACTCAGTATTTTATCCAGATTTTACACAAACCTGAAGATTTCGCTTATAGATGGCACAAAGATTTGGACATTTATTAACTAAATCTTGAGGCTTAGGCAATATTTTTCTGGCTAAAATATTTGAGTTAACCGCTTTTAAAAATTTGTTTAAATGGACCGATTTTTTTTCACTATATACATCTACTCATCTCATATACTTTTTAATTGTATGACATCTATAATTTAATTATACACCATAACATAAGTAACATAAACATATTATAATGATCAGTTATAGTTTATATTCAAGAATCTAAAAGCATATAAAATATTTTTATTGATGAATCACTTATTTAATAATAACATAAATCTATTTACATAATAATTAATAAACAAATCTATTATGTAATTAAAAATAATTTTTTTTTAAATTAAGACGCCATTTTATCGGGTCCAAAAATTTTATACTATTGACCGATAACCGATATTTTAAAATGGAAGAAATATTGGCCCGATCAGAATAAAAAATATGGGTACATCCCTAGTCTTATCCTTAGATTATATTTTCGTGATATCTTTCCTTAATATTAGAAAAAAATTATCAATTTATGAAAGAATAAGATTTAGATTTGTAATAATATTATATAAGAATGAAACTTAGATTAGAAAAACTTAAAAAATAATATTCTAAATTTTAAATTGAAAATAACATATTTTTTTAATAAAAAATTATCATAAAGTTTTATTTGTTAAAAAAAATTGAGTAAATTATTCAATTATTTTTTTCTAATCTTAGCTTTATATATTGTATTTCACAATAAAAATAAATTATCATTTAAAAGATTTAAAAAATAGATGGCGTTAATAAATCACATGGTTAATAATGACAAAATTTTTTAACATGATATTTTCCTCGGACGAACGATAGTTTTATTAATTCTGACTTCAGCTGACGTAATTTATGTCCTATTTTTAATTTTATATAAAAGACTGATTGCTGAAAAAATAGAATTATTACCTACCTAATTGACTATATACTTAATATAATTAAACGTCTATATATCGAAATAATTTTTGTTTACATATTTACTTTTCCTTATTGATTGGAACGCTTTTTAAGCGATTGAAACTTTTCCTATGAATTTTTTAAAAAGGAACTTTTTAAAACAAATACCATTTTCAAATTAATTAAGAATATTTTCCGAGTATCGTATCGCCGGGGTGGCCTAATGGGTAAGATGTAGGCTTGGAAACACGAGCATGAACAAGGACGCGGGTTCAATCCTGGTAAGAACCATAAAAACTTTCAAGTTTTTCTTCGATGACTGATGTGTAAAGACATATGGTATGATGAATTTCGGAGCTTAGAGATGACACCCCGGTCACCGACAGGCCTGGACAGCCGGGTGCTAAGGATACCTGTCCAATAAACAAAATGAAGGACACAAATGAAAATATGAATATGAAAGCTAGGGCGTTCCCTCCATGCGACGCGCAGGGTGTAGACCTCCATCCTGTGAAAAATAAAGTAAAGGTCAAAGCAAAGAAGACAAGACTGGCAAGTTTGAATATTGGGACGCTTAAAGGTAAGACGAGAGAATTGGCATCAATGTTGAACAGGAGAAAAGTTGATATAGCGTGCATACAAGAGACGAAATGGAAAGGACAGAAGACTTTGATGATTGGAGATGGGTATAAATTGTACTATAATGGACTTGTTAGCAATAGGAACGGTGTCGGCATCATCCTCAGTCAAGATCTAACCTCCTCAGTTGTAGAAGTCAACAGGATCTCTGATAGACTAATGAAGATAAAACTCTGCATTGGTCAATCAATACTACACATCCTATCAGTATATGCTCCTCAAACGGGTTGCAAGGAAGAAGAGAAAGATGACTTTAGAGCTATCCTTGATGAAGCCGTAATGGAAATCCCTAAGGATGACCTAGTCATAATTGGTGGTGACTTAAATGCGCATGTGGGGAAAGCAAGAGATAGCTACAAAAGGCATCATGGTGGTTTTGGATACGGAGAAAGAAATGATGAAGGAGAGCACGTACTGAAATTTGCGCAAGCCTTCGACCTTGCCTTAACCAACACCTACTATAGGAAAAAAGATAGTCATTTAATAACATATGAAAGTGGTACTAGGAAAACACAGATAGATTACATGCTAATCTCTCGCAGAAGATTAAAAGATGTAATAGACTGCAAAGTCATCCCAGGAGAAGATATCGCCGCGCAACACAAGCTACTAATCATGGATTTACAAATCTCAAATAAATCCACTCAAAATAAAATAAAACTGGAACCATGCATCAAATGGGGCAAATTAAAAACAATGACAGATGCCTTTGCAATCAATGCAAACATTGAAACAATAAATTGCTCACAAGTCAGTGAAAAAATATGGACAGACCTTTCATCCAGATTAATAGACACTGCAAAATCGACGCTAGGCTTGACAAGAGGTGGCAACAAATCACACAAAGAACTATGGTGGTGGAATCAAGAGGTACAAACCACTATACAGGAGAAAAAAGCCCTTTATAAAATATGGTACAAATCCAAAAATGCAGATGACAAGTCAAGATACAAAAAATCCAAGAGATTAGCTACAAAGGCGGTGGCTAGGGCCAAATCTATGGCATACGATGACATGTACGAAGATCTACATACCAAAGAAGGGCAAAATAAAATATACAGATTAGCCAAACAGCGAGAAAAGAACTCTAGGGATATAAACGGAGCTCCGAAAGTAATCAAAAATAAAGATGGGAAATTGATAATAAAGGAAAAAGAAATAATGAATAGATGGAAAGAATATTTTCAGGAGCTTCTCAACTTTAATTCCCACATATTGCATCTCGACGAACACTCCCCTTGTCAGAACCTTGTACAACCTATAACAGAACAAGAAATAATCACATGCCTCAAGCATATGAAAAACAACAAAGCTAGGGGTCCAGACGATATTCCAATAGAAAGCCTTAAAGCACTAGGAGATGATGGAATACATCTCCTCACAAATCTGTACAATAAAATACTTGGAAATGAAGAGGTCCCCCAAAAATGGAGGCAGAGCTATCTAGTTCCTATCTTCAAAAATAAAGGGGATCCACACAATTGTCAAAATTACAGGGGCATAAAACTAATGTCACACTGTCTAAAACTATACGAAAAAATAATAGAAAAAAGATTAAGAGATATAATCGAAATAGGAGAGACACAGTTTGGCTTTATGCCTGGAAGATCAACAACCGATGCTATCCATGCAATTAGGCAAATGAGTGAAAAATACAGGGAAAAGAACAAAAAGCTACACATGGTCTTTCTCGATCTAGAAAAGGCCTTTGATAGAATCCCAAGAAAACTTATCTGGTGGGCGCTACGCCACAAAAAAGTTCCCGAAAAATATATAAGAATAATAGAGGATATGTATATGGGACATACAACAATGGTCCGTAGCACAACAGGTACTTCAGCAGGCTTTACAATAGCCGAAGGAGTTCATCAAGGGTCGGCTCTCAGCCCACTTCTCTTCATTACAGTAATAGATGTATTAGCACAGTCTATACCTCAAACAGTCCCGTGGAATATGATATTTGCAGATGATATTGTGATACTTGCCGAATCCAAGGATGAAATGAAAGAAAGGTTAGTGAATTGGATAAATATCCTAGAAACGCACGGATTAAAAGTAAATAGAGAAAAGACGGAGTATATGGTGATAGGAGGAGATGAAACGGAGAGTATTGATATAAATGATTGGCAGATATCCGCAATTGAAAGCTGCAAATATTTGGGCTCCACTATACAAACAAACGGCACAATAGAAAAAGAGATAAAGAATAAGATTAATCAAGGGTGGTTAAAGTGGAGATCTTTATCTGGAGTGCTATTTGACAAAAGAATCCCACACAAATTAAAGGGAAAAATTTACAGTTCCATAGTACAACCAACTATTCTATATAGTTCGGAAACATGGCCAACCAAAGAATCAGACGAGAGAAGTCTACAAACTATGGAGATGAGAATGCTGAGGATGATTGCTGGGGTAACAAGAAAGGATAAGGTGCGCAGTACAAGAATACTAAATAGTTTAAAGGTAGTGCCCATTAAGACTAAGTTAATGGTAAACAGACTTAGGTGGTATGGGCACACAATGAGAAGGCCTATGAACTACATAGGAAATAAAGTTGAAAGATTGGAAGTGATGGGCAAACGTAAAAGAGGAAGGCCAAAACTTCAATGGGGCCATAAAGTTAGAGCCAATATAAAGAAGTATAAAATAGATAAAAGAGATTGTACGAATAACATAAAGTGGAGAGAGATGTTGAAGGAGCTTACCACCAGAAAAGGTGAAAGCTAAAGAGAAAAAAAAAAAAAAAAAAAAAAAAAATTTCCGAGTATCGTATGTTAGAAATCGCTGGGTCAGGTGCGCACAAATTAAACGTTGCAACGCAGCGTTCAAAATGCAAACAATGCATTTTAAATGCCTTCGTTCAAGTTGAGCACATTTCCGTTTTTCATTTTAAATTATTTTTTAAAAGACAAACTTGCTTGCGTTTTTTAAAACTTTTTAAATTTTGAAGTGATAAAATTCTTTTAAATTGTAAGAATAAATAATTATTATCAAATGATATAACTATTTTTAGGACATGAAACGATGAAATTTCCGAAAGGTTTGCAGAAATGCTGAACTCTTTTTCATGAGAAACTTCAAGTATCAGCTGAATAAGGAGGAAACCTAATAAATTAAATATTCATGTTATTTATTTTATTGGTAAGTTGATAATAACTACTTGGAAAATAAAGAGTTAGGCTGTGCCAATCCTCAAATTCTGTTCTGATTACTACAAAGCCTATCCAATATTGATCCAAAATTTATATTGATTTTACTTACCATCTATATTTGAATAAATCCCACAAAATATTTTACTATTCATAAAAAATTATTTATTTTCAAAAAGTTAATTACCTTGTATAAAATATTAGAAATGTTAATTTTCATGTGGAACTCTCAACAACAAAAAAATTTAAAATACTGAATGAATTTAATAGGTTAATAAATGTTTTGGAAGAAAGTCCATCTGTAAAGCTAATTTATTTATATTTTATTTAGGCATTTTTTGAATAGCCTTGTAGAAGAGGCTGAATCCTTAAGCTATGAGAAGCAATTTCTGTTTAAAACAGAGGTTATGAAATATTTATATTATCTCAAGACAAATGATATATCATCAGAACCTATATCATCACAACCTGACAATGATTCTCCATTAAACATTTTTAATAAAAAATGTATTGTATGTATTTTGTATATTTTTAATAATTTTTTAATAAATGATGTTGTAAGATATTAAAATTGATATTATTTTAAGTTTGAGGTTCATTCCTCAAGATTTTAATTCCTTAATATTCAATCTATTTATTTATATCATTTAATAACATAATTGTCTATAAAATTTAAATATGTAACACACAATTTAATATAAAATATTTTCATAAATAAATTTAATAATTTATAAAATTTTTATATTTGTCTCTAATAATTTTTGATTCCATTGAAGTAGAATTATTTTCTCTGCTAGGTAAGAAAGGTCTTGTAGTGAGGTTTATCATTGTTGTATCTAATTTGAACTATTAATATATTTTTAATATATAATAAAATTAATATAATGTAACCTTGATATAAAGAGCTATTTCTAAATACTCTACCATCACTCTGCTTTCCATATGCTCCCACATCTATATAAATCAATTTCCTGTTAATGTCTGTTAGGGCTAACAGGTTAATTGAAAATCTATGCTTGCAGTTAAAAAATCGTGAGCCACTATTAAGAGGGCTCTTGATATAGATATGTTTTCCATCTATAGTCCCAAAACAATTTGGAAATCCTGATTGAAGCAGGAATTCCTGGGAAAACTAAAGATAAGTAAATATTAATCTTGATTTATTATAATAAATTTACTCTTTCCCAAACATTTTTATTAGGCCTAGGCATGTGAATATGTACAGCAGCATTATAATTGCTGTGCACACTGATTTCACAATATAATCTATACAGGATTTTGAAATCCTTGAGCTATAAGCAAATTGTGCAAATTATACACCATAAATACCTATTATATAAATAATAAATTTTATTTTACCTCATCTTGTATAATTATAAAATTGAAAATGTTGTTAAATCGCCTTTATTATTAATATATTCAGAAAAAAGATTTCTTTTAACATATATTTGAGATGTCTTGCTCCACTTCCTTTCTATATTTTTTTAAGGAAATATAAGGCAAGTAATTTTTTTTGTTTTAAATTTAAAGGTTTCATATTAAACTTAACGCATCAATTTAAACAAGGCTGTCTTTACGTTTTTATATATGCGTTTTGAAACTCTGCGTTGCAACGTTCAATTTGTGCGCACTCTATAAAATTATTTGATTTTATTTATAAAAACAAGACCTCATATGCATATATCGTTTATTTTGAGTAGTTATAACAATTAAATTCGGGCCGATAAATTTTTTCAAAAAATTTTTCTGGTTCGGGCCAGGTAAAACTTTTTAAAATACATTTCGGGCCGGGCTTGAAAAATTAGGCCCGATGCAGATCACTATCTTATGTGTCTTAATCGTTCTTAGCGCGTTTCACAATCCACGCCACAACTATTTTTTTTTTCTATATACCTACATATTGTCGTTGAAGGAATATTCTTTTTTCATATTCCTAAAATTATTTAGCCATAATATAGCTATTCCGGTGGTTGAAAAAATATTTTCGACGCAGCTCCTGGTAAGACCCATAATAGAATAGGATATATTAATTCGAACTAGGGCTGTGCCGATCTACAAGTTTTTACCGATCCGGTTTATACTGATTGTATTTACCATCTTATCTTTGAACCAATGCCATAAAAATATCAATATTTCCGATAGGGATGTACCGATATTTTTTATCGGATCGGGCCGATATTTCGCTTATTATAAAATATTGGTTATCGGCCAATATTATAAAATTTGCCTATCCTATCCGATATAAAATGGCGTCCTTAACAAAAATAAAATGTTATAAATTTTTAAAAAAAAGTTATATCTTAAATCATTTATTTTTATAAATAAAATCGAAATCCTTATTTTTTAATAATAATAATTAATTAATAAACATTCTGCCATATTGTTATTTTTTTGCGCATTCTCTTTATAAAAGTGTGCGATAATCTCTTCAGAATCTGTTTTTATCGAAGATGGTGATATTGACAGTTACCATCGCCGCAGGCTGAATATTATTTTAAATATTTATTTAAATGTCATAATATATTTATTTATTACTTATTAATAGATTAATGTTGTTACTTAGTGTTGCGTAATCGGCTAATTTTAGCCGACTAAAAACGGCTTAGCCGAGATTTTAGGTGGAAAAATCGGCTAAGCCTAATTAGGTATAGCCTAAAAATCGGCTAAGCCTAATTAGGCTAAGCCTAAAAATCGGCTAAACCTAATTAGGCTAAGCTTAAAAATCGGCTAAACCTAATTAGGCTAAGCCTAAAAATCGGCTAAGCCTAAAAATTGGCTAAGCCTAAAAATTGGCTAAGCCTAAAAATGGGCTAAGCCTAAAAATTGGCTAAAATAAATTATTCAAAATTCTGCATCGATGCTTAGCATTAATTATTATTTATTTATTTTAGTAAAATAATTTATTTTATTTATATTTAATGTAAATATTTTATTATTATCAACAAATAAACATGATAGGATTTAATATTTTTTATTTATATTATTATATTTTGAAATGAAAATAAATTTATTTATTTGATGTTTTTTAATAAAAAAAAATAATATGCTGCTATATTGTAAAAATGTAATATTCTTTAAATATAATTTATTAGTGATTTTCACAATCTTCTTTGTAAATACATCTTTTATTGAGGAATTATATTGTAAATTTTATTAGATAAATACACAATCTTTTAGGTGAAATCTTTTATCATTTTTTTAAAATTATCTATTTATTATTAAATGAGGTGGATTTTATGAAACTTTTTTGATGTTATTTTATATGATCTTTTTAAGGATAATATTTTAATGTGACAATTGTCATAATCGTTCTTTTATAAGTTTTTTGAATTTTTTTGAAGAAAGTATGTTAAAATAAGTATTAATAACATGTGTAAATACAAATTTAATGAAGATGTACCAATGAAAAGTGACAATTGTCATAATGGTTAATTTTAAAGTTTTTTGAATTTTTTTGACGAAAATTTGTTAAAATAATTATTAATAACATGTGTAAATATAAATTTAGTGAAGATGTACCATAGAAAAGTGACAATTGTCATAATCGTTATTTTTAAAGTTTTTCGAATTTTTTTGACGAAAATAAATAAGAATTAATAACATGTGTAAATATAAATTTAGTGAAGATGTACCAATGAAAAGTGACAATTGTCATAATAGTTAATATTAAAGTTTTTTGAATTTTTTTGACGAAAATTTGTTAAAATAAGTATTAATAACATGTGTAAATATAAATTTAGTGAAGATGTACCATAGAAAAGTGACAATTGTCATAATCGTTATTTTTAAAGTTTTTCGAATTTTTTTGACGAAAATATGTTAAAATAAGAATTAATAACATGTGTAAATATAAATTTAGTGATGTACCAATGAAAAGTGACAATTGTCATAATGGTTAATTTTAAAGTTTTTTGAATTTTTTTGACGAAAATTTGTTAAAATAAGTATTAATAACATGTGTAAATATAAATTTAGTGAAGATGTACCATAGAAAAGTGACAATTGTCATAATCGTTATTTTTAAAGTTTTTCGAATTTTTTTGACGAAAATATGTTAAAATAAGAATTAATAACATGTGTAAATATAAATTTAGTGAAGATGTACCAATGAAAAGTGACAATTGTCATAATGATTAATTTTAAAGTTTTTTGAATTTTTTTGACGAAAATTTGTTAAAATAAGTATTAAAAACATGTGTAAATATAAATTTAGTGAAGATGTACCATAGAAAAGTGACAATTGTTATAATCGTTATTTTTAAAGTTTTTCGAATTTTTTTGACGAAAATATGTTAAAATAAGAATTAATAACATGTGTAAATATAAATTTAGTGAAGATGTACCAATGAAAAGTGACAATTGTCATAATGGTTAATTTTAAAGTTTTTTGAATTTTTTTGACGAAAATATGTTAAAATAAGAATTAATAACATGTGTAAATATAAATTTAGTGAAGATGTACCAATGAAAAGTGACAATTGTCATAATGGTTAATTTTAAAGTTTTTTGAATTTTTTTGACGAAAATTTGTTAAAATAAGTATTAATAACATGTGTAAATATAAATTTAGTGAAGATGTACCATAGAAAAGTGACAATTGTCATAATCGTTATTTTTAAAGTTTTTTGAATTTTTTTGACGAAAATATGTTAAAATAAGTATTAATATTATGTCTAAATATAAATTTAGTGAAGATGTACCATAGAAAAGTGACAATTGTCATAATCGTTATTTTTAAAGTTTTTTGAATTTTTTTGACGAAAATATGTTAAAATAAGTATTAATAACATGTGTAAATATAAATTTAGTGAAGATGTACCATAGAAAAGTGACAATTGTCATAATGGTTAATTTTAAAGTTTTTTGACGAAAATTTGTTAAAATAAGTATTAATAACATGTGTAAATATAAATTTAGTGAAGATGTACCATAGAAAAGTGACAATTGTCATAATCGTTATTTTTAAATTTTTTTGAATTTTTTTGACGAAAATATGTTAAAATAAGTATTAATAACATGTGTAAATATAAATTTAGTGAAGATGTACCAATGAAAAGTGACAATTGTCATAATCGCTATTTTTAAAGTTTTTTGAATTTTTTTGACGAAAATATGTTAAAATAAGTATTAATAACATGTGTAAATATAAATTTAGTGAAGATGTACCATAGAAAAGTGACAATTATTTTAACATATTTTCGTCAAAAAAATTCAAAAAACTTTAAAAATAACGATTATGACAATTGTCACTTTTCATTGTCTTCACTAATTTATATTTACACATGTTATTAATACTTATTTTAACATATTTTCGTCAAAAAACTTTAAAAATAACCATTATGACAATGTCAATTTTCTATGGTACATCTTCACTAAATTTTATTTAAACATGTTATCAATACTTATTTTAACATATTTTCTTCAAAAAAATTCAAAAAAC
This sequence comes from Gordionus sp. m RMFG-2023, assembly GCF_954871325.1. Taxonomy (NCBI): domain Eukaryota; kingdom Metazoa; phylum Nematomorpha; class Gordioida; order Chordodea; family Parachordodidae; genus Gordionus; species Gordionus sp. m RMFG-2023. The sequence continues at coordinate 51,471,104 of NC_088776.1, read as the reverse complement.
TTATAAAATAACGATTATGACAATTGTCACTTTTCTATGGTACATCTTCACTAAATTTATATTTACACATGTTATTAATACTTATTTTAACCTATTTTCTTCAAAAAAATTCAAAAAACGTATAAAATAACGATTATGACAATTGTCACTTTTCTATGGTACATCTTCACTAAATTTTTATTTAAACATGTTTTTAATACTTATTTTAACATATTTTCTTCAAAAAAATTCAAAAAACGTATAAAATAACGATTATGACAATTGTCACTTTTCTATGGTACATCTTCACTAAATTTATATTTACACATGTTATTAATACTTATTTTAACAAATTTTCTTCAAAAAAATTCCAAAATCTTATAAAATAACGATTATGATAATTGTCACTTTTCTATGGTACATCTTCACTAAATTTTTATTTAAACATGTTTTTACTACTTATTTTAACCTATTTTCTTCAAAAAAATTCAAAAAACGTATAAAATAACGATTATGACAATTGTCACTTTTCTATGGTACATCTTCACTAAATTTTTATTTAAACATGTTTTTAATACTTATTTTAACATATTTTCTTCAAAAAAATTCAAAAAACGTATAAAATAACGATTATGACAATTGTCACTTTTCTTTGGTACATCTTCACTAAATTTATATTTACACATGTTATTAATACTTTTTTTAACCTATTTTCTTCAAAAAAATTCAAAAAACTTATAAAATAACGATTATGACAATTGTCACATTAAAATATTATCCTTAAAAAGATCATATAAAATCATCAAAAAAGTTTCATAAAATCCACCTCATTTAATAAAAAATAGATAATTTTAAATGATAAAAAAATTATAAAAGATTTCACCTAAAAGATTGTTTATTTATCTAATAAAATTTACAATATAATTCCTCAATAAAAGATGTATTTATAAAGAAGATTGTAAAAATCACTAATAAATTATATTAAAAAGAATATTACAATTTTACAATATAGCAGCATATTATTTTTTTTATTAAAATAACATCAAATAAATAAATTTATTTTCATTTCAAAATAAAATAATATAAATAAAAAATATTAAATCATATCATGTTTATTTGTTGATAATAATAAAATATTTACATTAAATATAAATAAAATAAATTATTTTACTAAAATAAATAAATAATAATTAATACTAAGCATCGATGCAGAATTTTGACTAATTTAATTTTAGCAGATATATATAGGCTTAGCCAATTTTTAGGCTTAACCTAATTAGGCTTAGCCGATTTTTAGTTTTAGCCGATTTTTAGGCTTACTTAATTAGGCTTAGCCTATAGGCTTAGCCTAATTAGGCTTAGCCGATTTTTAGGCTTAGCCTTATTAGGCTTAGGCGTAGTTTTTAGCCGATTACGCAACACTATTGTTACTTATATAAAATTTATAATAAAAATATTTTATATACTTTTAGGCAATAGAATTGAATATAAACTATAACTGATCATTATAATATATTTAAATGACATAAGTTATGGTATAATTAAATTATAGATGTTATACTAATAAAAAGTATATTACAAATTAAAACCATTCGTATCTTTACAGAATACAAAATTAGATATGATATCGGTTCGGTTATCGGCAGATATCAATTTAATATCTGGAATATCGGATCTGATCGGCCTTCAAAAGTGGTATCGGTACACTCCTAATTTTCGATTTAAAATTTAAAGAAAACTAAATCTTGATTTTAACCAAAATTTTATTTCATAAGCCTTAAAATTTCGCCAATAAAATTTCAAACCTTTTTGCCATCTACGCGCAATCGATAAACTTGAGTAATTTACTTTTGGCCAAAATCTTGAGTTACCCGTTTTTAAAAATTGGCTATATCGGGCCATTTATCAAAACTAGCTGAATGTGTCTCATTAGATATTTTAAAATCCTTTTCTTGTTCATAATATAACAAAAAATAGTTTATAATTTTTTTGATCATTACGTCAATTAAATTGTATTCTTTTTAGTTTCTTTCATTAATTTATTATTATGAAATTATTTATAAATAAAAAAAATTAAATATTACAAAAAATGTCGGATCGGTTTTTAAAATAAATCGGACCTATCGGATATTTAATATCGGCAATAGCCCTATTTCAAACTTTGTATTTTCTACTAGTTTAATATAATTTTATTCACCGAATCATAGGACTAATTTATTATAAGGGAACTTAATATTAAAATAATTAATTCTGGGCCGGGCCAATATTTTATTATGATGAGGTCCTTAGGCTTATGGCTCTAATAATCATTGCTTATCACAAGTAAAAGTTCGTATTCTTATTTTTAATATAATTCTTTATAATAATTTTAAAGAAATGATGGACGTAGAAAATAATTCCAAAATCGGCGATAACATCGAATCCAACATCGACGAGAATATTGAAAAAGAAATCCATGTTTCCGAACCAATTGTTAAAAAATCTAAAACTGAAGACTCTGTGATTGATTAATATTTAAATTTTAATATATAATATTATACTGCTATATAAACTTTATAAAAAATAAATTTTTAAATTATACCTATATTTTATATTGTAAAAACTAATTCTATCCAAAAAAAATTTTCATTCATGTACAGGATTATACTCAAAAATAATGATAAAAAGGTTATCTCTATTACACAAATTTGAATATAACTAAAAATCTAATTTTATTTAATTAAATTATAGAAATATATACTTTTTTGGAATTAGTAAATGTAATTAATTCATTTTTAAAAAGGAATTGGTAATAATAATTAATTATATTTTTTAAACCTGTAAATTGGTAATTACAACATTCTTAAATTTTTTTGAAGCCAACGATTAATAATTTCAATTATTATCATTTTTGAAGGGAGAATAATAAGGTTAGACAAAATGATTTTGAGTTATTAATAATATCTGAGGCTGTTATGTTTCGATAAAAAAATCTTAATGTAAAAGTCAGCTAGAATACCTTAATATACCATGCTTGATAATTTATTTATAATTTGAGACTTCTACCACAAATCTTATCAATGATATTGAAGGAATGGTTATTATGAAAGAGATCGAATAAAGTTTTCCACAAAAGGTGGAAAAAAATAACGCATTGGGTGGGACGTTAACCTTATATTAATTATAAAAATTTTGAAGATTTAATATAGCTGTTATTTATATATCCAGTATTTTATTTGTATCAGTATTTTTTCATTATGATAACAAAAATCAGTATTTTATTAATTTTATCACTATAATATGTAAGGATTCAGAAAAATATTTAAAGCCCATGACCCTCTAATCGTTATAAATTCAATTGTGCCACTAAGAATTGCTCGTTTCCATCAAACTGGATATTAAATAAAAGAGAATGAGGAACTCTTTAGTCATTTATGGGTCAACCAAAAATAACCCTTTGGGCTGATTAAAATTGGATTGGACAAAGAACACTGCCCACACCGATCAATTGCATATAAGTGGTTTAATAAATGAGATATTATTTTTCTAAATTACTCATTTTTAGATTAAATAGAAAAAATATTAAATTATTTTATAACCATCTTTATGCCTACAAAAATACGAATCAAATCGAGTATTTGCATTTTTTATTGCATCTCAATAATTATAACATTTCTATACTGTCATCCCCAAGTCTAGAGCAACGATCAGTAAGTATAAGCTATGACTATAGAATCGTTCAACACTAATATCCAATGCGGTATTAAATTACATATACATATTTTTTATATAAGAAAAATCAAAAATATTTATTAAATTTTTTTATAAAAAAAATATATCTAAAACATTTTCATTAATTATTTCAAAAAAATCATCCATAGTAGGTTGCGTTTTTGATCTGGCTAGGGTCAGTATTAAATTATTATAGTATTAGAAATCAGAGAAGATGCCAAATGGCCAGACCACCACCCTTTAACTTTTTTGAACCATTTTCTCTCAAAATTGGTTAAAATGTGAAAGGATTGAAATAATTATTTTTTAGCATTTTTTGATAAAATTAATAAATAGATGAATGGTTAATTTTACGATGTTTAACATTCAGGTAATTATTTATAAAATATCATTAAATAGATGAGTCTGATAAAATAAAATGTTAATATTAAGTATTATTGTAATAATTAATTTATAATATAATTCTTGAATAATATCTTATGGCCAGTTGAAACACATGTTTTGACTGGGCTAGAAAATCAACTTTTTAATAAACTTATCTAGCTCAAAAACTATTATAAGTACAGCTTTGATTCATTTATTTTAAAGATTAGGGATAGGGCTACACATTTTAAACCGCTAAAAATTGGGAATCTAGCTTATTTCTCCTATAAATTTTTAAAAGTAATTATGAAAATAATTATAATAGTTGTATTTAAATTGAGTTTTAATAAAATCTCTAAAAGTGGAGGAAATATTAACATTGTTCCCAGAATTGGGAACAACATTTGGGAATATTGATATATTCCTCATTTTTACAGATTTTTTAAAAAACTTGATTTAACAAGTGTTTACCTCCCTAGCATCTATTAATATTTATTTCAAATTTACTTTTGAAATTTTCTAGGAGATGCGAGATTCCCAATTTTTTATATTTCTAGCGATTTTATTTTAGCAATTTAATGGGATCCATATTTGTTAGATATATTACTTTTAAATGTTTACTCGTTGAAGCTGCTAGTCATGTTTGATGATAAAACCTTCCGGTACATCTTACGGTGAAATTTATATCCTGTGTTAATATTTTTATCGAGATTCAAATATTTTGCGAATTCATTATTTTTCAGGAAAATTACTTAGTCGATATGATCCTTAGTAAAATTATCTTCAATCTCTATCGTCGCCATTTTAAATTATTTTGAAAACTAGGTTTATAATGCAGATTTTTAAATATAAATTAAATAAAAAATTATGATTTTAGATTTAATTATAAATATATTTTAATAATTTTTATGTGTATTTATTATATAAAATTGAAAGTAGCGAGCTACCGCTATCGTTATTTTTTCTTAATAGTAGTGCGCTATTTTAACAACACTAGTGGGCATAACCCGTCCCTATTTCAAAAATATTATATCTTACCCAAAAAACTAATGATTAGATATTTTATTTAATGTTAAAATCAAATATTTATGAGAATTTTCGTAGTGTTGAAAATACACAAAATTGCCTAAATATTATATTTTTATTATAAAAATCTTTAATATAAGTATAAGCCTGTTTTCATTTTAAAATGTTTTTGCCTCGAAAAAATGCTTGGACCGTGTCAGTGTCAGCGTTCAAATTGTTTTTGAAACTTATTTCGGCTAGCCTAGTCTATTCAGCCTTTGAGCTGACACACTATTCTGGATTATTTAATGTTTGTACATAAAATAAATATTACTTGTAATTTATATATTTTTTTCGGTGAAATGACATGGTAAATGATAATATCCTCTTTCTTTTTCGGCTGTTTAGAGGAAACTAAATAGCCTGCTAAACAGACGGCTGTTTAGAAATAATTTGTGTGTTAACAAGCACGACCTTATATCTTAAATTATATATATATGACTAGTGAAAAATCGTCAAAATATCCACAGGATTTTTGCGCAGTAACAATTTTAAAATCTTATGGTGTTGCCCGGGGATTCCTAAATTTTTTGTAAATATGATTTTAACAATAATCTATTTTCAATTGGAGTTGCTGCTGGTTTTTCTTCAAGCTTCCCTCGACTAAACAAACATTCTACAGCTGAGCGCACCAGATGTTAGGAGACATTATATTTATTAAACAATTATTTTTTATTTAGGGAAATCACCCGAAAATATTTATCATTATTTTAAAAAAATAGCTATACAAAAAAAGGCAACTATAGAGTTACATTGAGTAACTTATTTATTAACTAATTATAATATTAGTGTGCATAGCTCTGCTCTTCGTAAGTTCACTCTAGAATGGTTTTTTAAATATACCAGGGCCGGGCTTAAAAATTTTTGTTTTTTAAATACCTGGTCAAGGCCTAAATATTTTTTTCCCTAAAAAATAACCCACCTGTATATTTTTTAAGATCAAATATTTTAAATCGTCATTATGAGCTATAAAAATTGATTATTTATGTTATATACTTTAAAAATATCCATGCCGGACCTGAAAATATAAAATCCAGGCCGAAAATTATTTTTAAAAAATATCCGGGCTAGGCCGTGTGAATGGTACCTCTGCAGGCCTCTGATATTATTACTACATTCGCAATATGTAGTGTTGTTAAACGGCTTGATTTTGCGGATTTTAAATTGAGATTTTAGCAAAAATAATATTCCGTAAGCCTCTAAATTTCGCTAATAAATGTCCAATCATTCTATTATATATTAGTAACTCGCGTAAAATATTTTGGCTAAAATCTTAGGATACCCGTTTTTAAAAATCGAACTGTTTAACAACACTAACTTGATCTCATACAATATAACATATAATTTGCTTTTAAATTTTGTTATAATTTTGAATATTTAGTTCTTTGATAATAATATATAAATAATCCTCTTAGGCGTCTTATTTTCTTGATGCAAATTGTCTTTAAATTTCTTTATTTTTCTAAATTTTTAATTTGCATACAGTTATAATTTAAAATATATTCATTATTATGAGTAGATATTATATATCATCTCTTTTGTATTAGTAATAATTATATGGAATTTCGGTGGTAGTGTGTACTTCAAATAAAATTAATTTTCGCAGGAAGGGGGGGGGGAATATGTGGTAGGGGGTAAAGGTTTTTAAGGGTATAGGTTTTCAGGTGGGAGGAGGTTAATAATTTTTTTGGTGGGGATAGAGGGGGATAGATTCGTATCAGTGGCTTGAGGGAGGAAGTGCAGAAGCCGCTGTTTGGCCTCACTTTATTTTATAAACTTGTTCCATTTTTGATAGCAATAATAAGCAAAGACAAACAAAGAATACTAATAGTTAACTTGAGAATTTTTCTATTTGCTTTGATAAAAGATACAACAATTTCTAAACAGATATCTATATAGCTTCTTCTAAGTAGCCTAGTACCGAATAAATAAATATATAAATAACAAAGTAATATTTATTTAATGTACAACATTAAAACACTCAGAATAGGTTGTTAAAGTTTAAAGGCAGAATAGACTTGGATAAACATTAATAGTTTCAAAAATAATTTGAGCGTTGACACGGTCTAAATATATAATTTATGGAATCTTAATCTCATATAATGCTTACAAATTTAAAAATAGAAAAAAAGGAGCTAATTTATTATTAATACTATATTTAATATAATAGTTTATAATTTAGTTTTAAAAAAAATTTAATTAAAATGTTATACAGTTGGATATATAAATCAAAGCATTTTTTACCAGTAATTTTATATTGAAAGATAAAAATTTAATTTCACAGGTAAATAAACCAGGTCAACCCAATTACCAATATTTAAATATTGGTAAAAAAACATGCTCAATAATAATTTGATTTTTTTTTTTAAAAATCATTTTTATACTAAAACTATTATCGATTTTAATTTAATTATTTCATATAAAAAAAATATATAATTCATCTAAAAAAATATATATAACTCATATATTTATCCTAAATAATTGTTAAAACCCATCTACTAAATTATAAATATTTTTTTAAAAAAATAGCTATTTATGTTTGATACAATATTAATTAATTTATTCTTCTTTTTTCTTTTCAATATTTATTTTATTAAATAATGGAATTTGACAATTTAACACTCTTGCCACTTTATAGAACTTTGATATATGCTCTAAACTTACCATTAGCCATTCTAATTCTTATAAACAACGTATTCTTTATCTCAGCCCTCGTCAAAAAACCCAACTTATTTGGAGTAACTAGTATAGGCTTAATTCATTTATCCGTTACATCTCTGGTTATAGGATTGATTGAATTCCTCTTTTGCTTGATCGTGAGTGCGAATCCTCATAAATACTATAGTCCTCGTTTTGCAATACTAAAATATGTTTTAGTAGCAATACCTCATTTGGTATTTAACTTGACTTTCATGTTCATATGTCTTCAAAGGTAAATAAAAGTTTGTTTGTTTTCATTTTACGTAATTTATTTTAATTTTTAATAATACTTGCTTTGCTAATTAACTAGTAATTTTACATTTTTTAAAAATATTTTTTAACTTGTGTTTTTAACTTTTAACTTTTTTTTCCTTTTTTTTAGCCAGTTGTCCTTTTTCAACCTCACACTAGCCTTTTGCAATATCAGAGTGTCAACTTTCAACCCAATTTATATTAAAGATACCGAGTTTGATAAAGGACATTACTGGTCTAAAAAAAGATATTTATTGTTGTTATAAAAAAATTGACTTTGGTTGCTTAGGCATATCAATGTTAATTACATGAGGAGATGCTTCCCTAATTTTTGAAAATCATTGCAGTTAACACCTTATCTCTTTAAATAATGTAGGGAGTTTTTAAAAAAGGTTTATTTACAAACATTTTAGTAGATTCTTTAAATATTATGAATGTCTGATAAAATTTAATACTGATTAGTTTTTAAAGATTGGCAAAGGTTCAAATTAGAGGTATGTCATTTACTTAATGAGTCATAAATCAATCAATAACCCTTTATCAAATATTAGGGCTATATATCAATCCCGCTGTATTTCCACCGCCAAACCAAAAAAGACAATTATAACTGTATGCATATTTTGGCTGATATCTATTTTACTGATTTCCATTCCTTTATCCCCCAACCCAAGTTTGCCTATTCTCAGCGTGTACCTGTTTGGGGACGTGTTACATTATCTAGGAATTAGCAACAGCGTTATAACCTACGTTTCTATATTCTTGCTAAGCGCGGCACTTACTCTAACTATTCTTCTAGGTATGATCTTATGGTATATTCTTACTCACAAAAAAGAACTAAAAGATGGGTTTTTTCGTGCTAAAAAGGTTCTGAACAAAATAGAGCCCCATAATAATAATACCAACAATCATTACAATATAAACGATGCTGGACCCATTATTAATATAAAAAACTCAAGAGGTGATGCAAACAATATTAGAGTTTCTGATCCCGCGAATGAACGAGGGGACAGCAGTAAAATTCCCAAAAATAACTTAAACAAAATCGACGCAACTTCAGAAAGTTCAATGGTTAGCATAGAAATACTAAGAGCCAATCAAGACGCTGGAATCAATATTCATAATTTGCAAGCTAAAGATAAGTCTGCTTTGGAAACTATGGACCTGAAGATATTGGCTTCTTTAGTCTACACTTCTGGCCTTTATCTTTTATTGTTCTTACCTTATTTTATCATTCTAATTGTATTGCTATTGAGAGTTAAAGGTGGTAACCTTAGAGCCCTTTATATTTGCGAGATATTGACATATTATTTGTTTATGTCATTTTACGCATTCTACCCATACATTTTTTTACTGACGGTCAAACCTCTAAGACACTTTCTATGGAAATTAGTGTGCTAAATTTATAAAAATCTTACATGATTAATATTATTATCCTGATATTATCATTTTCTATATCGTAATTTTTTTTTGTAGTTTTATATATTATTTATTTGTATATAAAAAAAGATGATTATATTATAGCTTTATTTAATTTAGTTGGTGATAGGATTTGCGAAATGTTTTAAAAGAAATTTTTTTTCCTGATATTAACAATACTTTCTAATAATTTTGAAATAATCTTTTATTAGCTGCTTGCTAGAATATTTCTAACCTTTTAGGGAAATAAATTCCATGATGTCTCCCGCGTGGAGTTAATATCAACCCCTAATTAAATGTGTTGTATAAAATTGATTTTTGTTTCCATTTTTATAAAAACTTATCAAATTAAAAATTTATTGGTTTACCAAAAATCAATGCTAGATATCTCAAAACCTCGAGATATGCATAAGTATTGTTTAAATAAAATCAAATTAGACACCAAATTCTCTATCATAATATTTATCCGTAAGCCGAGAACGGGTTGTAAAATGTTTATATTTTAAAAATTCAGGTCGGCAGGATTCACTTCTTATCTAAATGATATGTTTTGGCTATATAATATATAATTATTACTTTAAGTTTCTAGAAATTTGAATTTTCTCATATAAAATTTTTGATAAAATTTAAAATGATAATCGAGTATTATTAATTTAATCATTGTTTTTCTTTCGTCATTGACTATTTATATGTGAATTTAGTTAAAATTTAATCATGCGTCATGATATTATAAATGCTAAAAAAGAGAGTAGATAATTTACGATTTTTTCATAAACTGATATTAGATGGTTTCCCCAAAAAATGACTATGAAGTAAAAACAATTGAATAGATTATTAGATATAAATATATATCTATTGATGATAATGAAAAAGAAATTTTTAAAATGTAATGGTGTTCATTTAACGACGTTAATAATTTTAGAGAGTAACGCGAAATGTAACAATGTTACTTTTTTTGAATAATGTTCACAGCTCTATAAATTAAATATCTTTAATCGTTCAAATCCAAAATTTTTAATTTATAAAAAAAAAATTACCGCCATGATGACTGCGTCTTACACAAGATGTATTTATTCAACTTACTGTTCTAACCTCCTCACCTCATTTACTTAGACCATTAAAAGAATATTACAAAATGCTTTTTAGGTGGCCCATGATATAATTGGCCAAAGGAAAACCACAGGGCATACATAGTTATCTCAGTTAGCGCGCTACTTTTTGGAGGGGAACTTTAATGAAAGCGTGTTACTATTTTTAAAAATTAGATCTAAGGCGCTATTTTTTAATGGCTTTTCTTTATTTCTCTGAAATTTAAATCAGGGATGTGAACCCTTCAATAAAAAAAAAGTCCAGGTCCGGGTTCGAGTACAGGAATAAAATTTAAAAGGACCCGGGTTCAGGTCCGGGTTCGGGGAAATAAAAATAATCACTCAAAATAAGATTTTTTTTTCATTCATTTATTATTATACTTCAATATATACATATTCATAATTTACAAATGAAAAATTTAAAAATGAAATAATTTATATTTTAAATGTTTTATTCAATAGTACAATCAAAATATCTTCTAAAATATCATCCTTAAGATTTCCACGTATATTAGATAATATATATTTCAAAGATGAAAATTCTCGTTCTTCCCCTACCTAAAATAGATAGTTATCTTTATAAAATTATATTGTATTTGTGTGGTCGGTACAGCCATGAAGATTCTAAATAAGATATATAGTTCTAGATATATTGGAGAATTTTCTTCCCAGAATTTTAAAATATTTGTATCCTTATTTATTCTCTTAACTTCTAGAACTTTTTTATTAAAGATGCAATAGACATTTTTTGATCCTCATTTCTATCTGATGATAATTTCATTTTTTTTCTCTATTTAAAAGTATTATTTCAAGATCATCAATTTTGCCATCATTATTATTGCTACAACCAGTAGGTATTGTCGTAGCCTCCAATATATTGTAAATAATGGAGTTTTGCGTAGCCATAAATCCTTAAAATGGTCTTTAGCCATTTGTTTTTGCTCAAAACTCAATAAAACTTGATATCGAGGGTCAAAATAGAAGAGTATAAAACACTATTATGCAAATATTGTTGCCTCGTATGTTTTCTAATATTTCGTATAAAAAGGACTGTAAATTTTTCTAAATCTAATCTGCATCTAATCCATATGCCATAAAAATCAAATAAACATGATTGTTCTGATTGTAATCTTATTATTGTTATTTTTAAAGGAACTAATACACTAGTAAGGTCCTTTATTATCATTACAAAAATCTTTCAAACTTAATCATTCTAGCATCATACAAATTGAGAACCAACGTGTTGTGCATTATCATTTAAATTAAAATATTATTACTTGCACTACAAAATAATTTACTTTCAAAATAATCAACGTATTTCTACAATATAGCTTATTAATAAATTTACATAAAATATTATTACCTACACTAGAAAATAATTTATGATATCAATCTCTAAATAAAATGGAAGTTCATGAAGAAAATTGAAGAAAAAACGTGAAGATAAAATAAATGATTCCATAAAAAAGTTAATAAAATATGATACCTAAAAACCTTGGACCCTTCGCTTTTAAAAAGGGTCCGGGTTCGGGTTCAGCCAAAATACAAGGGCTCAAGAGGGTTCCGGGTTCTATGAAACATATGTAATTAACAATTCAAAATATATACAATATTATTTATATATGCAATTATACATGTAATTTCTACATTACTATAAAAGTTAATAGATTTTTTCTATTACTCCTATTTATAACAAACAGTGGACGGGGTTTGAAGAAATTTGGTATCCAATTCTTTTGTAAACAACCTAGTAAATTTAGTGTGAATGTTAATATTTAGTATTGCTCATTTTTGTATTTTGTTCATATTTGGAAATTTTGCAAATCAATTTCTTCTTAGAAGATTTTTAGTATATTCTTTGGTAATTATAGCAGTTCCAAAGTTCGCTCTGAATATCGTATATATATACTATAGCATATCCTAGATTAAATTCGTACAGATATAGCCTTTTAGATTAGACAGGCATGTTGCTTACAAAGAATATTTAGTTTGTCTATCTAATCTAGGTTATTTATTATACCTACTCCAATTCAAGAAATCTATTATGATATCATTATTATTTATCTTTATATCTACCAAAAATTCTTGTAATAATATTTTGTTGTTTATTATCGATATAATCAGTTTCTTTCCTTCATATCCGAGAAATGTACTTTGAACATGTTATTCTTGAATGGATAATTCTCTGTTTATTGGCATGGATTATTTTTTCTTTAGGATTTGTCACTATTAACTGTTATATTTATATTGTTTTGGTTGTTTATTATAATCACTATGAATTTTTTAAAATTATATTTGAATTATCATATTTTTCTATTTAATTGTAATTTTTTATTTTTATTATTTGTTTTTGATCTTTGATTCTAGAGTTGTAGATGTTCGAACATTTTTATTTAGCAATATAATTTTTGAAATTCTAGTTCAAATATATATTATCTCAATGCAATATTTTAGTAGTCTCCAAAATCACAGGTCATGGCTAACTAAAAAGATTCTGTCTTGTGTCGATTAATTTTTTTATCTTTTATTTGTTTAAATTAGCAAAAGTAAAGTAAATTTTTATCATAAAATAATTATATTTGATTTGGGGTGAAAAAAAATTTGGTTAAAATATAATAATATTTACGCATTATGTTATATTAATAGAAATATATTTATTTAACTAAACCAATAAGCATAAAAACTGCCCTAATGGTACCTGATAACTGCAATTTTATCTCAGTTGTACTTAATAACTGCATCTTGATTAGCCTCATAGGAAAAAAAAAATCTTTAAATTATAACAATAAATTGATAAATCCAAATTATTAAAAAAAGGCTAAAATTTACCAAAAACTAAAAAAATTATCAAAAATAAAATTGGGATACTTAAATGTTAACAATATGTTGTAAAAAAGGGGATACTATGGTATTGAAAAAAGTCCTATTGATAATGCTAAAGGAGACTTTGTAAATAGAAAAAGGTTATCATGTAAAAGGAGACTATGTGCTTAAAAAATACATTCTATCACTAAAAAATCATAAATAAAATGAATGTAAGAGAGTGTAAAACAATAAAATATAAAAAGCTTGGTTTGCACCACTCTGAACTCAAGTCGTCTTGGGTAGTTAAACATGACAAGTTGAAGCAGGCGCGTACGCAGGAATTTGGTCTGGGGGGGGGGGGATAATATAATTTTTTTAGAAATTTTATTGTTTTAAAAATATCAAGCATAAATTTATTAGGACTAATAACTATTACTAATACACAATTTTAAATTAATGTGAATTATAAAAATTATATGTAAAGAATCGCTTAAATGACCCAAAATAGAAATTTGAATTTTTTGAGCCTTTACACAAAAAGTTTCTTAAAAATAAATGTATTTTGTATGTTATATATTTACAATGTAAAATCCAATCTTCGTTGGGATTGAGCTAATTTTTCAATTATCTCATCCATGCTTGTTGTCAAATGCCTATGAATATTCAAAAGATCCAAACCTTTCAATCTACTTTCAGATGTTGTACTTCTTGGTATGTTTTCGGACAGTATTTTAATTTTTTTAAATATACCCGGGCAGGGCCCGAAATTTTTAAAAAAACACCCAAGCCAGGCCTGAATTATTTTAAAAAAAAACACCAAGGCCGGGCTTATTTTTTAAAGAGCCTATATTTGAAATCGTTATTATTAGCTAAAAAAATCAAAAATAAATTTAAAAAAAATCCGGGCAGGGCCTGAAAATTTTATTTTTAAAAAATTGGACCGCGTCTGAAAATTTTTTAAAAAAAGCCGAGCCGGGCTTAAAAACTTTTTTTTAAAAAGCCGGGCCAGGCCTGAAAATTTTTTATAAAAAACCCAGGCAGGGCCGTAAAAAATCTTTAAAAAAACTCCGGGCCGTGCCCTGCAAATGGTACTTCTGCAGGCCTCTGTTATTCTTCTTAAAAAAGAGAATGTTCTCTCATTAGTTTACTAATGGGAAGAGTTTATAAACCCTTTTAATACATTAGGAATTTAATCTAAAATGTGTTTGAAATAATGCAGAGCATCCATAGCATTTTTTGGAACTATATCAACCATAGTTAATCTTATAAACATCGTTATTCAGCTAGTAAGGCATCATAAGATACTTTAACATCTTCAATAAAAATCTAACAAATATTTTTTTTTCTATCACTATCTGAAAAAGGTTGGGAAGGCTTTTGTGGAAGTAATATTTGCAGATTAGTAAGTGCTGCATGATGAATTAAAAATTCATTTATTTGGGTTATAAATGTATCTGTATCTAAGTTATACTCTTCTACTGATCCTGTATTAATTTTAACGATGAGCTTGCCTTGCTACAAGTCGAGGGAGACAAATATTAAACGCATATAGCTCTGCTTTGACTCAACAATAAAATATAAAATATGAAATTCTTCATCAACATTAGCCCTAATTTCCTTGAGTTCTGATAAAATGCTCTCCGCTATTCTCATCTTCTTAATCAAGTCAATGTCATGTTTTTGAAAAGTAATACTTAAAAGAGTTGTATAATTAAATAATACATTCTAATGAGAAATAAAATTTGGAATAAGCATTGAATCCAATAATTTATTGCTTCTGAGGAAATATTTTTTTCAGGCAATTGTGATATTTCAGTAATAGCAAATAATTGGCTCTTCTAACCAATGACATTATACTATAGACTGCTGATCGTAATGCTAAAATCAAATTTGAAGTGGCAAAAATTGAATTGAGTAGCAGCCATTTTGTGTTTGGAGCTTATACGTAAGAAACATATGATAATTTCATAAATTTCAGATTTATTTTTATTATATATTATATTTATAATCTCATTTTTTTTTATACTAGATGAATAAAAAACATTTTTAGAGCATTTATGGTTATACTGTTTTGATTATTGCCTAATGTAATCAAAAATTAAAATTAGATTTTTGCCAAAAATTTAACAGAACTGTACTTTTTCAAGGGCATAAATCAAGTATTATAAAAATATGTTATTTAACTTAAATATTTATAGGTCAAGGAAAAATTATGGTGATTATTTGTAAGAAAAAACTACACTTTATACCATATACTTTTAATTATAATAATACATTTATTTTATTAGAAGTAAATATAACATATATACATTATTTGTATTTATTATTGTAAAAATTTATAAGATTATTTTATTCTTCACAATATACATACTCATTATTGATTTTTGTACTTTAGTAAATTAAATTAAATAAATATATTTAGAAATGGATAGTTATAATTATTAAGGAATAACATAATTCAAAGCAAAAATAAAATATAATATAAAAAGACTTATAAATTATGACCTCTTTTTATTTGCTAAAAAAATAAATACAAAAGAAATTATATCAAATTTTTTTTTTATAATTTAAAATATTTATCAATAAAATCATATATATTCAATTTTGTTTTGGAGTAATTTCTAAAATTCCAAATCACATGTTAAATATTTTCATAGCAAATATGACATAATAATTTTTACAAGAAAAAATAGGTTATTAATAGCTGCATCTTTAGATTTAATTCTGAATATTTAATTTGAGATATCATACTTATGACAGGAAATTTTGCTTCCTGAAAAATATTTTTGGTTACAGCCATATGCACTACTAGATATTATCATTTTCTTAAATTATAAAAAATGTATTAAATTTTTTAATAAATTTCTAATCATAATATATCCTTCCTCACTTTGATTTTTTTTATTGAATATATAAATATAAAATATTAAATTAATTCTTATAAAAAATATTCATTCTAACTTGATAAGATATATATTTAAAAAATCTTAAAGATATTCATGAGGTATTAAATAAAACAATAAATCCTTACTTCTCTAGAAATGACAAAATTTTAAACTATATTCTTATTATTATACAGATTTATTTTATATTGATTAGTCTATATAAAATATTAAAGATATTCATTAAGTAATAAACCGCAATGTTTATAAAATGTTTTTTATTCATCTAGTATATAATAAAAATAAACCTGAAATTTATGGAATTATCATATGTTTCTTACATAAAAGCAGAGTTGTACAAAAGATCTTCTTTATTTGAGCAAGATCTTTGAAGATCGTAAAATTTGAAGATCTTTTATTTTTTAAAAATTTTGTGTAACGATCTTCAAAAATCTTCATGATATTTATTTTTTTACCCCTTTATTAAAAGCCCAGATGTTTTTCAATTTTCATCAAGGCAGGAGGAGAGGTATAAAACATAAAAGAAATATTATATTAATAAAATTGAAAAACATCTGGGCTTTTAATAAAGGGGTAAAAAAAATAAATATCATGAAGATCTTTGAAGATCGTTGATCGCAGCTATCTTCAAAGATCTAGATCTTTGAAGATCGTTACACAAAATTTTTAAAAAATAAAAGATCTTCAAATTTTACGATCTTAAAAGATCTAGATCCTAGATCCTAGATCTTTGAAGATCTTTTTATTTTGAGCAAATGCACAACTCTGCATAAAAGATCCAAACACAAAATGGCCTCTACTCAATTCAATATTTGCCACTTCAAATACATTAATCGGCAGTCTATAGTATTAATGTCATTACTTCTAACTCCTTGAAAGCTGTTAATGCACGATGGTAGAGACTCTATCTCGTTGGACAAGGTTGCAATTTCTTTTTCCCTGTTGGACCAGAAGTTATATTAAATAAAATAAATTATTTATTATAGGCTCAACCATCTTTCTCCTCTTTCTTTTCAACTAGAAATTTGGAAATGGTAGATAAATATTCCACTAAAATTTTAAAAATAATAACTAAATATTACGCTGGAAAACTTGAAATCGAGATTAATTGATAAAATAATCTATGAATGTGATAATAAATATAATTAAATATATATTTAATATGAGATACGAATAAATATTAACAAATTAATATAAACAATAAATTTTTGAAAAATATATCCGGCATCTGCATTTTTTGGCTTTGGGGGGAGGGGAGATTTGCCCCCTGCCTCCTCCCTCCCCGCTGCGTACGCCGATGAGTTGCATGAGTCGATTATACTCTATATAGTAGTCAGCGTCTATGATATGATATTCTCTGGAGGCAAATCTTCCTCAAAAAATTATACATACCCCCCCCCCCCCAATATTTTTCAATACTATGGGCGTCGATTTTTGCACATTATTAATTATACTTTTTCAAATAATGATACTCCCATCATTTAATTTAAAAAGAATAACTCAAATTATCATTACTCTATATCAAAATATTGTTAGTATAAAATATATTTCTTGGAACACAAATTAAATAACCCCCCTCCCTTACCCCACTTACAATGAATGCATTATAATAACAGGCTCTTAATTATGGGCATTGTAAATTTTCCTGTTCTAGTAAGTATTGGCTAATAAAAATTTCTCCCTACACACCTCCCCCACCTCTTGTCGTAAATGAATAGAATATACTACTCAGCGTCTACGTGACAGTATATTCACTGGATGCAAACCCCCCTCAAAAATATATATCAACCCCCCTAAAAATACCAAAATGTTATCCATAGATAATTTAAAAATGTAATGAAAAATTTTCTAGATTATTATAGCCTACCCCCCATAATGCCTACCCCCTACTCCCTACCACCTACCCCCTACCCCTTTATAGATATTAGGAAGCAAACTGTTCCTACCCCCGCCCCCCCCCCCGCTCTAGACACTGATACTACTATAAAGAAAATTTTGAAACAAAAATTAGTAAAAGGTATTGACTTTTTAAAAGATCGACTATATTTATAAATTTTTTATAAGAAATAAGTAAAAACTCAAAGTTATTTTTATATAAATATAATATAGCTAAATGCCTAAAATAAATGGACTGAAGGACTCAAATAAAAGTTATTGGGTGTAAAACCACCTAATAGTGCCCCCCTCTCCTAGGTATATTGATGTATTATTATATATTATTTGACATGAATAAGAGTTTGTAAATAGAATTTCTAGCCCTTTAAATTACATACAAAAAGATAGCATAAAATTATTCATAAATAAATTTTAAAAAATAATGACTATAATTATAACTGATAGGTAATATATAGAGTTTGTTAATGTTTAGCAATATTTTATTTTATAATATTCTATAAATTAATTTTTTTTAAAGAAATATATTTGGCTCTATTTCATTAATTTAATTGATAATTATTCAATAAATTTACCCTATCCACCTAGCCCACCTTCTAGACTGTCCCTCTTAAATGTCTATTCTGCATCGTTTCTAAATAATTATAGACAAAATGTTCCTAACCCCCTCCCCCAACCCTACTCATATAGGCGCTGATAGTATCATAGTTTTTTGGCCACAGAGGTTGAATTATTTTTAATTTAATGCCCATAATTTATTTATAATTTTATTTTTTAATTTTCTAACATTTTTACGTACAGCTGTTAAATTATCTTTATCTGATTTTGTTGAGCTAAATGACAATACTAATTTATAACTGATTAAATGTAATTTAATAATAAAGTTTCTATTATATTCCAATAAAGTTTTTAACAGATACCACACATAAAATATTATAAACATTGGTCACAGGATGAATAATCGAGACATTCACATTAATCGTTTAGCTACTCATAATACAAATATTTTTAGAAGATTTTTATTCTTTAATCATTCCAATCAAACATGGAATAATAATTCAAATAATAATGGAACCCGACGAGGCAATAGTAGATTTTTCAGATTTGCTTCTTTCAAAAATTATGCTTTACTTAGCATAACATTTTATCTTATATTGTTTTCACATCGCTATCACAAAAACAATTATCAATATGCTCTTTATAGTGCACACACGCCCAAAAGTCTAGATTATAATGATTTATTTCCATTTATTCTTGGTGAAAAACATTTTATCAATTTTTTTACCAATGGTGAACATGTAGATGAAATTTTTCACATGGAACCTTATAATCAAAAATCAGATATTCTATCAAACCAGAAAAATATTCATAAAGAACCATTACTAAGTGACACCTATAAAGGAAACAAAAATTCCTTTTATGATTTTAATTTTTTCAAATTTCCATCAATAATTAAAATCTCTAGTTATAAAAATAAGGATATCAAAAATGAAAATAATATAAATGTTAACAATGAGTTATCTAATCATACATCAAGTGAAACTCCTGAGGTCACCACGGAAGAGGATGAAAATGACATAAATAACCAAAAGTCTATATGGAGAATTATTGCTGATGCCATTATATTCCAATATTCTAAAAGAAAGGCATGGTCTTTAAGAAACATTCATATATTATCTAAAAAAATTGTTGACTCCTCAAATACTGCATTAAATAGTGTAAATATAATCACTTATGATGCAAATAAAGTAACAGATGATGAAGCAAGTCCATTGAACAAGGATACATTTATATATAAAATGACTAAAAGATTGATCACATTTGTATTTAGAAGTTGGGACAAATTTTTTGCTCCACCGGATAAATATAAATACAAATTCTCTGCATTTTGGGAATCAATGGAGTTACCATTTTATTTTGGTATGGTAGATAAATTAGTATTTATGGTGGTTAGAATCATTCGAACAGATTATTGGGTAATTAAAATCTATTTATTTACATTGACACATTTTTTATTTATTTATCAGTTATCATAGGATTCTAACCTAACAATTCTTTATCACACTATTTGTTTCATCTTATTTTTTATTTTAATTAAAGTGCTTGATATTTTACTTTGAAAACATTTCTTTCTTATACATTCAATTTTTTTAAAAATTTATGTCTTATTAAGGCTAATTTTTTTTTAAAATAAATTAAGTTAATTATTATCTTCCTCCTTTATATGTATATTGACTTCTACTACGTGATTTTTTTAAAAAAAAACACTATGTTTAAAATCTCAGCTTTTAACTTATCCAAAAAAAGTATTATTCGTATTTTTCACTTAGATATTTACATAATTAATGGTTTTAATATATAGTAGAGGAGACCAGGACTAGTCGGCTTAGGAGCTTGTTAAAAACAGTAATTATTATAAATTAAAATTTTGTTCTAAAATAGAATTCTATGATATTCATATTTGAGGAAGAAAATAATTTATATTATTTAGCCATTTAAATTTTTATTTGTTATGACATGTATTTGATGTTAAAATTACAATATTTTCACTTTACATTATTAGGTAGCATTAAAAAATTAAAAGTTTAAACATGACAAAATGGAAAATATATTAAGTTAAAACTCTATTTTAATATTTAGGAAAATTTCAGATTGATATGTAAGGCATAAATATATGTTAAGATTATATTAGTATTATTAATACTATTGGGGTTAAAATTGTGGCTTTTTGGTATATCAATCAATTAATATATAAAAATTCCAAAGAGGGAAATTTTCACCATAAAGGATTATGAAGAATTAAAATTATATGAAAATGATATATATGACAATTATTATATTAATTTATCAATAAATTTTTCATCAATTTTAATAATCAGACATAAATAAATATCCTGCAAACTAAAATCTTCATATATAAATATATATTGTGACTTATTTGATTAAATTCTAATTATATTTAATAAATCAGATATAAGCATTTTATTTACCATAAATGAATTTTTGGCGAACAAAGATTTTCATATCTATTGTAATTGACAATATAATATGATTCAAAGTATTTCATTTAAATAGATATGAACATTTTTGTTATCAAGATATTTATTTTGGCCTGATAGTAAGATCCAATTAATGTTATATATATTTTAAGTGAATTTATTATTTACTTTATTAGGTATACCTACTAGAAATTTTTTAATACATTATAAAATATATAAAATGGCTGGCACTATGCCCAAGATAGGTCAAGATAATAAATAAAAAATATTTGATGATGAGGAGGAAAATAAAATGGTTGAATATCTAATTTCATGAAGTAAAACTTTTTATGGTTTATCTGTTAAAAAGTATTAAAAATTTATAGTCAAATTTTACCTCATCCCCATTCAAGAAGCTCAATTAAAACAGCAGAATAAAAAATCAAAAAAACACATTTAAAACATTAATAAAAGATATTTTATTACATGTAAACACTATAAAATTTTCATAATTTTGAAAATTGGTTTCAATGCAGTGTTTAAAGATTGGGCGCATGGGTTCTGTGCCAAAAAAATTACCATTTTATTTGTTATAATTGAAAATATAATATTATATAAATAAAGTATACATGAAGAAGAAAATTTTTTTTGTGTCTCATAGGAAGCTTAATGCTCCACTTGATTGATTAGCCCCATCCATAATCCGACTAACCGCGAGTTCTACTAGCAAAAAATTACTTTTATTAAAACATTTTTGGAGAAAAAATTATGGTATCTATTGGTATTTTGCAAGATCTATTATTATTTTCGGAGCTGTAATGAATTTGACAAAAATTGCGCCGACTAGCCCTGGTCTACCTTACACTATTTTTTTAAAAGAAAAAATTATATAAAAAGGCATCGTTGTCCTGCTTAAAAGAGTTTGATTTAGAACCTGCACAAACTGCTCTGAATTATTATTTTTTAAGTATAGTTCTAGTCGGCTAAATTTGACTCATTCATCCTTGAAGAGCACCACACCTAAGTTTTTTTTATAAAAAAATAATCAACACAGATTGTAAGACAGATTTTATGTTTATTTGCTTTTTTTAAAGAAAAAAATAATTTACATATCTTATATTATAGAGTTGGAGTTTGTTTCCCTTCTTTTAACAAGAAACATGAGATGTTTCTATTTATTATTATTAAAAATTAAATTAATTTATCGATAAATAATTATTTTTTTAAATAATAATAAAAAAATATAATAATCATTTTTTTTATCAATCTGAGAGATGAGACAAAAGCTCTTTATCGGAAAGGTTGGATAAGAAATATTTTTTTGTGAAAATTAGCCAAAAAAAAATACAAAATATTTTGCCTAGCAATTAATTCTAAAAATTACTTAAATTAGATAATCTCTAATTTGATTATGTTTAAAAAAATTCAAATAAAAGTTTATGAATGAATGAATTATTTGAACATGCAAATTTTATTTTAAAAAGTATATTAATAAATCTATGACAATTCAAGAATGAGGGGGAAGGAGGGGGGAGAAGAATTATTGGAAAATTTTTAATTATACGTTATATTTTATCAGTTAGCTTTTTTTAACGAAATGTGACGTAGAAGGATATCTCATGATTTTCAATTTTTAAAAAAAATATGGCCGAAGTATTCTAATAAATAGCCTGATGGTGTGATATTTTTTTTGTACCAATTCTGAATTTTCATATATAGGATCTTGCATTGTAACTTATAGCCAATTATTTTACATATAGAGGCAGACTGACGATTTATTCATCGAAACGTATGTCAATACAAATCGGCTGTTGCCACGCCTATTTTTGAATGAAAAATATATGGTTGGTTTTGCATATTGGCAAGAAAAACGAGAAAATATTTTTAAACAAACTCATGCATACCGATACTTCGCGATATCGTTCAGTATCGACCGATACTTCTAGTAACCGATACTAGTTCTAGACCTAATATAGAGTTTTGGGCTCGGGTATCCACCCCATTTTATAAAACTTTCAAACTTGATCCATGCCGAACCCGACTAAAAAATTGTCGGGTCTAGAACTTCCGGAATATCCGAACCCATAACGCCATATTAGGGTTTGGTGGAATTTGGAAATAGAATCATTTTATTTTAAAATAAAGATCTTTTCTTTTTTACAAGAACGCTTCACAGCATGATTCTGTTTTCCTTCTTCATTCTTGTCTTATTTATTTTTTATGTTTCCCTTTTTTAAAAAAAAAAAATTATTGTATCCTTAGATTTCTATAAACACGGCCTATTGTTGCTTGATACTGTTTGCCAAAATAATCCACAAAGCCATATTCGGGAGTTTACGGAGCGCCGAACAAATAGTAAAATAAATAACAATAATAACCTTTATAAATAAATTTTATTTTTTAAAATTTAATTTAACCTTGGTTAATAAAAAAACTGACAGATAAAAACGGATTTTGCTCTGTGTTGAAATATAAAGCATTTATTTAAATTTGGTGTACGTATGGTTAGAGGCATAACGCAATAAATCTTCTCTTCACCCTTGCGAAAAAATAAATTCTTATTGGACTTTCTATTCATTTTTTTAGGCTCCTATATTTGTGAAAAATAAATTTGACCGTACGGTACGATAACTTTGTTCTTTATTTGATAAGAGCATGATAAAGCGAAGGACGAAAATTGGGGACAAAGATGATATTTCCATTTTTAAAGATTTTTTCTTAAAAAAATCAATTTAAATAGATGTGTTTACTTCCCTACTATTATTTATATTTTTCAATATTACTTTAATAATTTTCTAGGAGATATAAGCGAGATTCACCTTTTTCGCTGTGTCGTTTTTCTCGATTTAGAACGTGAACCCTTCCTTTCTTCGATTAAATTGAGTAATTTTGGGATTAAAAATCCAAATCTCAAGTCCGTCCTAAAGTCCAATTTCCCCAAAATAGAAAATAATGGAAATATAACCATTATTGCAATTCCGAATTTGGCGGACATATTTATATTTTATTGTTTTCAAATTAAATAAATAATAAGCTATTGAAGGACAAAATATGCAATTTCGTGTTCAATAAAATGATCTTCATGTTCGGGCTTCTCAACGTAGACAATTTGGGCGATTTTACCCTTTGGACAACATGGTTTAGCGTTACTTGCTTTCTACATTCCACGGCTCTGCTACTCAAGACCAGATTAGATTATGTGAGTCAAATAATATACTAACATTTTTACTATTTGAGGTGACAATACTAAACCGCCCACTATTTTCCATAATTAGCCATATTAATGAGAGAACTCCGGAGAGATTATCCATTAACAACACGCGTGATGTGCATATAAAAAAAAACATTTTCTATGCTACACGTATTTTTTTAAAAAAAGATATCTTTACTTATGCCTGGGTATAGATCTCGAAAAAAAATATGTACCTAGTGAAATATTAAAATTTTAGATATGGAGACCTAGAACCAACGATTTTCTTTATTATTTTTTTTCGTAGTCAAAATTTTAGCATCTATCAGTCTCAAAATATGGATGAAAATACTAAAATAAAATTCTTCCAAAATTCAAATGACAATTTTATTAATTATGAATACAATGTTGTTTGTCTATTTATAATATAATAAAGTATGCTTTGTGCCTCATTTATGTGCTCCTTACTCGGTATTTTTCAAAAGCGAGCGAATGATAAGAAAAATTTATAATCTATAACCATATAATTCATTTTATCGCATCGCGCGGTCAATTATAAATATAACCTATTAGCTTGCTCTTGAAAAATACACAGCGATGCGTATGTCGCTTGAATGATACGCGCCTTGCTATATACGAGGTCTGACCTTTTAAAAATCTTCACTTTAAATAAAAAAAAAGGAAGATTAATAAATTTATCTTTTTTTTAAAATTTAATCTATAGTTATCGCTGAGTCCGAAGATAAACAAGCTGACAAAGTTTAAGCTAGGAATTTTACTTTGCGCCCTAATCATTTGGGCGAATGCCATCACGCTAGCGGTCATATTGGCGTACGTTCAATTTCAATTACTCGCCGCTCCCGTATATCTGTTTTTACTCTACGAGGTTTCACTAATATTTTTTTTAAATACAAAAATACATAATATATCATTAGAGCAGCATTTATGTTTTGATTTGTTTTTTTTCGTGGCCCAGGAATCTTAAAATCTTGCCTAATAGTCACTTAATCCTTCTAGAATTTTCTAATCGGAGGGCCGGAACCTTAAAAAACAATAAAGCATTGAAAATAATTTGCAACCAGAAAAGGAACCAGAACGTCTAAAAAAATTAGTACTCTTGTTTACAAATTTTCAAACATTAAAAAAATAATTTGTTTTTTAATTAAACAAATTAATAAGCATTCATTCAAACGTCGTTGTTAGTTATATAATTGTGCCTTACATTTTTTTGTATGGATATTGTTCAATGTTCATTTAAATTTTTTTAGGGCGGAACCTTTTTAAAATCGATTTTGGCTAAGCCCTATAGACCCCCCCCCGTAAGTTAACCACGCTGAGATTCTCCTGGTGACTAAAATATAACATTTGATCATAAAATATACTGATGTATGCTGGCTATGAGGGTGCGGCCCACGCCCCAGGTTACCCCCTTCAATGACGCGATAACTTCATATCCCCCAACCCGAGTTAGTGGGACCCTGAGTTCTGGGCACCAAAACGTTAAAAAAGTAGAACTCGGAAACTTCATAAAGGTTTCGGTCCTTGGTTCTAAGCTTCATTTATTTTTGATCAAAATTAGGTTAGAGATTGGCTAAATCCCCCTCCTTGGAAAATTGTTTTATAGGTTTGGTCATGAAAATAGGAATAAAATTTTTTTATTGATTTTGAAAAAATAGGAAGAATTAATTAAATACAAACTGATTAACTTTCAAATCTGTTATTCCTTTTTTTAAGATATTTGATTTATATTACAAAATAGATTTTATGTTTAATTTTTTTAAAAATGTAATTATTTATCAATTTATTTATCATATAGTGCATGATGCTACAACTCAATACCTACCATATCCTTTACAAGTAAATATTTTTTTGTTTTTCTTTTTATAAAAAAAATAAAATTAAATATGACGAGGAAAAAAATAGCTCCAATTAGTGTTGACATTTGTCAGTGAATAATTTTTTGCAGTAGAGATAGGAATTTAGACCGGACATAAAAATATTACGAATCTTCGCCAAGCCCGTAAAAAATCAATTTTAAAAAATTGTTTGGGCCATGCCGCACTGATTTAAAATGTGGAGCAATCAACTTGGTTGTAATCTTTAAGGATTTTGGAGCGGGGTTTTTTTTACAATCGGATGCCCTTCCTGACATCAAACCCTTAAGGTGACTTTTGGACCCAGTCGAAGAGATGATGATCATATTCTAAACCCTGACCTCAGAGAATTTTTTTAAACCTCTATTAGGTAGGATTTTGGGGGAGAAGCAATCAACTATTAATAAAAAAGTTATAATCTTGTACACTGACAATAAATCGTCACCTCAGTGTTGGCAAAATCTAACCTCTGCTAATACCTTTAAAATTAGAAAATTTAATATAAAAAATAATAAATTTTCTTTCTTGCAGAGACAATTTACATTAATTATGAAATATATTATGATAGAATGATCAATAAAAAATCGATCTGAATAATGATTATATTATTTGTACAAAAACGAATAATCCAAATATTATAATTTTTTTGTAAGTCTGCCATTTGTGTGAATATATATAAAATGAGAATAGGTAATTATTTGTTTTTATAACCTTGACAATTCCAAATAGTTTCATAACCCGACTTAGCTGATAAATGGTTATCTTTCGATTTTTTTTGTTTGCTAAAAGCGTGTTGGTCAACGTTTATGACACCTATCACACCGGATGTTGGGAGAGCAAAAACCAAATGAGTTATTACGGAGATTTGATATTCGGTGTTTCCATACTCGTTATCGATTTATTCTATCACGTTCATATGCTGGTAACACATTTTTATTATACTCTTTATTTTTTTAAAATTTCATCATAGTAAGATTGTACGTCTCGGTCTCATTTGTATAGATCTGAATCCTTCGAGGAAGAGATTTATAAGGTTTTAGATATTTGCTTCAAAAGATAATTCGGAGTAATGGAATAATTTTAAGGTTGAATATCTTTGGTCTTTTTATAAACAATATCTTACTTATATAAAACTAAAGTGAAATATATAAAAAAAAATTTTATCATCCTATTAAAATATATTATACAGCTATGGGGTAGTATAATACTGAGTATGGCTAGCCTATTCATTTGCATGGAACTAAGGTGGCTTTTCGGCGAACTTAAAAGCAAGCTTATCAAGCATCAAAACTATTTGAGAATCATCAAACAAATGGATAAAAAGTTTATTTGATTTTGATATTTATGAGAATTTTTTTTTCGTATACTAATTAAGATTTTTATTTATGTATTTATTATTTTATAAATTTAACCTGCTAACTTTACATAAAAACTTCTTTTTTTAAAAAAAATACATTTTATATCAAAGATATCCAATGGCCAGCAGCGAAGAAATTGAGAAATTTAGCAATAATTGTTCTATCTGCTGGGATCCTATGAGGAGAGCAAG
This sequence comes from Gordionus sp. m RMFG-2023, assembly GCF_954871325.1. Classification (NCBI taxonomy): domain Eukaryota; kingdom Metazoa; phylum Nematomorpha; class Gordioida; order Chordodea; family Parachordodidae; genus Gordionus; species Gordionus sp. m RMFG-2023. The sequence goes on along the minus strand of NC_088776.1, from coordinate 51,443,338 downwards.
GAAGCTACCTTGCGATCATTTGTTTCACGAGTATACTTAATTTTTAGTTTATGTTAATATTAAAAAGAAAAAAAAAGAGAGAGAAAGAGAAAGAAAGAAACAAAAGAAGAAATAAAGAAACAAAAGAAGAAATAAAGAAAGAAAGATAATATCTATTTTTTTGAAACTTGTATACTTTAAGTAAACGTTATCAATTTAGAATAAGTGTTTCAAATTTTATACGTTTTCCAAAATATTTCATTATTATGGGGCTATATATTTATTATTTAGCATTCACCTTTACTTATTTTGTCAATCATTCATCCAAATCATTTTGAATTATTTGTTTACATTAAAACACCGAAAGAAAATAAAAATATAACTAACATAATGTGTAAAAATTTTAATATAATTTTCTAACATTTTAATTATTTTTTTTAAAAAAAGTTCTTGCCTTAGATCTTGGCTAGAGCACGATTCCTCATGCCCAATCTGCAGAAGATCTCTTAATACTCCACCTCAACTTACTAATAATAGAAATATCACTGAAACGCATAACGCTAATTTAAGTACGCAAAACACTAACTCACTCATAAATACTGATAATGCGAATAATATTATTTCGGATATCAACCCCAGCAATTCTTTATTAGAGAATTCTCTTATTTCCAGTGTTAACAATGCAACTGCCCCATCTTCCGCTTTTAATAACGCCACAAATCACACGGAAGGTATAATAAATAATTTGACTAGAATAAGAGACCAAAATAACGATAATCTTTTGACTAGAACCTTGGAAAGGTTGAACGCTTGGAACCAGCGAATGATTTTTATGCTCTTAGATTTTCTTTTTAACGCTTCCGCCGCCTTAACTTTGGAAACCAACGAAAATTCTAACGCTACTATTGGGTTGCCATCCCCTAATAATAATATAAATGGTCTTAACGTAAATATCATCTCTCCAAATTCGAATAATCCCAATCCAACTACAAATTCTACGAATACCGGAATTTCGACAAATGAAATTGGAGGAGCTAATAACGTTACGAATGGAAATAACGCGGGAGCAAGAGTTAATAGGGTCAATCGGTTTTTCCATTTCGATGGTATTATATTAATGATATATTATTTTTTTAAAAAGATTGAAAAAATTTTGTAGATAATTTATTGTAATTTAGAAGTACTCATTTTTAGAGATTTTTATTATTGAGTATAGACCGATTAAAATTTATTTATCCATTTTCACTCCCTCCCCTACCTCCACCACCATGAAAATTAAAAAAAAAAATTTAAATATGCTTAAATTAAAAACAAATATTATGTTATTATAATCATTGATCTACAGAATTTTATTATTTACATATTTTTTAAATAAATTTTAAATTATTTTGCAAAAAACTTTTCTAGTTTTGTCGTATTCTTTTTTTAAAAAAATCTACTATGTCAATTTCATTGAAGAAACAATCATTTATTTATTCTTATTTCAACAAATGTTAAGCACAGATATGCCAAAAGTCTATTTGACTACCTTTTTATCCCGCTTTTAAATATAAAAGTATCAAAGCTACAACCACATCAAGTCTCATATTTTGAAAGATGATAGGATTTTTTATAATGATAATAATAGTAAATTTTTTTAGACATTTCGTTTATTTAATTTTTTTTAATTGCTTTGTGCTTCTAGAATCTTCTTACTATCTTGTTTAATGAGGTTTAAATTAGAGATCTGCAAAGTTAGACCCAAGGCCGGGCTCGGGCTTAATATTTTAATAAAAATTCGGGCCGGGTCGGATTTTGGAAATTTTATTAAATATATCTAAATTTATCAATTCTATATTGAATTTTTTATATAAAATAAAAATTTTTGATTTAATTTATTGAAACTAAACGCTATATAACATATGTCTTTTATTTTAAGTAATTATAAAAATTAATTTCTATATTTAAATAAATTCGGGCCTGGTCGGGCCGGTAAATTTTTTAAAAATAAATTTCGGGCCGGGACGGGCTTGAAAAATTAGGCCCAATGCAGATCACTAGTTTAAATTACCTCCATATTTATTAAATAAATTGAAAAGAAAAATAACATCTATGAAGATCATAAATTTCTAAAATATCTTGAATAGGGGAAAGAGAAGCCTTAATATATTCAGACTAAATTGATTTTTTGATCATTTAAGATTTGATATTTATTGGTGAAAAATAAAACTGATCGATGAGCTAATAAGTACTTATTATGCATTACATATTGTTGATTGATTCTATAATTTTCCTTCAAGCATGATGTCAATTTTGGCGTTTTTTTTATTTCGCCACAAAATTTTTTCTTTAAAGTCCAAACGGGTTGAGACAGTAAAGAAATATGAAATACGCCCCAATTATTGGCATAAACTTCCGAGATATTGCTTCTAGATGATTTAAGCTACTTTACGCTTAAGTCGTGATACCATAGTTAGATTCTTAATTTCGGCTACTTTTTTAATGGTTGGCGAAATTGATTAAAGAATTAATAAGGCACTAAATATTAACGCAAGCCAGATAGTTAGAATTTCTATATCCTGCGTTCTGACATGATGCTTATTTTTTACCTATTTTTTTCCTCTTTAAATCAACTACTAAAGAGAATATAGTAATAAAATATACTAATAATGCCCTATAGTCCCTAAAACCTTGGTACGTGCGTGACGTCATAGTTTGTTTTTAACCCAGTTTTTTTTTATGATTCTAATATTTGAGTGAGGAATTGGAAGTACTAGTCAGGCATTAAATATTAGCTCACGCCAGATATATTTATATTTCCCATTTTGGCAATTTTCTTTATTGTCTACTAAACGGATTAAATTAATAGACAATTGTGATCTATACTTTGATAAAATTTACTTAATAAATGCTTTCTGTCACTTTTTAATCCTAAGGTTGTACAATATCTTGTTACTAATAATTTTTTCTTTTATACTGGTTAAAGTTAGATAATAATAATGCACAAAACATTACCTTATTTTATCAACTCTTATTGAAATTATATAAAAACCACCGAAAAATTTAACCCCCCCCCCCCCCCACAAACATTGGAAAATCCTGGCTACGCTACTGTCCATTATGATATAATTTTTACAATCATTATTAATTTTTATATTTTTCAGCGCAAATCTACTAAAACTTTAAAACGATTAAATATATAACATTTTTGATTATATCTTTATATTTTTCCGTCCTTAATGAAGCAAGGTGTATTCAAATCATTGAGTATTTTATAAAAGGTTCGATTTTATATGACCAACGCTTTAAACTTGATGATTTATGAATATTATTTTTATAGGGTCTTATTTACTTCATATTTTTATTTTAATACATGAAAAAGTACATTTTTAACATTTCACTGGGTGTCATTATAAAATACAAAGATGATTTTAATTGCATGGTTACAGTTTATGCTTAACGCATAAAACATATTTAATTTTTCTTATGCTTGTGAGGAGATGTAAAACTAAAAGTTTGAAGGAACAATATTAAATATTTATTAGAAATATTTTACTTTATAAAAGATTTTAGTGGGGATAGACAGAATACCATTAATACAGTACTTAAATATATTTAAGTCACTAACCAATACTATGAAAAATAATTTGTAAAGAATCCCAAAAAATAATTTACCAAAAAATTTTAAATACTTATTTATCTAATGTTTTTGTCAAAATTTATATTTAAAAAGATGAGAGCTATAGTATATTTGAGAATTGTTTGTCAGTGCTACAAATATAACATCAAATCAATTGATGACAAATTTTAATATTAAAATAATTTTTAAGCATAGGAAAGGCCACCAAATAATTCCTCACTTATTAAACTGCTAAAATATCGAAGTAAAATGCAAAGTGATTAAGTAATGAATTTTAATAAGGATTATTTTAGTCTAGAATGGTGATTTAAATCCAAATTGATTTTTATTTCCACACCCTTTTTACGGGACCACTAAACGAAAAAGAGCGTAATTATGCATTTTTTTAAATTTAACTAGCCTCACGGTACATCAGTTGGCTTCCAACTTTTTCTCTCCAAATCTCCCATTTAAGGATTCATCAAACAGTTTCTACAAATACCCCTCACGACGCGAATATGGCAACCACAATCAACTCATTTTTATTAGACGATATGGTAATTTATATTTTTTGATGTGATTATAATTAATAGCATCCTGCTATAATATTAATTTAAAAATTGAGAATATCCAATCACAATCGATCCCTCAGTATGGTTATGCGATCCTATTAAACTAAAGGGGATTTTATTTTTGAATATAATTCAAAACAAATAATTCACATGGAAAATGACATAATTTATTTAAAAAAATATAAAAAAAAGAATGATTTATAAAAAAATGTAATTTTTAAAATAGGTTAGACAAGTTACCCATATATTTCCCCACATCCCGGGTCACGTCATTAGATCCGATCTCACACTAACCTGGTCAGTCGATAGGACAGTCGAAAACATCCTCGAGGGAGACCTCGGCAACCCTTACTTGCTTCTCGACGAAAATTTAGACGATACATACATATCCCAAAATCGGGAGGCCAATTTTCCATCCACTGACGATACATTTAGCACTAATAACTCTCTTAATAACAACTCGAATTTCGGGAACTCATCTAACGTAAATCAAAGTACTAATAGTTATTCCAGTACTTCGAACGACAGTGAAAGCGGAGAAGAGACTGACGAGGCTCCCATAAATTCATTAATTAATGAAAATTTCAATATAAATAATAATAGGGGTGAAAGGCGGAGTGGGATGGAGCACTATTTTGAAAGATACTCTTCGCGGGGAATTAATAGTAATAGTGATAGTACAAGTGCACAACAAATTTATGACTTGATGGACGAATGTGAATTCGAGCTCGATGAAGAATGCAAAGAGAGGTCATTATTTTATATTTCGTATAATTTACTATAAAAAAAAGAAGGGGTTTCGTCAAATTGTCTAACAATATTTTCTAAATCGTTTTCTATAAACTCCTCTTTATAATGACTACCTCCATAATATGGGTAGAACGGGAAATTTATTAGGCGTACTCTATAGAGCTATCAATGCCTTATGAACGAGGGGAGTAGTAATTTGTCTTCATAAACCCTTTAGTAGAGTAGGCTATTAGAGCATGGGGGTAAAAATATTTATGAGACTGGGGAAAATTTAGAAGTGTTGCTTCCAATCTTTTTTTTCTAATTTACGTTGAGTTTTATGTATAGCTACTTTTCAAATTCATGAAAAAATATATTTACTTATTTAAAAATTAACGCCTCTGAAAATAGAAAAAAAAAGAAAACAGTTTCGAAGAGAGCATACAATTAGATGTTGTGCTATAATAGTAAATATTTAAAAATTCTTTATCCTTTCATTAAATTGTATCTTTTTTGTGATATCAACCTGTTTTTCATAAAAGTATATTACCCAATTCAAAAATATATATTATACACATTTTGATAGCTATCCTTTTGTATCATACAATGGAAATTTTGTCGACAATTCGAAAGAACGAGAAAGTATGCTGGAAAAACGCAAAAAAACTATGTTGAAACAAGCCCAAAGGTTTTTAATTTCTAGCCATGAATGAATTTACCATATATTAAGAGGATGATAAAATATTATATCAGCTGATTATTGACTTATATTTATGCACATCAAAGCAAAAAAAAATTAAGATTGATTTGAAAATATATATTTACATTAATTTTTCGTTTAAAAGGCGATATTTGTATGAATCCAACCGTTGCGACGAAAACATTGACAACTCTAAAAGATCTTACTAATAAATGATAGCTCGACATATTGATTGAAATTAAAAAAATTTCCTAATAAATAAATCGAACATATAATCAACAAAAACATCTTCAAGTAAAATGACAATTGATACAAAAACATCTTCAAGTAAAATCACAATTGATAAAATGTAGTTTTATATTTAGAAAATATTTTTCCCCTCTAGGAGACTAAAAAAAAATTAATTAGGTTCACTCGTTATTTTTTAAAAAAATTATATTTATATTCGTGCGTAACTTTTAATCCCTAGATGCAATGTTTTATCGTCTTTTAATAAATTTATAATTTCATCAACCTCATGTTTAGTGCCAAAAAAGATTAGATAAGCCGAATTCCATTAGATTTATAATATATAGTATTATATTATATAAATTGCCTAATTGAATCTCCGCTACTAAAAAAATATATATACTAACATAATTTTATAAATATTTCTTTTTATCTAACTCCCCCAAGATTAATATCTTCTTTGAAACATTCTCTAATAGTAAAATGAATATCATGCTAAAACAAACATACAAAAAAACCCATAATGATGTTTCAAATCGATGCTTAATTATTTGTTTTTTATTTCCTGGTAATTTAAAAGGTGAAAATTAATAACTCATATCGCAATATATTTAAACAAATATAATTTTTTTTAAAAGAAATCTTACCATGTTAAAATGATTCGTTATTTATTTTTATTGTAAAAAAATACACCACCTTTAACAAGATTAATGTCATCATTTTTAGTTAAAGGACATTTCGGTTAAAAATTGTCATATTATTATATTTTTTTTAGATTATTGCATATTGTATACATTATCATATTGTAACATAATTATTTTTTGACAAGAAATAGATCTGCAAAAAAAATTATAAGATATAATAAAATATGTACTAGATTACAGATTTTATAAGTAATAATAATAATAATATATATTTGATTAATGATTTTTGTTTTCTGATTTTAGAAAATGTAATTTAGTTAGTAATATTTATTATAATGGAAATAAATTAATTTGTTTTACAAAGAGGGTAAAAACATTATAATTAGCAGAACTGATGATTTTAAAAAAGATTTTGAAATGTTTTCTATTTTAAAGATTGCCTCATTGTTGAAATTTAACATAAATTAATACAAAATAGATTATGAATAACTATTGAATATGGGTCTATAATTTATAATTTGATATTAATTAAGCCAGAGACCGGTAGGCCTAGAATAAGCCAGGTGTATGGGAATAAAAATAATTTTAACAAAACCTATGCCACTTTTTTTAAAAATAAATTTATATTATATCCATTAATCGGTTGGAAAATTGTATACTGAATAATAATGAAGCTTTTAATATTAATTTACTGCTCATATTTTTAATTTCCCCTTTAAACAATGTAACAGAATATACTCAAAAAAATATTTTAAATAGAGAAATTTAAAAAAATCTTAAAAGTGAATTTTTTTTAATATGAGATTTCCAAAAAGTATAGTATTTTCACTCATTGTAGTGCTTAAAAGTAATTAGGGATGTACCAATATTAAATATAGGATCAGTACTTATATTGGACTTAATAAAAATATTATACTGGCCAATATTTTTTAAAAATGTAGTCAATATCGATTTTACACATAATTTTTGTATCATTTTTATTTATTTTTGAAATGATTTCCCTTGTAATAAATCTTCGTAACACCCATAAAAAGGTGTCACTTATAAAATTGTTTAATGTTTTTTTTTACATTTTTTAACAATAGATGGAGTAAAGTTTGCAAAATTCACTTTATTAAATCATTAATAAAATACAATTTTTGTTTTTAACATTTAAACTTAAATATTCCATATTAAATCATTGATTATCACATTCATCTATTTTCTTTGGTATTTTAACTCAAGTGTCTGCAAGATTTGACAAAATGTGGCATCCCAAGTTGATATAAGTAGTTAAAGTGATCATAATCAAACATGCTTTACCATTATTAAATATCGGTCTTTTATGGCTATTTCATTCATTAAACTAATCTTACCATACCTTCATTATTAAATACAAATATATGTACTATGTAAAAACTATTGGAAATAAAAATGTTACTATAAATTAATCATTTTAACAACCATTTCATAAATCTCAAATTTTATAGTGGAAATATAGCTCAAATCATCAGCTAAAGTTGGTTTAGTAATTGAACAACCCTACCAGTTCATAAAATCAAAAAATAAAGATTTGAAAATGTTTTTAGTAGAATATTTCATATCTATTCAATAGTTACTAGTGCTGTAAATGTTACTATAGAAACTCATTATGTTTTAAAGAAAAAGAACATATTACCCTTTACTCATTACATTGTGAAAAAAGGAACACGTTATTTGTTAATTAGAAAATACTAAATAATATATATAAATTTTCTTTTTATATATTTTTCCCAAATAGACAATAAAAATAAGATATTATAAGTTCCTCTTGTATTCATTTTTTACAATTGATCTTCAAAATTTTGACCATAAAAACAAGAGCTCTTATGCTAAATGCATGTTCACTGGTGCTTATGGGATGGGAGTATTGTATCATATTTAATAAATAAAAATTCAAATTGGGGGAATTTTTAAAAATATTTAAAGAATGATTATTATTTTCAAAAAATCTTATTAGATCTCCTTCACAAGAATCTTTATTTAGAACCTCATCAAATTTTTTTTTACTTTATCAGAATTCAAATTTTTATTTCATGTTTTTCAAATTTAAGCTCATGAATATTGATGTTAAAATATTTGAATTGCAGTGTAATTTACAGTGCCCTTAATTTTCTTTATTTATGTAAAAAATGCTTCATACTGGGGACAGGGAAGAGTTAAATCATCTGAAGAAATAGGTACTATTACATATTTTTATAAAATAAATTAAAAATTTAAAACGTAATAAATAAAATATAAATGAAGAATATTGGTATTTGATCTGAATTTAAAACTTGGCATAAATTATTATAAAATTTTAGAAAAAATATAATTTTAGAATATATTAAGTAAAAATTTTATGTTACCATATTTCAAAAAATTGAAACAAGTAATGAGGCATTCCTTTTTCTTAAAAGGCAACGATGTTAATTTACTGCATTAATAATTACTGATTAAAAATCCCTTAAAAAAATTTAATATAATAAAAGCAATCTAATCAATAAGTTTATACAATCATTAACCTTTAATCTTATGATCGTAATCTTTTAACAAGATTACTTTTTCCATTTCTTAATCATTTTAACCCTAACAGATCATTTTAAATATTGATCCATTCAAAGCACAAATATTTTGTCATGTTTTGATCAATTTCTTCCATATTTGTTTTTAAATTGGCATCTTGATATTCATTGTCAACCTTCTGTTTTTCATAAGCTAATATAAACATCTTTTTTACTGAAGTGGCTAATCTTGCTAATATAATAAAATCAAGTATTGATTCTAAACATAAAATGTTTTGGATATCATTTTCAAGTGTATTCTTTATATTTTGATAGCACAATATTATAAATGATGAATGATAGAATTCAGGATCACCTATATCAATTTTAAAAATATGTTATGTTTAAATTTTACCTAAGTATCCTAAAAAATCTGTTCCAAATTTTAATCCTGGTGTAATATATAAATTTTTTAGCCAAAGATCTTCAAAAACTTTACATTGCAAGTTTTGAAATAATGACTTTTCATTTCTCCTATAAAATAGTTTTACAGTTAATAAATTATAGAAACTTTTGAGGGCTAGGGTATTCAATAATGGTTATTGTATCTTTAAATCTCTAAATCATTATTTGTTAAATATTATAAAAAAATATATACTTTATCTAGTAATTCTGCCTGTTCACGAAATAAGCAAACAGGAACAAAAATTTTAGATGAGTTATTGGATTTCTTTTTTCTCTTAATTTTTTGGGGGACATATGGATCAATAGAATTGCCAATTATATGTAAATCCCTTAATTTTTGAACTGCTAAATATAATGTAATATATACAAAGATTCTCGTGTTTAATTTAACTTTCTGGTTCAAAAATTATGAATGCATCTTTAGTTTGGTAAATTTTATAAGACATTATAGAATAAAATTTTAAATTGATGTCACTTCAATCACTAAAATGTTAAAGAAATTTCAAAATATTGTCATGAGAAAATTTAATTGATTACTATTGTCATGCAAATTAGTAACCACTATAATATAATATTGTTGATTTTTCATGTTTTAAAAAAAAATAATAATAAAAAATATATAATATAAAAAAATATCTTAACTTATCCTTAAAGTAACCTAATATTTATGGACTGATTTTTATTTCATTTATCTTACATTATAAAGATATCCGTTAAATCAAAAATTTGTTATATTTATTTATCAACACTGCGAGCGACTAACCAAAATGGTTAACATTTAATGATTGATTTTATATTTTATATAAAGTAATGTAAATAAAGAAACGAGAACACAAAATATTTTTTGAAGTTCAATTACCATGATTTTTGTAATAAATTATCCATCTAATAAATTATATATTTATTCTCCCATATACTTCAAATATTTAGTTCAAATATTATTTTTTTTAAATTTTAAATGATAATAACAATGAGTCCCTTTTCAATATCACAGAGTTGTGCACAGGTCCTAAAAATCCAGATGTGTATTCTTTATATAATAATTGTCCTGGATACGGAAAGTATAAGATTAAATTTTCAAAAGATATAGGGCGCTTATCTTTTTTTTAAATAAGAATATCTTCGATATAAGCAGCGTCTACATGACAGGATTTTCAGTGGATGCAACACCCCTCAAAAACATAAACCCACCCCCTAAAATAATTTACCGGCGATGTTTCCACATTATTAATCACACTTTTTTAACTACAATGGTACTCCTTTCATAAATTTTAAAAAGAATAACTAAATTATTTTAGCTCCACTAACAATTATCTATATTATTAATTCAATTAAAAATCCCCTCATTTAAAATGAATGTAATATTATAGCATATTGTTTGACATGAATATGAGTTTTCTGAGAATTTCCTTTTTTAAATTATATTTAAAAAGATAGCAGAAAGCTTTATATATGAAATAATATCTATGATTGTCTACAGTATATAGATTTGGTCGATGATTTATATCATTGTATTATAATAGGTGTATAATAAAGGTATTAATTTTTACAGCAATATATTTTGCCCTATTTCATCTAAAAATTTAATAGATAACCCCCAATTAATTTATCAACCCCCCTCCCATCCTTAAAGACGCCTACCCCTCTGCAAACTGTTCCTACACACGCCCCCCCCCCGCTTATATAAACCCTGGATATAAGATACTTTTATGGAAAATGTATTCATTCCTTCTGCGCAAAATGTCATAAAATCGATGAGGTCATATGGTACATCTTCATTGGAATTTTAACTCATGTTAATAATATAAATTTTAACCAATTTATTTTTAAAAAAATGCTTTTTGAAATTTATTTAATATGTTTATAATATATATTTTTATCCATTTGCTTCAAAAAAAGTTAAATAATTATGTTTATAACAATTATCACTTCTCTTCTCTATGATACATCTACATTGATATTTTTAATTTTTCATGTTAATAATATAACTTTTAACCCATTTGAGTCAAAACAGAAAAGTTAATAAATAACGATTATGACAATTATCACTTTTGTGTGGTACATTACATCTTCATTGAAATTTTAATTTAACATTTTTTTTAATAATATAAATTTTTAACCATTTGTGTTCAAAAAAGTTAAAAAATAACAATTATGACAATTGTAACTTTTTTATGGTATATCTTCATTAAATTATTATTTTAATTTAACATGCTTACTAACCCATTTACTACAAAAAAATATTATAAAAATAATTATAATATGAAGATCTTTCAAGATCGCTGATCAAATATATTTAAAAAATCTTAGATTTAGATCCTTCAATACCATTACCGTTAAATTTTACTATCTTCAAAGATCTCGATCTTAAAAGATCATTGCTCAAAATATTTTTAAAATGAAAAATCTTTTAATTTTACGATTTTCAAATATCTCCATCTTTGAAGTTTTTTTTATTTTAAGATAATGTATAACTCTGCTGAGAATGAAAACCTAGAAAAGACAAAAAGGCTAAAACTTTTTTATCTTTATTTTACTATGTGTCGCATCTGTTAGGCGAAACCGGTTTTTATTCTGCGTTTTACAATTATCAAAAAATTAGAATATTTCAGAAATTGCTAAACGTTTACAAATTATGGCCTCTACATGCTAATTATCTTAATGATCTGTAAAATTAAAAGAATGATTTTGGGATGTACGAAAAAAAATATATTAAACATAATTAAAATTGATTAAAATCCGAGTAATAAATTTTTACCAAAAGAAATAAATTGCTAGAAAATTTTGGGAACATAGCCAATATTTTGGTCAAATCGAAATAAAAAAATATCTCCCTGGATAAAAGTGAAAGAAAAATTAGAACTGTTATCAAAATTATTAAAATTTAATATGATTGTAAATAATTTTTGGGATTATTTAGCGAATCATAAGCGAGCAGATTCAACAATATTGAAGGAGCCAAAAATAAATTGCAAATATGATTTGAGTTAACAGTGTAGGATCAAAGCTTGGTTTAGGTTTAATGAATAAAGCAACCAGGGACAAATTGCACCTATTTTATAACAATCCGTTTGATCAGAAAACCTCCTCATCAAGGGAGGCTATGCCATCCTAAAAATCATAGATGAATGATTATATACTTGAGACATTTCATAAGAACAAAACTGAGAATTACTTGAAACACATTCGGTCATTATCCACATGTATAGATTCAATTCCTAAGAAGAATAAAACAAATTTCTTTGAATCCATCATTCTAGGACTGAAAAATGAAAATATAGAAGGCTAAATCATTTTTATTGAAAACATATTTTAATTTTAATAGTTATAATAATTGATTCCTAGAAAAAATAATTATAATTTGATCTATCTCTCAAACAAGACCTAAAAAATATAGAAAGCTCAAACTTTTTTATTTTGGATTTATGTAGAATCAATTAATGAAAAAAGTAATTTTTTAACTCATTTTCTTTTTGGGTTTTTTTTACAGTTATAGCAATGTGCAGTCTATGTAAATGAGATGAGAAGTTTATAAGAAATTTGCCCCGATTTGTCTTTCAGGGGTAGATTCTGGTGCAATGGGCGAGGTTTTAGTACGTCCATTCTCCTAATAGACTTTCTAAAATATTTTAAACATTGAGCGGGCGGCAGAGTTGTTACTCGCTACAAGTAGCGCGCTATCTTTTTTTGGTAGCTGTCGCTATTAATTTCCCAATTATTTATTTTTTTTAGCGTGCTACTTAGATATTTTTATAAATATTTAACTATAAACATGAAAATATAAATATAATAACATAATTAATATTTTCAATTTGTAAGTTATATTTTCAATTTTATAAACCTAAATCATCTGGTTTAAATTATTTAAAATGTCATCGCAAATGGCTATCCAAATCGATAAAGTGAGTCATTTCTATTATAATTAATAGAATGGAAGGTGCCCTGGAAGAAAATGTTCTTGATAACAATAATACAAATTCTCATTTTCAAAATTTGGACATATTTTTAAATTAATTTTAAAACAAAAGGTAACTACAAATTTATTTGTCCAAACTATAAAAATATACATCCTCAAATAAATCTAGTAGCTATAATTTCAAAAGCAAAGGTAATTGTCATTTTTATATTTCTAATAGTATTTTTATTTTGTAAGAATGTTCATGCCAACAATTAGAGATAGATAAACAACTTAATAATTTTGGTAGAGGAGAGAAAAGACCAATTCAATTTAAGCTAAATTGATTAATAATATTGCACATGCCAATATTATCAATTTTATATTGATACAGTTCAACCAATGTCATTTGATAATCCATCATTTAAAACTCTATCCCCTGGTACAACAATTTTTTGTCGCCAGACACTGATTGAGATAGCAGACAAAGATGCTCTAGTTAGAACCATAAACGACTTTTATTGATATTTTTTGAAATAAAGGATACTAATATAATAGAAAACCCCTAAACGCGTTACTTAAATCTAAAATACAAATGAGTATTTTGATAATTTTCCTTATATTAACAATATGTATATAAAATTAAATACTGCCTTGCGCTCAAGTGCTAGTGTTGAGAGATATTTAGTAAGGCGAAGCGAAACTCATACTTTCTGATCGTCGCTCTAGACTTGGGAATGATAGTATAGAAATGATTTTATTATTAAAATGCAAAAAAATAAATAAAAATATTACCATAAATAGTTATTTTTATATATCATAAATTATAGTCTTTTTACATATTTTTTTTATAATCAAAACTAACTATATTTAAATATTTATAAATGATGATTTTATGTATTATATACTATGCAATTAAGCAAAAAATAAAACAAATTTAAAAATAGCCAAAGCTACTTTAAAAAAAGAGTAGCTAATAGCGAGCTACTTTTTTGGCAGATAGCTATAGCGGTAGCGCGCTACTTTTAAAAGTAGGGTTTAACAACTCTGGCGGATGGGCAAGCGAGCTAAACAAAATTTTTAGACGGGTGGGCCGGTTAAAAATTTTTGAAAACGACGAGTGGGCAGGCTTGTTGGCTAGAACCCGCCCATTGCAGACTTCTAGAAAGTTCATTAATGGAGATATAACAAAAAGATTGTTGGAGATAATGGGGTAAATGTAGACGCGTTGCCCCTTAAAAAATGAATATGCTGCCCTGTGTAGAATCTGGAATTATAGAAATTGAACTGGAAACTAAAAAAAGATTAGAAAAATGTGAAAAACGAAAACTTTTTTTCTATTGAAATCCTATTTTTGTTTTTTTTTACAGTTAAGAATAGCTTTGTGACTAATGGAAAGCAGAAACTTTTCTGTTTTCCCCCCAGTAATAAATAATCATGCGCTTTAGTTTGCCAAACTGATCTTAAGGAAAATCTTTTTGTGTCCGAACATCATTTAACAACGTTTTCTTCCTTAACTGATAAAGATGTATAGTAATAAATTTATTCATCGTCTATATATTGTATAAAAAAAATTTTATATAGTATTATATACAATTAAAATTATTCTTAAATGTTGAAAAAAAAATGAGATATTTTATAAAATGGAGCGATCACAGTAAAAAACATTTTTACATTTTTGTACAAACAATTCATATAAAAAATTTTTAATTAATATAAGATAACGAAATTGGAAAGAAAAAATAATTATATGTTTGTTTTTGGAATGTTTATCGAAGTTGTGTCATTTTGATTTTTCGTGTACTTACAAAATAATTCAATATAAATGAGAACATATATATATGTAAGATTATCGAAAAGGACTGGGCTAAAATGGTCCAATCAAATTTGACAAATATTTGAATTTAAAAAAAATTTATTTATAAGATAAAGGAATAATTTATGATTAAATTCATGACAAAAAAAAAATGTGATAATAAGAATAGTAGTTAATAATTTTTTTAAAAAAAAATTAATAAAAAACTAATTTCAAATATTATATAATTTTTAAAAAACAAAAAATGATAATTGTTTTAAATTTATAAATTTGACTCTTGTATTTTTAAAAAAAAAATTGATGTAAATTTGTGGGGAATTAAACCAATAAATATTGATTGATTTAAACTCCGCTACCTTGAATTTTCCTAGCCAAATCGAATTGAATATCTTCCTTTTTACGCTCAAATATAAATTTTTTACGGCCCGTACAGTCTACCAAGAATAAGATGGCGGAGGTCAGCTGTAATAAGGCACCCACGACTCCGAAACCGAAAGACCATGAATAATAATTCCACTTCCAATGAGGCATCCAATCCGAATCCTTGCCGCGAAAACCAAAAATTACCAATCCCATAAAATGGCAAAAGACTTTAAATTTTTTTTTTGGATAAAATATAAATAAATTTAGAAAGAAAAAAAATAGGGGAGATTAGATAATAAAGAAATTATAAAATGTGAAATCGTTATATTTACATATCCTATTTATATCTCTCTAAAAAAATTGATGATGTAAAAATAGAAAATAAGCAGTCTTTCCCCATTTTATTTTGATGTTTACAATGGGACTGGTAATATGTGGCTCGGAGTTAGATATAGCATATGATGAAATTGTAACCGATAGATAATATGATGTTTATGGGAGTTTGATCATATTACATATTCATTTACAGCAGCATAATTTTATAATTACATTTTAATTTATAACACATCAAATTTACATATTTTTATTATAAAATAAAAAAGTAGTACATATAAATATACAAATGAAATAGCAGAGATTAAAAAAAATATCAATTTTTGGTATCATTGTTCTTTGAAGGAACCAATATGATATTTGGGTAAATTTTAAAGGATATAAATGCTCATTTGAAAAGATATGCTATAATAAATACTGAAAGAAATAGTATACATGAGTTATACATAAATAAATAAGATTTGTGTCGACAAGAGGCACTAATTTTCAATCTTTTTTATTAAACATACGGCATCCTTTGCTGATTTTGATATATAGAACTTATCCGGCTATTATTGTTATTATTATAAGAGGAGCCATGATTGATATATGAACCATCTTCATTCTTTCCACGAGGGTGGGAATCGTAAGGATAATATTGTTTAGACATTGCAAGGTTAACGTGTTGGGCTAATTCTTTGTTTCTCCGAGAATTTTGATATCTCGCTTCTGAAAAAAACATAAATCCGGCTATCGATTGAGTCACTAGAGCTATCCAACCAATGTAAAATGCCCAAGAATAAACGAGCCATTGGGCGTCTATCATCCAGTCTCTATCGTCTCCGTGGATGGAGAATATCATGAGACCGATAAAATTACTACATGCTTTTTTTGGCATTATTTAAGTTAACATAGTGTGAAAGTTAAAATTTTTAATGGGTTTAATTATTATCACAATGTAAATTACCCGGAATAGTAATAAATAATATGTTTTTCTTTCATTGATTACACGTTTTTGTTTTAGATTTAATTGCTTAAAATTTATGGTTATCATAATACTGAGTTCTATTAATTATTGTGGGTAAAAATATCAATATCTACCAGCAGTAAGCTATTAGAGCACATAAGCCTATTTTATATTATAGTCCATCACATATGAATTTTGGTAATAATTGAGCCGCTTATAAATTAAGGTGAACTTTATGGCAATTTTATCATAAATTTTTAAATTTGGAAAGTCTGATTTGATTGGAAATGTATTCCAGCGGATATACTAGAGTAACTTTCTGCAAATGTTTAGACAATTTTCGCCATTAAATTTTTTGTATAATTGAAAAATCTAGTTTAAAAAATATAGATAAATTAAATGTAGTCCAAAAGTTAACGGCAAAAACTTGCATACTGAAACTCAAATCAGATGTTCGAAATTTAAAAATGGCGCACTGTAATTGTTATCAGAATTAAGAGAATCTGAATCCACAATGGATTCCATTGTCAATTATGGCATAAAAACTGTATAATAAAATATCGTACAAAGGAGGGGAAATAAAAAAAAACTATATTAGAACTTACATGATATCAGCATGATTCCTGACATAACTAGCGTAACACTGATTTCAGTATCGATGTCGAATAAACGTAGGAAAACCGGGATTAACATGGCCATGGATATGAAAAATAGGAGAAACCCAAGGCTCATGAACACTTGGACCGCTATGAAAAATCCTGTCAAATATTTTGAAAAAGTAATGAAAGTTATTAAAAAAATAATTTAATTTAGAATAGGAATTTATATTTAATTATTCATATTGTGATTTGTCAAGTTTAAAGAAGGTTAAGAGATTGAAAAAAAAGACTTTTAAAGAAGTTTTTTATCATTCATTGAAGATATACATTACCTAACCCCCTTACCACTCTTTTATACTAAATTAATTAACTATCTTCCTAAAACTTCAGGCGAAGTTATTACACCATATAATAGGAAAAATTATGATTATGAGCAAAAATTTTATCTAGACCTGCAAACAGGGTTCGGGATCAGACTGAAAAATGGTAAGATTTTAAAAATCGGGCAGGGGGTTTATAACTTTAAAAAAAAATCGAACCAAGCAGATCTCTAAGAAAATAAATTGTAAATTGTTAATTATTCAGTCGCAAAAATCAATTTATTGCTCGTATTTTCAGTTTTATTTTGAAAACAATTTGCAAAATTATTCAAAATAACCAAATTCTAAGAATTCCGGGCCAGGGCTTTATCCATAATTCCGAATTCTATCAATGGAGTAGAGTTTTTAATCGATAATAGAAATTTAGGAAATATTTCGATCGAAAACCCAATTTAAACTTTAAAAAATAATATTTTACATTAAAATATATATTGTATTATATAGAAATTTTGAAAATTTAGACGAATATTGTATGAAATTTATAAATGTTAATAAAACTAAATAAGTGATTATCCTTTAGATTTTTTTAAAAAAATTATGAATAATAAATATATTAAACAAATATGCTGTTATGTTTTGTTCAAAATATACATAAATTTTTTTAGTCCTGCTCAAATTAAACTTATGTTTGTATTTGGAAACCCTTTTGCCCTTTCTCCCCCCCCCCCAAGTAAGTGTGTTCACGTATATTAATTAATTAATAACAAAAGCGTTTGATTAGATAATTATTAAGTATTGTATTTATATTAGAATATATATCAATTTTAAATTTAAAACATTTAATTCCTGTAATAAAATGTTTGTGCAATAAGGAAGAAAAGTCAAAGCTTAAAACAAAAAAAATTAATAGAATCGATCGATTATATAATTTAAATAATATTAACTCGCTTTACGTTTACCAAGATAGCACAAAGTATAATTTTATTTTTTAGAATAATTCAATTTTATTGAAAATATGCTAATATTATGCCGTTTTAATTTATATTAGTTTCTTTCAAATTTGAGCTACTATATATTCAGGAAAATCCCCGAGGCTAAAGTGATAGTTTTAGGCTAAAAATTTGGTTTAACCGATTTTTTAGACTGTTAAAAATTGGCTTAAACGGCTAAAAATATAATAATCTCGCTTCTTACAATATTTTATTCAAATCTTAAGGTTTCCTAAGAAATATTATTCAAAGTAATACAAGATATTGTCTGAAAAAATTATCGCGTTATCTTTAATATATTTTTAATTTTAAAATAAGGGTAGTATAAATCATAATAATTGGCCATGATTATGTTGATATATACAATCAGTGTCATCTTCCTCACCAGGCCAAAATAAAAAATAGAATTGGATTCTTAGTTCCATATTTTTTCTTTTAATAAACAATGGTTCATTTTTATATCCACGCAAAAAAAAGTTATAAAAAAATATTCTCTATCTTCGCAAGATCGTGGAAATAATTTATAATGTCAATGTAAATAATCATTTTTAAAAAAAAACATAAAGTGCAAAATTGCGAGGTAAATATTAATAATTATATTAAATTTTGACCTGGAGGGGAAAAAACATATATATAATTTTGCTTTTATTACAATAATAGGTGCAGATGAATTTTGTAAAATTATGCGCAATAAAAATAAAATATTATATATAATACATAATAATATTCCCAACATATTTAATGGGACATTTGAAAAAGATTCAATTTGGGGGATAATATTAAAAAAATTAGTTGATAAAATTTTTTCCACTTGATATACAATTTTTATTAATATAAATAGTGACATATTAATTAGGTAGGGGAGAGGCGTGTCTAGAATTGTTAAACAGCTCGTCTCTTGGTCCGATAATATTAATACGATCTAGAAATGTTGAAAAGGAAAGGATAGAGGTAGGGATGACAAAAACTCCTTTAATTACCAAAAATTCTTTCTGTGTATATATATTATATATTTGATGAGTTATGACGATATTACATTAGAAGTGATAATCCATAGAATATAGGGTTTTTTAATTTAACCACCCCAAGATTGTAAATAGTTTTTATTTTGGTGTTGGGCTAGCAATATATATTTTGGTTTACGCCTTGTATTTAAAAATCAGGCCGGGCTAGGCAACCTTAGTATTAAACTGGGTAGGGCTGGGCTTGAATATTTTTAATATGCAAACTTTGATACAATAATCAAAACACCTTTATCACATAATATTTATATTCTTTTTTTTGAAAAAAAAACATACATCAACTCTCTATTACATATTTATCGATAAATGATTCAAAGACTATTGTTTTTTAAAAAAAATATATTCGGTCATAATCGGGTAAGGTATGTTACATATAGATCATAACATGTGAACAATAATTACAGTCTATTACACATTATACATTGTTACGCAATAAAACAAATAAGATTCTTATCGCGGATGCCTTAAAGTTAGGTTTAGGCGTTAATTTTTCTGCTCAAAATATAGCTCTAAACCATAGGCAAACCCGAGGTAGTATCAAAAGCCCCATTTAAGGGGTTTCATAAAATGTATGAGCGGCTTAAGTTGAGCAAATTTTTTTATTGATCAACAAAAATTTCTCTTTAAGGCTTTTACGTTTGCCGAACAAAGTGGATATTTTAGTAAATTTTAGATAATTTGGAGATTGTAATTTTTTCTCTCCATTTTGTTTCTCCTCGTCTATAAAAGGTATCATTGTTTGAAAATTTTATAAGTCATTCTTAATAGCTTTGTCATCCCCTAATTTGGAAAAAAACTAGGTTGGAACCGTCATTCATTGTTAAAAAGTAATTTGATTAGATGTAGATCACCCTACCCATCTCCCAAAATATTTTGAGCTAATAGACCTACCCGTTGATAATATCTTTCATTCTCTAACCCACTCATAGTTTATTTTTTTTATTCCATCCGTTTCAAATCTCTAATTAAAGCTAAACCTATGATGTGGATAAACTACTAGATTGGTCATTAGTACATTTAAATGTGTACTTATATACTATTCAGCAGTTAAGCCATTTTATTGCACGTTGATTCAATGATATTAATCTGCATTAATATAATGATGAATAGGAGAATTAGTCTACGTGCAAACGACAAAATGGTTATACAGCTGAGTCTTATCCATATACATTTTCATTAATGAATCGCTAATCGTAGTATATAAACGTTATTTGGCTTGACCAAGTTAACGAAAAAATGTCAATTTGGGGATAGTGTTCTTGAATAAAAAATATTCAAAAAAATTAAACATGATTCTATGTTCTTCTTTATTCCATATTTATTTTATATATTATATAGTTTACTACATTTTCAAACCCTCGCATTTGAGTTTGCCCGTTTATAATACCAAAAAATCTCGTATTTAAAGTAATAAAAATGAATAGCACTTTGAATTCCTTTTTTTTTGATCTCTTGCAAACACTTGTCAAAAATTAAGGGTTTACGGTTATAATCTACTATCATTTCATAAATAACCTTTCTCTATGTAATCGAGCAATTCGTCGTAATAACGCGAGAAGACCCACCAGCAACCATTGTAGACTTTATCGAACGTTTGATGCGGGTGACGAAATCCTTTGAAGCATACTTCCCAAAGACCCAAGTTCTTCATTTGATATTGGCTGAACCTAAAGATAGATAAATTATAAAACCATAAATACTCCCCTGATTATAATAATCGATTAAATACTAATTGGGTAAAATAAGAATTTCATAAATTTATGAAAAATAATTTTGACTAAACCTGGAGTCATGTTGTAACCAATTAGGGCTGGCGAATGATATGACTATACAAATCATCGCCACGAGGGAGAATACTATGGCGATTTTGAAAGCCGGACTCAATTTCCGCTCACGAATTTGTTGGTTGTGATGATCGTGGGGTGGCATTTTTTTTGGTAATGTCTTGTTATTTTTAGTAAGTAATTAGTTTATCCTTTCCCCTATTTGTTTAAGAATAATATTTGATTTTGGTAAAATGTGAAAAATATTTTGTCTTTTGAATAACGAAGATTGAAAATGAACAACATGCATCTGAAAGTTGTTAATTTAATTCATGATATTTAGAATTTAAATCATTAAATGATTTTCGTTTTATGTTTTAAATTTTGTAACTATATAATTTAAAAAAACTTCGAAAATTATATTTTAGTTAAATTATGTTTAATATCTTTAATTTTATGACTTTCGTTCTTTTCTCGATCATTTTTTTAGAAAACCCTTAACACATAAATATTTATTTATCATATTATATATAGATATCACAGAGACCTGCCAGAATATTTCAAATCGCCATTATTATCTTAAAATTAAAAATAATATATTTTTAAAAAAAAATCCGGGCAGGGCTTGAAAATATAAAACCCGGCCGGGCCGAAAAAAATACGAGCCAAGCCGGGCTAAAAAAAATTTTTTTTTAATCTGGGCTGAGTTTTGCAAAAGGTACTTCTACGCCTCTGATATATATATAATTAATATATGTATATATATATATATATATAATTAATATAAGTATACTATACTTTAATGTAAGATTAAGAATAAGAACATATTTTCTTTAAATCAATTTTATATTTTAGAATAATTATGCCCTTGGGCTGAGTTTTCTAGGCAAGGCGTGCATAGTGGAATTGAAATTGATAATCTAATTGAATTTTCCTCATTGGTAGATAAAAAAAAAAAAATTTTTTAAAATGTGATTTTTTTTTTAATTTTAAAAATGTGATTAGGCACACAAAAAGGTAAAATAATAATTTTTATTATATTTTTTATTTAAAAAAATAAAATAAAATAAAATAAAATATCAATAAAAAAAAATATACATATTTTACGCGAGGTATATTCTAACAATACAGACGATATTTATTTATTTTTTTAAGAAAAAAAATTATTTTTTTTTTTTATTGTTTTGTTACCTGTAACAATCAGGTAATGTAGGGGGGGGGGGGGGGTTAAGAATCATGTTTGTTTATTATTGCAACATTTTGTCGAATAAGAACATAATAACAACAAAAGGTAAATAATCTAATAATTATATCCTCGATTTATGGTTAAAACATAAAATAAGTAAAAATGGAACTAATATTTATGTAAATTAAATATTTAATTTTTGTAATCAATTATATCATTCTATAACAAAATTTATAGATACAAAAATATAATCTCCAAAGAGATAGTTATAATATATTGATTTTTTTAAATTTATTTAACAAAAGATGAATCATTTATAATTACAAAATAAATAACTTATTTACAATATCTTAAAGGTGTGAAAAGATAAAAGTTATAATTATATTTTTTTAGTAATAACCGGAAAAATAAATATCTTAAAAAGGTATATAATTAACTACGTACAACTTTTACTTATTTGAATTTATGAATCTAAATTAATTTGAGATAATCTGTAAACGCGATCTCACTTTTCACGAGATTTTGACAATAATATCGAATCCTTTCACGCATATCGTGATAAAAACTTTCATCCTTAACCAAGTATCGATTTACTTTATCTTCAGCCAATCCCAAAATATCCACTAGGTATCGTCTCTTTTCGTAGTTTGAATTCAAGTACACGTTCTTCAACTTATATCCCCATACTTGGACAGACCAGGGTGGATAGAAAACCGTGTCATTATTAGTGCCTAACACAGACTTGTTATTTTTATTATCCACTTTTTTAGCGTTATCATCTTCGTAGCTTTCCCTATCAAAAACGTTCTCCACGCAAATCTCCATCCATTGTCGTGTTCTTAGTTTCAATTTTTCGACCTCACGCCTCATTTTGAGGATTCCAAAACTTTCGATCTTATCGAACAGTCGATGCTTGGCTTCGCCGTATAACAATACATCCCCTTTATTCCATTCGGATATATCTGTCCCCAGTTCGTTTTTATAGGATTGAATGCCATTTTTAGACGCCTCGTTTTGTTCGGCTCGTTCTTGATAATTTCTGTAAGGTTTTCTGGCCTTCATCGGTAATATGAATTCAAATTTTTCACTTGGTTTTCTAACGTTTTGAGGGAAAAACACCCATTCGTCGTAAGAAGGAAAATGATCGATTTTTAAATTTAGGTTATTTTTAAGTTTTGATTTGTGAAAACCTATCACCGTTTCGGGTTTATTATAGTAGTTTAGTAAGTGTTTAAGCAGAACGACGCTTTCTTCCATAAACTCGGCAACTAAGATAAGATCGTATTGTTTGATCACTTCTTTTGTCTTAGCCCTCGTCACTGATCGATACAATTTTTCTAATGACTGGAGAGACTTAAAATGGGTCACATCTTCCTTTAGGCTTTTGTCTAAAAATGATTGCAAATATTCATTAAAACTTATAAAATATTTAAAAGTATATTATATAGTATATTTTATAATTTTAAATATATTTTTGAGATAGGAACCAATTTAGACTCAGGATCGGATCGGTTTAAACCTTTGTTTTGAAAATTTTGTCACTAATTATGATTTAATTAATGTGCAGAAGAGATACATATATTTTTTTATCATTAAAACAAAGCGACAATTTTTCAATTATAACTGCGCATATAAATTCAAACTTATAAATTAGAAGAAATGAACGGTGTCTATTAACCAAATAATATATAATTATTTAAATTACTTGTCTAAAAATACTATTAAGTTGTAAATACGATTAAAATATTTTCGAAATTCATCAAATCAGATTATATCTAATGAGATTAAATAGAATGTTTGATAACACTTATATAATATGCAAACTTAGTGGTACCGTCAAATAGCAATCTACAAAACTATCTAAAAATAGCAGCTGGTATTTAATTTATTATCTTTATAATGATGATCAAAATTCTAAATTACTGTTTATAATATAATGTCTCATTTATACAATGCGCTCCTCTGGAACGTTTAGGGAACTTATTTTGGGATAAAAAAAAAGCCCTGGAAATTGTTTATTGTGAAAAATTAAATAAAAATTTATTGAGCTCAAATTTTTATGAAAAATATATTTATTTATTTATTTTCTGCGCAAATTTATGCCATATTATGATATTTTTTTGCAATGCAATTACTTCCCTAATTAAATTGTATTTTCATTACAGTCCTTTGATTAAAATTTTGTAAAATAAAAAAAATATATTAAAAATCTAGTCACTTTTGAAATTTAACTATATCAATTAACAAGTTATTTTAGAAAGAATATAATTAGTAACTACAGCCTTTACAGAAGTAACTTTTATTAATACTGGTCTTGAATTATTGAGTTATTTTAAATTAATAAAATTACCCAGATTGACTTCGATAATAATCAGTCAATATACATTGTCTTGCTAGTAACACATACTATATATTAGTGATCTACATCGGACCTAATTTCCCAAGCCCGGTTTAGCCTAAAAAATTTTTAAAAAACTTTTCCGAAACGACCCAATCCAAAACAATTTATTTTATTTACCCCGAAAAACCCAACCCGAAGAAAAATAAAAATTTTTATCCACACGACCCGAATTTATTTATAGAAAAAGTTAATATTTTTTTTTATTGTTAAAAAAAATTCTAAGAATAAAGAATATTAGCGCCTTGTTTCCGGTTCGGGTCTGATTTGTAGATCTCTACTATATATATAACACAGAACAATATTAAAATAATTGATAGAATTAAATCATTATGGAAACAATTATTACTGTTTATATCATCGAGAGAGAATCTGAACCCAAAATCGTACATCATAGGGTTCCTCAATATTCTTTCAAACATCTTTCCTCCTTTATTTTCCTTCTTTTTAGTCTTGGAGGGGAATAAAAAAGTTTGCATCCATAGTTTCATTGGATTTATCATAAATTCATCCATCCTAAGGCCTGAGTAAAATATAGCGTTATAATAATTGTAATTCGATTCATAGACCTTAACGGGGTCCCTAACAATTGATATCCAAAGGAGGTTCTTATCTTGCCTAATTGGTATCGATTTTAATTCTGAAGTGTCTTCTAAATGATGACATATCATATAAGGGGATTTTATATTTGCTTGACTATTTTGTTTCAAAACTTTTGAGTCAATGTACATCGAATTCGCGTCGGGAAAAATGAAATGATACCCATGGGTTAAGCCGTATCTCATTAACAGGTTTTGAATGTTTGAACTACCTGTTTTGTGGACTTTGGTAAAGAATATATTTTTCTTCTTATCGATTTGGTAATCTATGGGATGATTTTTGACATTATTTTCATCCAATTTTTCTATTAATTCGTAGCTACGCGAACCCAAAAATGGAGGAACTATGTGGGGCAATATGGATGATGAATAAAATAGAGTAGCTGTTGAATATCTAGAGAGACTTCGAAAGCTTAAATTTTATGATAATTATTCAAAATATTTCTGGTATCAGGAAAAATAATCATATTACTATACATAGTGATATTATATAATTTGTATTTGGACAAACTGAAACAACAGGCTAAAAAAAAGAAGTAGAGAACATTATTCTGCTTTAAAAACTTTACAGCCTGAGAGAATAGATCATGTACATCAAGACAATTATAAAACGTAACAATTTTATAAAAGGAAAATATTTCAAATCACCAAATTCTTGAAATATTATATTAAAGATTCAATTGACTTTAAGATATATACCTACAATTGTATCCAAATTTTAAAAAAATTTATTTCATAATTTTAAAAAAATGTTTTATCACACCTCGTCCTAACTTGACTAAATTATTTATGAATTAAGGTAACAAATTTTTCCATTAATATTTAACGTCCTATCTAAATTTCATAACTAATATTAGTTATGAATTTTTGAGGACTACATTTCGAAACAATATGTTCTTTGTACATTATTTTAAATGAATACATTTGAGTTTATTTATTGGTGTCACGGTATCATCACTAGCATTTGAAAGGTAGAGTGGAAACCCCGAAATATGTCCTTAGTTAATAAATTTTAGTTGTCTTCTTTATCTCTATCACTTCTTGATCTTTTCTAAATTAAATAAGCTAGACTACTTGAGAAATAAGGGGTGTTTCCATTAAAAACACTATCAATTTATCTAATAAAGGCGAATTTCGTTTAAACCCCTCGGACAAGCGTATTAATTAGTTATCTAATTTCGTAATTAATGTAGTGAAACAGGGACTAAGGTATTAAAAACTAATTTTAAAATAAATCACTATTTGTAAAATTATTTTATAAAAAAATATAGCGTTTATAAAAGAAAATTTGTTTAAGAAAAAAACATTTAACTCGGACAATTAAAAATGTGGGTTGGGTTTATTTGCATTGCTATATGGAACCATGAATAGGAATTTGTAATAGCTATGGATGAATGGCCATCGTAATGACTTGTTCTGAGTAGAAGACTTTATTACGTTTTAATATTAATTATTTCATTTTTTTTTTAAATTTTAATATAATAGACTCTAATATAAATGTTAAAATTTTAATTTCATCGTAATCTAAATAATTTAAATGATTTAACAGAACAACTTAGACATGTAGACTAAGCATAACAGCGAAATAGACCTTCCATTGATCTAGTAAAGCAACTTAAAACAATGTAAAATTCCAATAAAAAGCAAATATTTTCTAAAAATTAATATATAGACCTTTCTTAATTAATTTTCCCAAGGAGCATCCTTATGATCTGGGTTAAAGATCTGAAGGGCCCAGCCTAAACTGCATGAATATTTTTTTTTAATTTCCGTAAGTTGCCCGGTCCGTTCCGAAATTTTAACCCAGGGCTTTCGAACCGGGTCGTGCAGATCTGTTCTAAGAGGTTATCTCTCTAAAATGATAAATAAAAAATTTATATTTTAATCACTAATATCAATGAATTAAAATATCCCGGTTATTAAGTATAAAGAACACAAAATTGTCTTAGAGGACAAAGACATTATTTTATTATCAAAGTTATACATACTTAAAAGTCGTTTGAATTTCACTTCTCAAGAAAAAAATAAGAAACACAATTTGGGATGCAAAAATGGAAGAGAAAAATATGTCCCATCTGTTAATGATTATAATTTTTTTGGCCAATATGAATAAACTCCTTTCCGGATATATATTTTTGTTGTAAAAAACGCGAGTCATTTTTTAAAAAAAAATCTTTTTTATTTTAAAATTAAATTTGAAAAAGAAAAGAAAAATTAAGTTAATAAAATTAGACAAAATATTTGATTTTCTTTTTGTACAAAGTTCACAATTTTAGTTATCATAAAAATGCATTTATAAAAACAAAGACACTTATTATTCATAAAGTCATCAAAAAAAAGTTATTGAAGTTTAAATTTCAGTTTGTGGGAACAATGAAACTCAAATCCATTTACAATCTCTCGCTTAGCCTTTTATTTTCGTAATGCAAATCTTCACTTGCTCAAAGATAATTTTTTTCTAATGAATCTGCTTGCCAAAGGGAGGGCTCTCTAACACGGGTGTGGGAAAATAATTCAATTGTGTCATTGAATCTCGAGGGTGAGGGAGTAGGCACCCACTTAGTCAACATATATAGTAAGCATCTATTTCACAATTGAATCATTTTATATTTTAGTCATCAGATGAAGGGGATTTTAGCATTTTCGATCTAGGGAGCTTACAGAGTTCTGATCAAGGAGAGGTATATGCCCTCTCCTAAAAAAGCCAAATAACTTTATTTTTATAGTTTAAATCCTGTTTTTCCCAAAGGGAGATAGATCATAGTTTATTTTATTAATTATACTTAGCTTGAACTGGCTGGTTTGATACAGAAACTATAATGTTTGACTTATCTTGGGGAACGCCTGTATAATATTATAAGTTATTTTATAGGATATATTATTACTCTCTATATCCGAAATAAATAACTGGAAAAATAAATAAATTATAATGCTTGGATCTTGAGGAACATCTGTATAATATATTAGGGGAATGTATAGAATCATAATAATATCAATATTATATGTTAATATTTATGGATGCGCTCGATACAGAAATGAAATTATTTTAATTTTAAAATATACCATTTTAAAAAAATTCAAAACCACTAAGATTAAAAATACACCAATTTGTAATTTCTTTAGAAAGGATCATGTAGCCCGGTCTAAAGGATACCTTTAAAAATTGGGGTAAAATGACTTGAATAAAATTTAATATTGTTTATTTATTTTGGAAAAAAATTTCCGATATATTCTTAATTTGGCCTAAGAACCTAGATTCACGATTTGACGAGAAACAAATAAAAAGAATGTTACTAAAACTGAATATGAAAAGATTGATAGGACTTGATGGATGAAGATATAATGAAAATTTTTAAAATTTATTAACTGTGTGGATACCTGTCAAGTGTTAAAAGTACTCTCATCTTATGAATTTGATCATAATATATAATCGAGCGAATTTAAGAGTAAATAATTTGTCAAATTTAATGTTTTTAAATATTAATGGACACCTTCGATATCGGAGTGGATTCCAGATCTATATATCAAACTATGGAAAATAATTTATAGCGGGGTGAATTAAGTCTATTCAAAAAATAAATGAAAGTTTATGGAATTTTTTTTTAATTCATATTTATATTAATTTTTATAGATAACAACGGTAATATTATGTGACCTTATTTTAAAATATAATATAAATGAGGAATTTATTCATATTCTCTATAAAAATAATTCAATTATATATGTTAATCAGAGACCTGCAGGCCCAGTCCTAAGTCCGGCTCAGGTACAGGGGGTAGGCCATATTTTTTTAAAATACACCCGGTCCGAATCTAAAAAAAAATTTTAAATACCCGGGCGAATATTTTAAAACGCCATTATTATGGTTAATGGTGCTTGGTACCTTAAGGTACCATCTATCAAATTTGAATTTTGTTCATTTTTCATTTGGATAGGCACTACCAAATATATTTATAATATATATTTGAAAAATCGTGATTTTTGGAAAGCCTCTATGGCCTAGTAGGCAAGAGCTTGGTTTACTTATCCCAGGTTCGAATCCCGGGAATGATCATGTTTTTTTTCTTCTTCTAACTTGGTGGTTCCATCCTTGTGGGGATAATATATAGGAGGCTGGACTCGACCACGTAATTCCGTATTAATATATTAAATAATAATGATCTTATTACATTTTAATAAATTTTGGTCGGTATTTAGCAAATTAGGTTGGTATTTAGAATATTTCCATACATTCAGTTGGTAGTAAGCATCATTAACCCATTATCATCTATAAAAATTAAAAATAAATAAAATATATTTTAAAATTGTGTAACAATATATCATTCATTTACTTAACATATTTCCTATTTCCATTTTATTCGATCCCTTTAAAATGTTTAGTAAAATATTATTTAAATTAATTATTCAATTTTTATTATTTAATATGATATTCAATCAAATTAAAAGCAACAAAGACACTCAATAAAATATTCTAATTAAGGGAAAAATTTATTTTAGATATAATTTTATCTCTCATTTTCTTTGTCCCAAATTCAGGCAATTACATAATGCCAGGAAGAGCGCCCAAAATAACTGATACTTATATAAAAGACTATATTATATTACAAGAGGAACAGGAAATAAGGAATTTACTATCTACCAGTTGAATTGAATATATGACGATTCAAACTCACTCCTACGACAAATGGAGAGATTAAATAATTTGAAAGGTTATTGTATATGGATTTCATATTCGCTGAAAAACGATCCGTAAAATGCCGAATAAGTATATTATAATTTTTTTCCAAACCAAGGCAGTAGAAAAAATTTCCATACCTTTTTTAAAAAGAAATTCGGGCAATTTTTTTTTATAAAAAATCCAGACTAGGACTAAAAATATAAAACTCGGCAGTGCCGGGCCAAAAAATTTATTTAAAAAAATTTCGTGTACATTACTGATTTAACATGTGGGTCTTTCATCACGCCAGTGAATGAAGTTTCTCATGTCTAACCTGCAAGTCACTAAAGTATATAAATATATATGCAATTAAAAAAATATATATCTAATCAGCGACTATATAAACGGGGGGAAGGGGGGGGGGGGGGTAGAAACAGTTTGCATCTAATTTCCTTTGAGGAGGGTGGGGGGAGGGGTGCTAGGGATAAGATAAATTTATTTGGGGGGGGGGGGGGGTATTTATTAAATTTTTAGATATAATAGAGCAATATTTATTGCCACAAAAATTAATACCATTATTATTGACCTATTATAATACACTGTTATTGCTAAACATCAACCTATTGCATTACAATCATAGATATTATTTTCCAAATAAAGCTTTAAAGGGGTTAGACATTCTCAACAGACACATATTCATGCCAAACAATATAATCGAATAATGCATTCATTGTAAATGAGGGGTTAGTAATTAAATTCTTATTCTAAAAAATAATTCTACATTCACAATATTTTAATAGCTGGTAGTAGAGTATTAATAATTTAAGTTATTCTTTTTAAAATTTATAAAGGTGAAATAATTCCGTCGCCGATGGCTTTTAAATTTTTTTTAAGGGAGTTTGTAGGTTTTTAAGGTTGGTTTGCATCCAGTAAAATCATGTCATGTAGACACTATATTTAATCAAATACGTTATATAAATGTATTGATATATCATGGAATAATATAAATTTGTCATTCAAAATATCAAACTGGCGATGTAACAAATATTATTTCTATTTGTTGTGGTATTAGGTATAAATTATCATATTTATGCAAATATTTCTTGGTAAAAATGGGATGTCTTCATATACAAAGATATGTTAAAAAATTTATTTAAAAAGCAAAATATACCTATTTTTTTATTGATAACTTTTGTTTTGACGGATGCAGTCTAAAGCAAGAATAGTTTGTTCTCCAGTTTGGTCAACGAATTAAAACTTTGATTTGGTATCTTAATTTTGAGGAAGCTGCTAAAGACATAAGATTAAGTAATAAATTGCCGCTTTTGATAATGACCTCTGAACCTCTTATCTAGTTGTAAATTTTGATATATTAAAAATTAATAGGATGATAACACTTGCACTGGCCTTGGAAAGAATCCAGGTTGAAGCGAGTAACATTGGAGAACCTCAAATAGGGTTTAACTAAATAAGTAGTTCTATAAAAATAGATAGTAAAAATCAAAATTGGCATTAGAAGCTATAACTGAAACGCCAATGTTCGAAATAGAAGAGTAACCTAAAGACAATAACCCAAATAAAAAATCTTTCATAAAAATCTTCCAAAATATGGCCGTTTGTTTATTGAGATTTGCTCTGTCTCAATATACTCCTTTAACATATGCCATACTTCATATCCCAGGGCATAGGCTTAACCAGGGGGCAAGAATAAACTCTACGCCCCTTAGAAAATAAGCTTGTTCTCATAAATATCATTTTCAGCTAATCCCTCTACACCCCCTCCCCTCTAACCCAAAAATGTATACAATATATTACTATAAAGAAGCATTTGAAAGGAAAGTAAAAGTGAATAACTTTTCAAAATAACAGACAATTCAAAATTTTAGAAACAAAGCAATTTTATTTTAAAAAAATAGAACCCAAAATTATTTTATAAAATCTAATAAGTCAGCCAATGCTACAATAAGTGGACTTAAAATCTCTCCAATAAAATTTATTGGGAAAACACCTAATAGCCCCCCACTCTCCCCCACTAACTACCCCTATCCCAGGGCAAATACTCAGAGATATAAAAAATCAAACATAGATTGTTAGATTAATACCATGCACATAATAACAACAATACGATTTATAATCAATGGAGCCCATCACGATGTAATATGACTCTGGGGTAGTGATGCAAAATCGCTACACTCCAGCCGACTTCAAAACGGCTTACTCGAGTATATAGTCGAAGAGTCAACTAATCCTTGGAGCGTTAGCCAAAGGAATTGGCTCAATCTTGGAACTCAAGACGAAAAATTCGGCTCAATCTTGGAGCTCAAAACAAAATAATGGCTCAACCTTGGAGCTCAAGAAAAATTAATCGGCTTAACCTTGGAGCACAAGCCGAAAAATCAGCTCAGCCTTGGGGCTCATATCCTTCCTCAATACAATTAATCATATGACACTTACCAATTTACATTTAAAAAATTGTAAAAGTTTAATTTCATAGTTCTAGATTAATATTTACATAACCCAAATTCCTATCCATATTTATTTTTATTGTCCCAAATAATATAATAACAAGTCAAGCTATAATAATAGAATCATTATTATATTAGGTTTCATTTTATAGTTGTAATACACTGAAATTATTTATTCTAGGATAAGTGGCAAGAAAATCTATTTCAATTATATTAGTTTTTAAAATAAAAATTAAAGCGAATTTTGATTTTTCTTCACTTTTTTTATAAAAATTATGAATTATAGTCGTTATTTTGGAAAGTTACTAATTTTTACTAATTTTTTCCCAGATTTTTGTTTATAATAATGTTGTATTTAATGTTGTAAACGGCTCGTTTTGAGCCGATTTTTAAAAACGGCCAACTCAATCATCCAGAAAAATGTTAAGAAGTCTAAAGATTTTGCTCATAGAATGAACAAAGGTCTATAATTATATTATAGAAATCTCGAGACTTAGGCAATATTTTTCTAGCTAAAATATTGAGTTAGCTGTTTTTAAAAATCGGCTCAAAACATGACGTTTTACAACACTAGTTGTATTATATACTACTATATTGGTACTTCATCAAAAGTGTCATTACATAGTCAGCTGTAGCGCCATTTCAGTGGCGTCGCTAGGGAGGACGCAGGGGCTCGAGCCCCATGAAAAATTTGAATAGCCCCTGAAGTAAAAAATTTTTTAATGGCTCCTTAATATCCCCTTGAATTAAAATAAACTGCCCACTGAATGATTTCTTTTATAATTCCATTAAGTAATATATAGATATAATTTTATTATTTAGAAATTAATAAGACTATTTAAATTTATATTAAATGAATATAATTTTAATTATTAGATTAGATTAATACATATAAATTATCTTTTCATGCAATCAAATTCTGTATTAAAAATATAATATCAATAACTAAATATTAATTTAGCTTTAACAGTTGAAGTTTAATTGACTTTTATTATTTAAATTATTATTTAACCCTAATTAAATAAATATAATCTTATATTATTTGAAAATTAACAAATTTAATATTGTAATTAGCCGAGTTCAAAATGACTAAAATCAACTGTATATTTATTTTGAAATTTTATTATCATACCTTAAAAATATTTTCAAGGTCCAAATAAGTATAAGAGATTTCTTTATAAAAAGTAAGTAGACATATAGTTTATAATCCTCTACTATATACAGTTGTTTATAAAATATCAGATATAATGCTACTTTTATAGATGTATTTGACAGTTATATAATATATTACAGTTAAGATTATAATAAATTTTACTAATAAATGGTTTTGATAATAAATATAATAACAAATTGCATTCAAGTATTTAACGCCATCTATTTAGTTATTTAGTTATAAATAATTTTTAAAATTAAACAATTTATTATTCATCCTGCAATTAATGTAATCAATTTGATATCTTTTCTCCTCTTTTTTTACGTATTTTTAGAAAAGCTATTTTTTTCATTTTCGAAAAACAGTCTTGAGTTAAATTTTTAATACAAGTATATTTTTGATATTATGACAAACTATTATTATTTTAAGATATAATATACCAAGGTGGTGCGACAATATATAAAATCTTAATTGTTTTATCATATCATTCTGGTCCTTATTTTATAGTTAGAAAATGTTTCATTTCTAATATGGCATTGCCGTGTAAATAACTCCAGGCTTCAATATATTTGCATAATTATTTCTTCAAAGATTTTTAGTGTTTTTATTTTATCAATTTATCCAACATAATAAATTCTGATATTAGTTTATATCGTGGGTGTCATGGCTATTAAAATTAACCAGCATCTATTATTTGTGTTGCTATGTAATTTAAGATTATTACTATAACGGCTGAGAGCATATAATTGCATATTTTAGATAAACAATAATGTTCAACTGTGTAGTCGTTTATATATCATTTAAAATGGAAGATAATCTTTTAGAAATTTAATATCTCACAATAATTTTCTCGATTACTTATCTAGCTTCCATAATGTCATCTAAGAGGAAGCTCTAACCACCATATAGTTTTATGATTTAGATTGGTCGTTTATACTCTCTCCTACAAAAATTGTTGATTTGGTTTAGGCCTATACATTTTTCCTTATTAGTCCATTCTATAAAACATTGTCTAAAATGGTTACAGAGATTTATACTAGTTTGATAACCTTTTGTCAATATAAGTTGCTAATAATTATATTATTGCATTATGTGATTTTTTATATGCCAGTTTATTTTGTATGCATAATATACAAAATTTGAAAATCAGAATAATTGTTCAAAGTTAACAAATTTTAAAAAAGTATAATATATTTATATAAAACCCGGCTGAAGGCCGGGCAAAAGCGGGCCGAAGGCCAGCATAAAAATATTTTTTAGTTAAGCCCCCTGAGAGTGTGAAGGCTAGCGACGCCCCTGCGCCATTTTATGGTTTGCACATCAACTAATGCATTTATTTCTCATTATATGATATACAATAATGTTATTTAACTGACGTGCAAAAAATGGCAATACAAGACTGCTATGTACGCATACTTTCAAATACATTTAATTAATGAATCGCAAATCTGGATTATATATACATCATTTATAGTAATATATTGTATCCCTTTTTATGGAAGATGAGCAGAATGTAGAGGCAGGCAATTTCCAAGGGGTGGCCTATCTGTTAAGGTTGGCAGGAGTTAGACAAGATTTAACTAAAAAATTTAAAATTATTATTTATAAAAAAATATATAAAATATTTTAACTATAATTTAACTAAAAAAATATAATAAATTTATTCTTTATATATTAAAAAAATCTATTAAAAATTTAAATGAAACTATTAAGTGAAGTTAATATAAATTGTGTTAATTAAATGAATGCGACATATAAAAATTTTCGCTATATAACAACCAGTAAAATAAAATAATTATCCATGTTTAACATTCCATCCTCTAAAGGAACCCCACTTAGGTTCTCTTTAGACGTAAATCTTTCGTGTTCAAGGAGTTTCCTATCTATTTTGATCATAAAATCTGTTATAGTTTTGTCTTGGAGATAGTTGTTTTGGTTGTTAAATCTTGGGTTGCCATAATATCGTCAAATCTGCCATGGTTGTCTAAACTGATGTTTATAATTATTATCATAATGTCTGTTGCTCTCAGTATATGGCATCATCTGGGTATTATCATATTTAGTATTAGTTGATATATGTTCGTAAACTTTCTTATCTTGTCTTACTCCCTCCAAATCTTTGAAAAATAGTTTAGTTGTTCATATGATTTGACTTTGTCATCCTACTGTTAATTATTATCATTGTTTGTTATTAAATATATATGCGAAGATTTTGAATGATTTTAGAATATAGGTATTATTGAATAACGTCGTAATAAAATAAGAATCGTCGAATAATCGAAATAGAATTAATTTAATGAATATCGAATTTGATTATGAATAATTGAAGTAGAATAAATTAATCAAATATTGAATAATCGAAATAAAATGAATGATTGGTCGCGTTTTATTATTATTTTATATAATATATATTGCATTTTAGATAATAGCGTTTTACGTTTCTCAATTTCCCGTTTTATATAATAGATTTCATAAAATATCATTTATTTTTGATTCCGCTTTTTTTATAATATATCATTTTATATTTATTTCTAATTACGCGTTTTATATAATAATTATTATCAATATTAAATTTCAATTTTAACATCATTTTTTTTTAAAAATATCTTTAATTGTAGCGTTTTATATAATATTTTTTTTTATTAATATTAAAATTCAATTATTTTTATTTTTTAAATTTTACTCCCTTATTTTTCAATATAAACAACTTTTTCATATCATAAATTATCTTTAAATTGTTTTTTCTAAAAAGAATTTTATTTCGCCTTCCATTTCTAATATATGATTTCCATATCTTATTCTTAAAAACTTTTTTATCATCAAGATGTTTAACTATCACCTTGCCTCTCTTAATAAATTGTTCAAAATTTCTTTATTTTCACAGTTTTTTTAAATTTATCAATTATAAAAGTTTTTATTTCATTATTTTCTTTAATGTCTATTTCTTTATTTTCATTATTTTTTAATGTTTATTTCATTATTTTCTATAATCACAAATGTTTCAAATTTTATTATCTAATTTATCTCTTTTAGTTTATAGGAATCTCTTTCATTTTGAATATTTTGTTCAATATTTTTCAAAGTATTATAATAATTTTTTTTAGACTGAATTTTGTCAATATGAATTTTATAATGATCCGGGAATTGAATTAAATATGGCCTATCTACATAATATT
Organism: Gordionus sp. m RMFG-2023; assembly: GCF_954871325.1. Classification (NCBI taxonomy): domain Eukaryota; kingdom Metazoa; phylum Nematomorpha; class Gordioida; order Chordodea; family Parachordodidae; genus Gordionus; species Gordionus sp. m RMFG-2023. The sequence continues at coordinate 51,406,242 of NC_088776.1, read as the reverse complement.
TTTTATTATAGCTAAGAATTTATTTTTAGGTAATTCAGTTTATTCCCACATTTGGTCATAATCCCAGAAATCAAAAATGCGAAAAATATCAATGGGTAGGTCATCAAGAAATTTAACTGTAATTCATTATTAAGCAAATATTTTTTAAGGTTATCTAAGTATTCATATATGTTCATTATTACTGATTTATATTTAATTTATTAAGTTATTTTATACAACTCTTAAATAACTTCCTTTTTTTTACTTGGATTTAGAATATTTTGTAAATCGTCATTGGTTTTACTCTATAGAATTTATAACCTATTGTCTAACTATCATATTGGTTCTTGTAAGTTAATATACGCAATTTTAGTAATCATTTCCATTTATAACAAACATTATCCATGATAGATTCGTCTAGTTTGATATTAAGTTTAGTAATTCTCCTTATTGTTGATTTATCCATTTGATCCAGAGTTGTACATTTGCTCAAAATAAAAAGATCTTCAAAGATCGATCGTAAAATTTGAATATCTTTTATTTTTTAAAAATTTTGTGTAACGATCTTCAAAGATCTTCATGATATTTATTTTTTTACCCCTTTATTAAAAGCCCAGATGTTTTTCAATTTTATTAATATAATATTTCTTTTATGTTTTATACCTCTCCTCCTGCCTTGATGAAAATTGAAAAACATCTGGGCTTTTAATAAAGGGGTAAAAAAATAAATATCATGAAGATTTTTGAAGATCGTTGATCGTTACACAAAATTTTTAAAAAATAAAAGATCTTCAAATTTTATCGCTCAAAAATCTTCAAAGAAGATCTTTTGTATAACTCTGATTTGATCTAAATTATATTCGGTAGAAAAAAAATAAATTTAAAAGATTTTAAAATTATAAATCCCACGTCTGCCACCATGTTAAGGTTTAAAAAATTTAAGATTTTTAACTAAAAAAATATAATAAATTTATTCTTTTTATATAAAAAAAAATCTATTAAAAATTTAAATGAAACTATTAAAAAAGTTACGTCATACGTCACAATGAGCGCAATCGCCCTTTATCGCTATATGAAACAGCAGAGCTACGCTTGGACTATCTCGTCCCATCTAATTGGGTTAAGAAATTTGGGGGTAGCCTATGAGATGAGCTCATCCACAATTTTTGGGCAGGCTGCAGTTACCTGTGAGCGCATGAGGCGAAACCACTTGCTTAAACGCCTACGGGAGATAAGAAGAGAGAGAAAAGCCCGACCCGATTAAGTAAAATGTATATTATAGGGAGGGGTATTGGTAAATTTTAAGTTTATGGTCTATATTGAATTTTTTTATTTAATATAAATATGATATATTTTGTTAATTAACCTGCCTTACTACTTAAGAATATTAGATTAGAGGGGTGATAGTATAAGTTAAGTATATTTTGGATAGTTATATCAAGGTTAGATACATGAAAGTTTTGTAAATAAATAAATAAATGTATGTTTACCATAGCGTCATTCATATGATTAATGATGCTTACTACCAAGTGAATGTATGGAAATATTCTAAAATCTTAA